>NW_025776149.1:0-340896 GCF_021130785.1 Homalodisca vitripennis
TTTTTCTAAATTAAGAATCCTTACCGTATATGGTCTATATATTTTTCAAACTATCATGCTTGTGAAATCAAATGAAGATAGTATACATCACTTAGAACTTTTTAATAAAAAAACCCACAGCTATAGGATCCAAATTCTTGTTTATTTCTTAATTTTCACAAATTTGCATATTTAACAAAGTTAAAATAATTTTAATTGAAAAATCAGTATACCCATTTAAAGAATATTTTGAGGTAACTTAGCTCATCCAACAATATATTAATTAATATGACATATTATAAATAATAGCAAAATTGTAAAATCAGTGTTGTCATTACATAACATTTTGAGGCAAACTTCTTTATTTAATGATTTATGTAGTCACTAAATGGATATTGTAATGTAATAGTTGACGCTATTCTGTATTTATACTATATATAAAATTCCTATATGTACTGTCTATGTTCAAAACATTGATGTTAAAATCTCCGGCTATGATAATATTCTTGAATTTATCATTTAATGTATTAAATAACAAATCAAGTTACTCGGCGATACTGAGTAAAAACACTGGATACTTGAAACCAGCATTATTTCCTTACCGTTCACGTTTTAAATACTAGAACTCTAAATCAGTATTTCATATTTGTAACGTTTTTTTAAATACTAGAAGACTTTAAAATCAGTATTTTTAACGCTGAAAATACTGAGTTATATTCCCTAATAAACACTGTTTATTTAATTAAACACAGTTTATGAGTACTTCAGGACTAGTAAAGTAATCCGTACGAGAACATATTTGTTACCTTGTAAACAGAGTACTAGATACAAAGTACCTGTTGTCTGTATTTTTAGTTCTCAGTAAACCGTTACAGATACTGTAGAAAAGTAAACCGTTACAAAGTACTGATTACTGAAATACCGTCTCTCCGCTAGTGGACAGTGGTTCGGTAGCTCCGGCATTTAGCAGTGAACCGTCCCTGGCGTAGGTTAAATGCAATTTATTCTGCACATTTCAATATATTATAATGAAAACTCGGCAGAAGAAACCGTTATGGAATAGTTGTCATTAGTTGTTTAATGTAGTGTTTAAAAAGTGTAAAAGTGGTGTGTTAAAGTTAAAAGTAAAAGTTAGTGTGTTAAAATAGTGTTAAAAAGTGTTTTACCTACAAGTAAGTTTTATCTTACAGTTACTTCAAATGAATGTAAAGTATGAATGTAAGAATGTATAAAATGGCTACAATATGTATGCGAGGATTAACCTAAATATGCTCTACGATTTTCCAGGTGTGTTGATTTAATAGATTAGATTTTTTAGCACATAACCTAGATAGATTGGTTTTTGTCAGCACTTGGCCTGTAAAAATCGATGTGTCTCCGGAAATAGGCGCGGACTAAGAATGAGGCTTGTATTTTAGTATAGTAGACCATGTAGTGAATGTGTACAGAAAGTTTTATCAAAATTGGCTCGTACGTTTTTGAGATATGGCTGTCCATAGATTGGTTTTTTGTCAGCACTAGGCTTGTAAAATCGATTGGCGGCTCCGGAAATAGGCTTGGCCTAAGAATGAGGTTTGTATTTTAGTATACTAGACCATGTAGTGAATGTGTACAGAAAGTTTTATCAAAATTGGCTTGTACGTTTTTTGAGATATGGCTGTCCATAGATTGGTTTTTGTTAGCACTTGGCCTATAAAGTTATTGTGTCTCCGGGAAATAGGCGCGGCCTAAGAATGAGGCTTGTATTTTAGTATACTAGACCATGTAGTGAATGTGTACAGAAAGTTTTTATCAAAATTGGCTCGTACGTTTTTTGGGATATGGCTTGTCCATAGATTGGTTTTTGTTAGCACTTGGCCTATAAAGTTATTGTGGCTCCGGAAATAGGCGTGGCCTAAGAATGAGGCTTGTATTTTAGTATACTAGACCATGTAGTGAATGTGTTACAGAAAGTTTTATCAAAATTGGCTCGTACGTTTTTGAGATATGGCTGTCCATAGATTGGTTTTTGTTAGCACTTGGCCTATAAAGTTATTGTGGCTACGGAAATAGGCGTGGCCTAAGAATGAGGCTTGTATTTTAGTATACTAGACCATGTAGTGAATGTGTACAGAAAGTTTAATCAAAATTGGCTCGTACATTTTGAGATATGGCTGTCCATAGATTGGTTTTTGTCAGTACTTGGCCTGTAAAATCGATGTCTCCGGAAATAGGCGCGGCCTAAGAATGAGGCTTGTATTTTAGTATACTAGACCATGTAGTGAATGTGTACAGAAAGTTTTATCAAAATTGGCTTGTACGTTTTTGAGATATGGCTGTCCATAGATTGGTTTTTGTTAGCACTTGGCCTATAAAGTTATTGTGGCTCCGGAAATAGGCGTGGCCTAAGAATGAGGCTTGTATTTTAGTATACTAGACCATGTAGTGAATGTGTACAGAAAGTTTTATCAAAATTGGCTTGTACGTTTTTGAGATATGGCTGTCCATAGATTGGTTTTTGTTAGCACTTGGCCTATAAAGTTATTGTGGCTCCGGAAATAGGCGTGGCCTAAGAATGAGGCTTGTATTTTAGTATACTAGACCATGTAGTGAATGTGTACAGAAAGTTTAATCAAAATTGGCTCGTACGTTTTTGAGATATGGCTGTCCATAGATTGGTTTTTGTTAGCACTTGGCCTATAAAAGTTATTGTGGCTCCGGAAATAGGCGTGGCCTAAGAATGAGGCTTGTATTTTAGTATACTAGACCATGTAGTGAATGTGTACAGAAAGTTTTATCAAAATTGGCTCGTACGTTTTTGAGATATGGCTGTCCATAGATTGGTTTTTGTTAGCACTAGGCCTGTAAAATCGGGTGTGGCTCCGGAAATAGGCGTGGCCTAAGAATGAGGCTTGTATTTTAGTATACTAGACCATGTAGTGAATGTGTACAGAAAGTTTTATCAAAAATTGGCTTGTACGTTTTTGAGATATGGCTGTCCATAGATTGGTTTTTGTTAGCACTTGGCCTATAAAGTTATTGTGGCTCCGGAAATAGGCGTGGCCTAAGAATGAGGCTTGTATTTTAGTATACTAGACCATGTAGTGAATGTGTACAGAAAGTTTTATCAAAATTGGCTTGTACGTTTTTGAGATATGGCTGTCCATAGATTGGTTTTTGTTAGCACTTGGCCTATAAAGTTATTGTGGCTCCGGAAATAGGCGTGGCCTAAGAATGAGGCTTGTATTTTAGTATACTAGACCATGTAGTGAATGTGTACAGAAAGTTTAATCAAAATTGGCTCGTACGTTTTTTGAGATATGGCTGTCCATAGATTGGTTTTTGTTAGCACTTGGCCTATAAAGTTATTGTGTCTCCGGAAATAGGCGCGGCCTAAGAATGAGGCTTGTATTTTAGTATACTAGACCATGTAGTGAATGTGTACAGAAAGTTTTATCAAAAATTGGCTCGTACGGTTTTGGGATATGGCTTGTCCATAGATTGGTTTTTGTTAGCACTTGGCCTATAAAGTTATTGTGGCTCCGGAAATAGGCGTGGCCTAAGAATGAGGCTTGTATTTTAGTATACTAGACCATGTAGTGAATGTGTACAGAAAGTTTTATCAAAAATTGGCTCGTACGTTTTTGAGATATGGCTGTCCATAGATTGGTTTTTGTCAGTACTTGGCCTGTAAAAATCGATGTCTCCGGAAATAGGCGCGCGGCCTAAGAATGAGGCTTGTATTTTAGTATACTAGACCATGTAGTGAATGTGTACAGAAAGTTTTATCAAAATTGGCTCGTACGTTTTTGAGATATGGCTGTCCATAGATTGGTTTTTGTTAGCACTTGGCCTATAAAGTTATTGTGGCTCCGGAAAATAGGCGTGGCCTAAGAATGAGGCTTTGTATTTTAGTATACTAGACCATGTAGTGAATGTGTACAGAAAGTTTTATCAAAATTGGCTTGTACGTTTTTGAGATATGGCTGTCCATAGATTGGTTTTTGTTAGCACTTGGCCTATAAAGTTATTGTGGCTCCGGAAATAGGCGTGGCCTAAGAATGAGGCTTGTATTTTAGTATACTAGGACCATGTAGTGAATGTGTACAGAAAGTTTTATCAAAATTGGCTTGTACGTTTTTGAGATATGGCTGTCCATAGATTGGTTTTTTGTTAGCACTTGGCCTATAAAGTTATTGTGGCTCCGGAAATAGGCGTGGCCTAAGAATGAGGCTTGTATTTTAGTATACTAGACCATGTAGTGAATGTGTACAGAAAGTTTAATCAAAATTTGCTCGTACGTTTTTGAGATATGGCTGTCCATAGATTGGTTTTTGTTAGCACTTGGCCTATAAAGTTATTGTGGCTCCGGAAATAGGCGTGGCCTAAGAATGAGGCTTGTATTTTAGTATACTAGACCATGTAGTGAATGTGTACAGAAAGTTTTATCAAAATTGGCTCGTACGTTTTTGAGATATGGCTGTCCATAGATTGGTTTTTGTCAGCACTAGGCTTGTAAAATCGATGTGGCTCCGGGAAATAGGCGTGGCCTAAGAATGAGGCTCTTATTTGAGTATACTAGACCATGTAGTGAATGTGTACAGAAAAGTTTAATCAAAATTGGCTTGTACGTTTTTGAGATATGGCTGTCCATAGATTGGTTTTTGTTAGCACTTGGCCTATAAAGTTATTGTGTCTCCGGAAATAGGCGCGGCCTAAGGAATGAGGCTTGTATTTTAGTATACTAGACCATGTAGTGAATGTGTACAGAAAGTTTTATCAAAATTGGCTCCGTACGGTTTTGGGATATGGCTTGTCCATAGATTGGTTTTTGTTAGCACTTGGCCTATAAAGTTTATTGTGGCTCCGGAAATAGGCGTGGGCCTAAGAATGAGGCTTGTATTTTAGTTATACTAGACCATGTAGTGAATGTGTACAGAAAGTTTTATCAAAATTGGCTCGTACGTTTTTGAGATATGGCTGTCCATAGATTGGTTTTTGTCAGTACTTGGCCTGTAAAAATCGATGTCTCCGGAAATAGGCGCGGCCTAAGAATGAGGCTTGTATTTTAGTATACTAGACCATGTAGTGAATGTGTACAGAAAGTTTTATCAAAATTGGCTCGTACGTTTTTGAGATATGGCTGTCCATAGATTGGTTTTTTGTTAGCACTTGGCCTATAAAGTTATTGTGGCTCCGGAAATAGGCGTGGCCTAAGAATGAGGCTTGTATTTTAGTATACTAGACCATGTAGTGAATGTGTACAGAAAGTTTTTATCAAAATTGGCTCGTACGTTTTTGAGATATGGCTGTCCATAGATTGGTTTTTGTCAGCACTAGGCCTGTAAAATCGATGTGGCTCCGGAAATAGGCGTGGGCCTAAGAATGAGGCTCTTATTTGAGTATACTAGACCATGTAGTGAATGTGTACAGAAAGTTTAATCAAAATTGGCTCGTACATTTTTTAGATATGGCTGTCCATAGATTGGTTTTTGTCAGCACTAGGCCTATAAAATCGATGTGGCTCCGGAAATAGGCGTGGCCTAAGGAATGAGGTTTGTATTTTAGTATACTAGACCATGTAGTGAATGTGTACAGAAAGTTTTATCAAAATTGGCTCGTACGTTTTTGAGATATGGCTGTCCATAGATTGGTTTTTGTCAGCACTAGGCCTGTAAAAATCGATGTGGCTCCGGAAATAGGCGTGGCCTAAGAATGAGGCTCTTATTTGAGTATACTAGACCATGTAGTGAATGTGTACAGAAAGTTTAATCAAAATTGGCTCGTACATTTTTTAGATATGGCTGTCCATAGATTGGTTTTTTGTCAGCACTAGGCCTATAAAAATCGATGTGGCTCCGGAAATAGGCGTGGCCTAAGAATGAGGCTTGTATTTTAGTATACTAGACCATGTAGTGAATTTGTACAGAAAAGTTTAATCAAAATTGGCTCGTACATTTTTGAGATATGGCTGTCCATAGATTGGTTTTTGTCAGCATTTGGCCTGTAAAATCGATGTGTCTCCGGAAATAGGCGCGGCCTAAGAATGAGGCTTGTATTTGAGTATACTAGACCATGTAGTGAATGTGTACAGAAAGTTTAATCAAAATTGGCTCGTACATTTTTTAGATATGGCTGTCCATAGATTGGTTTTTGTCAGCACTAGGCCTATAAAATCGATGTGGCTCCGGAAATAGGCGTGGCCTAAGAATGAGGCTTGTATTTTAGTATACTAGACCATGTAGTGAATGTGTACAGAAAGTTTTATCAAAATTGGCTCGTACGTTTTTGAGATATGGCTGTCCATAGATTGGTTTTTGTTAGCACTTGGCCTATAAAGTTATTGTGGCTCCGGAAATAGGCGTTGGCCTAAGAATGAGGCTTGTATTTTAGTATACTAGACCATGTAGTGAATGTGTACAGAAAGTTTTATCAAAATTGGCTCGTACGTTTTTGAGATATGGCTGTCCATAGATTGGTTTTTGTTAGCACTTGGCCTATAAAGTTATTGTGGCTCCGGAAATAGGCGTGGCCTAAGAATGAGGCTTGTATTTTAGTATACTAGACCATGTAGTGAATGTGTACAGAAAGTTTTATCAAAATTGGCTCGTACGTTTTTGAGATATGGCTGTCCATAGATTGGTTTTTGTCAGCACTAGGCCTGTAAAATCGATGTGGCTCCGGAAATAGGCGTGGCCTAAGAATGAGGCTCTTATTTGAGTATACTAGACCATGTAGTGAATGTGTACAGAAAGTTTAATCAAAATTGGCTCGTACATTTTTTAGATATGGCTGTCCATAGATTGGTTTTTGTTAGCACTAGGCCTGTAAAATCGGTGTGGCTCCGGAAATAGGCGTGGCCTAAGAATGAGGCTTGTATTTTAGTATACTAGACCATGTACTGAATGTGTACAGAAAGTTTAATCAAAATTGGCTCGTACATTTTTGAGATATGGCTGTCCATAGATTGGTTTTTGTCAGCACTTGGCCTGTAAAATCGATGTGGCTCCGGAAATAGGCGTGGCCTAAGAATGAGGCTTGTATTTTTAGTATAGTAGACCATGTAGTGAATGTGTACAGAAAGTTTTATCAAAATTTGTTCATACGTTTTTAAGGTATGGACCCTTTTATAGGGTTTCTCAAAATTTGCCTTTTAATTGAGTATAGTCTTGAAAACTGCTGCTATAAAAGGGGATTATTATCATATAAGTACTGTTTGTTCATTTAAAATCTTTATTTGTAGTATTTATCTTCACGTTATTAATTAAAAATATATTTTGTATGGTTTGAGTTGATGAACTAGGTTAGGATTCATTTAGGAACTAGTTCCCGGTACTCGTTCTTTTTATGGATGGAATCTATGGCCAGTTTCACGTCGGTGACCATGGAAAGGTATGTTCATTTTCTTTTCCTGAAAACAATAGTGAAGAAAAAATTCGTCGGCAACGAAAATCAAAAGGAGTTACGATTTTTTGAAATCCTCTGAAAACTGTTTTTGACAGTACCTCTGGCAACACTATCCATATTTGACAGTTTGGTATTACTCCGCGGCTCTCTCAAATAAAGAAGGGACGCCATTTTCAACTATTTTGTTCCTCCGTGTCTATTCTTAACCTCCTAGTTCAGTAGTGGTAATGGCACACCTTTGTGTTGGATGTTCATTAAGGTAAGTGATAAGTGAGTGAAATGATGCTGAAAAGTACGTTAATCCTGTCAACGATGTCTGCGCGCTGCGCACTGCTTGCTCTTTTAGAAAAAAAATTAACTCGAGCCTGCAAAAGTCGAATCCCAGATCACGTGATGCCCCTGCTCCTTAACGCAATAATGCCCGAAAGGCATCAATATAATACAATAATATAATTTCCCCTCAGTTTATATGCACCTGTGATAATAATACTTGGCTATAAAATGCCCAACTTATGAAAAAAGTCCATTTTCCATGGTCACGCTATTGTAAATAAATACCGGAATAACAATTAGTTTGCACTTTACTTTAGCCACATGAGCTATAACAATCTCAAACCTCTTTTATCAATTTCTTAAGATAGTAGCTTATGTTTCCATTCTCAAAGAATGTTTAGGGGGTTGTGGTCCATAATTGCACATTAAATGGTAATATGTTTGAAATTTGAGGTTACAACTCAAAAAGTCTCAACAATCTAGAGGAATCGGGGGTTTCTTTGTTATTTATACATTAATTTCTAAGATTGAAAACAAGCAAAACCATATTGTTCTTTGAAACAGATATCTATTACGTTATTTGGTCCGACATTTTGCTTTCAGTCGGTTGTATGGTCATGAATATCAATGATTTGAATCATTATCTGATTGTGTTGGTAGCCGCTTATTATACTGCAGCCTAGACTGATAAACTAATAAAATGGTAATTATCATATTAACAGCCGGAGTGGAAAAATACGAGTTTTTCTTTATTAACTTATTGGAATCGTCCTATAGAACAAAAAAAAATTAAGGTTTGATGGGGTGGAAGAGAAATAACAAAGTTCTAGAACATAAAAAATGTAACAACTGTTCACAGGCGGAGTAATATTTCCATGTTGTACATCCACATCGAGTGTCACGTGACCTTTTGTGACCATGATTCAACCTCGTGATGACGTCATCAGATGCGTCGCCATCTTTGCAAACGTAAATGAAAAATAATACTGAAATGAGCAGAATTTTTATCCAAATGAACAATGTTTTTCTTAATTTCGAGCTACAAATTAACACTTTGAGTCCCGGGTTCTTAGTAATATTTATATGTGCTGTCCCAGCCATTTCAAGGGTTTTTTTTTTAGTTAAATTGTAAAAAAATTTAAGTTATAGTTTCTTAGCAACCAATATATCAAATTAAAAAGCAGAAAAATATAAATAAAACTATTAAAAATGCTACTTAACTTTTTGAAGTCAATACAAATCTTGAGTCCATAAAAAGTGTGTAAAATACTGAAGAAAAAAAAATTTGAAACATAACGCATAAATTTATTTGCACATTTTTCTTCTTGACTATTTTCTACTAACTATAAACATATTACACATCAAAATAAAGCCAAGAAGTTGTAGTTCAAATATGTATATATATCGAAGGTAAATATATCAACTTTTTTGAAATCAATGAAAATGTTGAGTCCATAAAAAGTGTGTAAAATGCTGAAGAATAAAAATTGGAACATAAAGCACAAGTTTGTTTATACATTTTTCTTCATGATTCTTTTCAGCTAACCATAACATATTACACATCAAAATAAACACAGATGAAAAGTTGAATAGAGAGAATGTAGTCCTATTTACAAGTAGTTAGCTTTAGTGTGAAATAATTTGAAACATTCAGGAAGGCAGAGGGCAGTGTCACACTCTGGGCAAAACCACACAGTTTCTTTTCTTCCAGATTTGCCTGTGGTTTGTTTAGTTTTCTCTGAACAAACTTTACACACTCTTGTTGGATGGACCTTGTTATCAGTCTTATTAAAGCATAAATTATCAGAATCATAACTTATATTGTCTGTTGTACAAGTAACATCAAAATCGGGATCGGCATCTTCATCATCCACAAACTCCCATTCAGACCCAGAGTCGTCAATAAACTCACTTATCTTTTCAAAAACCATATTTCTATTATTATTTAGCACACCATTAGGTTCCACATTATCAAAATCTGAATTCTCATCTTCAGAATCTGTATTATACAATGTATCAACGATAAGCTTCGTTGTTTTGGGATCCAAACATTTACTCATTTTACGCGTGTGAGTTGAATAACATAATAAAACAACACTTGAGCAACACAAAATCCTAACTGTATAAATAACTATAACTAAAACAACTTTTATTTCACTGTAAAACACTAAGCGAGTAGACGTACAAAGAGTACAGACGGCACGACACTAGCAGACAAATACGTAGTTCATGACTAATGTAAGGTAAATAACATAATAAAAACTTAACTGAACACTCCAAATACTAATTTTATAAACAACTGTAGCTAAAATAACTTATAATTCACTGTAAAACACAAAGCTAGTGTAAACAGTGCAGACGTCATGGCACCAGCTGACAACTGCGTAGTTGGTGACTCGGCGTCGTATCAGCTGTTTGTTACACAATTTCTGTTAAAATATTTTTTTGCCTGTAACCGTTTATAAATAACCAAAGACTAATAAAATTAGTCTAATATGACTTGCTAAACATAACACAACCTCTAAAACGTCAGTAATGCGAATTACCAGTCTCCACGAACTAAAAATAGACTGTCTGAGCTCGGGCTTGGGTCATTGACGATATTGATACAGCCCGGCTTGGGATTCAATGTGTTAATTACTTGTTATCGAAATGAGACGAGTGCCTCCGGCCAAGGTGCTGCCGAAGCCCGCGCTGATGTCGACGAAAGAAAAACATCCCTCGAGATAGTACCTATCAGTAAAATATCAAATTCTAGAGGGGCTGATCAGAAATATAAATGGAATTGTAATGAAAAGGCAATTAATTATGTACCGTGCAAATCATGTGATGCCGCGCACAAGAAAAATACTTAAAAAAAAAAACTGAAAATACTGAAAATGTTTTAATTCACTTCGGTTTTGTCCTAGTCTTCTCAAACTGTGTGTATTTCTCCGGTCACTTCTGTGTAAACTTAGTTTTGCCTAAGCTTAGTTTTTGAAGATGTAGGCATGCATTCCATATTAACGGGTGTTACATTCAGACACTTAATATGTTAAAATAAACCAAAATAGATTAGTTTAAACCATTAATTAGTGAGATAATGTATAGAGGTAAAGTATTACAACACAATGTCTGGATAAACTTTTAATAAATTATTTAAATGCTCCTTATAAAACCAAATTACAGCAGTAACGGGTGTTACACAAATTGGACACAATCTATGAGGTTAGTACAGATTTTCTTAAAACTCTATGAGTTATGAAGTCCAAAAATATCAAAAAGTACATATTTAGTATTTGAGATAATAACCATCAAGATAATAGAATACGAATAGAATAGAATAAATTTATTTCTCATAAATATGCACACATTACAACATATTCAATACAAATATACAACAAATATAACTGCAAAGCACATACATAGCAAAATAATCTTCTGCATAGCACGGGATTACAGAGTATATCAGTACTGGTTGACCTTGACACATTACATTCATGCCACACATACATACATACATATACTGAGAAACAAAGTATTGGTCTCCAAGGCAAAGCCTGTTTTGAGGCGTTTACATAATTCATAGAAATAGTAGTGATCTAACAACAATTATACATTTCCAAAAATTATAACATAATCCTAAAACCCTCTTTCCAACAAAATTCATTCAGATTCATACTTGCAAGATAAACAAATAAATCACACATACACTAATTATATAAAATAAATTATAAATTATAATCCTCATTATGTCTACATCTATTAAAAAAAAAATACTATCCATTGTACAATTTCCTACACCCACACATACATAACTCACAATACAAAGAAAAAATATTATTTCAGCATTAGTGTTTATTATTAAACCATGGCCATTAACAGTGCATATCCCTCCCACTAGTTTTGTACAATAAAACTGGACATCAAAAACAGTACATAAAATACATTTAATAAACATTCAACATTCTGCAATGAAGATACCC
Organism: Homalodisca vitripennis; assembly: GCF_021130785.1. Taxonomy (NCBI): domain Eukaryota; kingdom Metazoa; phylum Arthropoda; class Insecta; order Hemiptera; family Cicadellidae; genus Homalodisca; species Homalodisca vitripennis. Next base: position 11,604 of record NW_025776149.1, read on the forward strand.
ACTCTTTAATACATTTCAAGAATGGTAAAAGCGACGGATTATTAATTTGACAAGGTAATGCATTAAACAATTTTGGTGCTAAATATCAAGGTTTACTACATTAAAGATTTATTTAAGTATTTTAGGTTGAAATACAAAGTAACGGGTGTTACAGAGTTGGGATCATCCCTCATTTTTAACCAAAACAAGTGTCTTTCATCTGTCGTAACCATACAATATTGCTGGTATATTCTTAATTATTGTCTACCAAACTAATGAACACTAAAACTACATGTTTTATATTTAGATTAGCTAAGCAAAACTTTATTACTTAGATAGCTTTCACACCTTCAATTAAACAGTGTAAAACAGGATATGTTGACATCTTTTTTTAATAAAATATCAACTAAACATTATACACCAGTGTTACTTGCTAGTAGCACTTTAGGTCAAGCCATCTATGCCAGTACGGGTATGTCATTGGTCTCTGAGACTATTTCTCTAGTACATCCTCACTGAATTCATATAAAATTGTGAATAGGCCCTTAGTTTTTACAGAAGGATTTGGTAATTTACCTAAAATGTGATTAGAACTAACATGTTTTATGTCATCATTGTCAGCTATAAAAATTCTATTGGAGCCATGAGACTTCAAAAACATAACAGATACATAGTTCTCATTGAATACACACCCTTGGCATATTGCTGCATAGCGGTACATTTTTCCTCCTTTAGATTTTTTACCTCTCACTTGTTCGCACGGAACTTCTACAAGAACATACATCCCAGAGAACAAATCTGATGGAGTTTTAATACTGCAAGCAGACAAAATCTTCTCTGACGAAAGGACCCCCTCTTCACTGGTGTAGTCTGTGTCTGAATAGACGTCTTTGTATCGAAGTCTTGTTTTACAAGCTGAAACATCTTATTCTTTATCTTCCTCAGTTACTTGAAAAACTTGTATTTTGGTCATCAATGACTTAGAAGTTTTTGCAACTAAGAGGTGGTTCGAATCGTAGACTCTAAAATGATGGCTCGACTGAATATTTTGGATTGGCAAAACATTTTGCCAGTAGGTTTGGAGAAAAGATTCATTTTCCAGAACTTCACTTTTGTCCACATAAAAACTTTTAATCCCATTTACTTTATTGACGACATGGTTGTGAAAATCTTTGGCTGTTTCAATGTGAACTTTTCTATCCCCTTTCATTGCTGTCCAGACATGGCTGTCAACTGAATCCCTCCTTTATCAATCCATTTCTTCCAGTAAATCTCCTTTTCTTTCTCAAAATTTATTAATAAGTCACTCACTTGCCTTTCTTAACACTGTGAGCATTTTCCCAGCATGCATGTCTCATTTAATGTATTACAACTTATGTATTGTAATAGTTCTTTATGGTTTGGTGGAAAAGCTGTATGAATCTTTGAAATAGTTTCCAATAGGAAATTCACATTGCTGTGATATTTACAAACACACACATTGTGTTGCATTTGAAAAACGGGAAGGACATGTTTCGGGCAAAGATAGAAAAACAGAGATTTCTTCACAACAATCTCAGGATGCTTAAGCTTGAATTCCTTAAACGCCTCTTTTATTGTCATAATTAAATGCCTTTTTTGCATGTTCACTCTCTTGCCAGTTTTTTCACATTTCACAGACTTCACATGTTGCTTCCCAGGGGCCTGTCGGCTAATAGTGTCACTGCAACAAAAATTTCTAATACACTTCTTATGTTCTTCAGACAGTACTCTGTGTGGTAGACGAACAGATTTATTTAAATCCTCTCTTAAATTCATTCCTATAAGAGCAAGTGTTTTCACAACAGCACTTTTTTTGCTGGGGCTGTTTGGCAGGTTTTTTTCAACCTATTAATGGCTTTTCCAAAGGATTGCCAGCACTTGTAGCTGCCAATCGGAGATGTATCATTTATGGATGCTGCAGAGTTAAGTTAAAGTTTGTTTCGATGGTTCCTCACTCTTTCAAGGACACGTTTACGTCTTTCAAGCAATAATTTTTCATCATCTTTTTCTTTTATTTAATTGTCTTCCGTCCTTCTCACGCTGCCTTTCATTTGATAAATGCTGCTGGTATTTGTCTTTGTCAGCTTTCAGCCGATCACGATAAGGTCTCATCAACATTTTCTTGTCAATGGGCGGCATTTTCTGGAAAGAAAAAAAAAGTATTAGAGGTTGTAAATATAAAATTTGATGTGATTTTAGGTAGAGAAAATAAACCTATATGTAGGAAAACAAATCATTTTACATTTAATTAAGTAGTCTGTACTCTTGAAACTGTACTGTATTGTATGTTGAACTCAATCCTTTCTGAATGTAACTACCTCATTTATGTATTTTCTAAATAAGTAAATTGAAAAAAGAACATTATGGATTAGCTATAGCCATTAGCCATATTTATACCAACTCAATTTTAAAAGTGCAAGTAGCCCCATGCATATTTTGTTATTTGGATAGGTATATATAGATTTAAATCAACTTTGGCATGGTAACTGTAATTTTATTATAAACAAGTTTTAGTTTTACTCTTTTCTTACATAATTTAATTAGAAATGGATGTAAACTGAAGCCTTGGTTATCTTTACAGCTAGTTAAAAGTAACTTTTGAGTATAATGATAACTTTAAATTGAAATAAAGACAAAATCTAGGTTTACAATAATTAGTATCACCCGTTACCCACATTTCTTGTAACACCCGTTACCTTATTTTAACAAACTAAATGTACATATTCTGAAATTTTTAATTGATAATGTTGTTCCAATTAAACATAACCTTACTTTTAAAGAAAATTAGAAATCCAAGTTGTTTAGTTTGATTGTGAGATAAAGTTTTCAATGGTAACGGGTGTTACAGGCAAACATTCTAAACAAAAACAACTATTTTAAGAAATGGTGGTTAATAATTACCTTTAACCCTTTGAGTGCCAAGGGCCGATTTAATCGGCCTAGCAACATTTCCGCATAGTGCCAAGGGCCAATGTAATCGGCCCGATGGTATTGACGAAAATTGCCAAGGGCCGACTAGATCGGCCTTTCCAATATTGGTCATTCTGTTGCTAAATATTGACGTATGATATCGTAAAACGTATCAAATTAAAGTCCAAGAAATGTACGACATAATTCACATAGTGATATTTTTGTATATATAATATACAATATTTTTATGTAGCTGATATCTAAAAGGCTGTGGCACGAACCGCCTATTGTCACGCTGCAGTCGTTTTGTTTACGTTCAGTTGATTTTGCTAGCTGTCTAGTGTGGCTGTGTTGACATTTTGTTATAAAAGTTTCCTACTTTTATTACTTCAGTTCAATTTCATTATTGAATAAGATATAGTTTGCCGAAATGAGTAAAAGGAATAGATCGCCCTTAAGCGAAAATAGGTCAGATTCCATTATATGCCTCTAACACTTAAACTTTTTTCAATGAACTTAGAACGTTATAACACGATGTAGTTGAGTAACAAAACTAACATTATGCCCCCAACGCTAATTTAACTAAACTAACCTAAACTTAAATAATCATGTGATGCTGCGCGGCCTGCTGTAATCGGGATTCTCGAGAAAGATAAGATAACAGCGACAACAATACCGATCGTAATACCTGGAAATGCTTGTTGACTGATGGAATGTTAGTTCTGTTACTCAACTACATCGTTTTATAACGTTCTAAGTTCATTGAAAAAAGTTTAAGCGTTGGGGGCATATAACGGAATCTGACCGCAAAAATACATTAATTCATTCTTATGATAAAAACACTCACTCAGTTATTTCATCTGAAGGATTTAGTATAATAGGCCTAATGAAATAAGTCCAAAGTAATTAATTTAAGCCTGTTTATAATAAATAAATGACAGTTATATAATCTACCTTGATTTAATTTCTTAAAACTAGTAAAATATATTTTACATGAACAAGAGTAAGCGTTTTCATGCATCTTGCAGCAATATATAAAAAAAAATTCAAAACTCAGTTATATATAAATATATTTTTATAAAACTTAGTACATGTATTCCAACTAACATGGGGAACATAAAACTCATAAAACAAAAATAAATAAATACTTTTTGTATCTTAACACATTTTTTTGTTTTTGTTTACACATATATAAATATATTTTTTTAATTTATGGTCAATATATATATATATATATATATATATATATATATATATATATATATATATATATACCAATTTGTAGCCTGTATCTTGCCCTAAATAATAAAGAAAAAAGTGTCCCATTATGTTACTCTTTAAGGAAGGTGTTAATTTTTTAGTAAAATACTGCAGTAACATAAAAATAGTGCTTGGAACTGAGGGCAATGGCCCTGTCACAAATGATTGGCACTGGCTGCATGACCTCCACCACTTCATGTGGCACTCAAAGGGTTAATGATGATCATGAAGCAAAGAGGTTGTCACTGCCAATCCATTAACATCATAACAACAATCAGCAGCTGATATACAACCTGAAAAAGTTATTGCCAACCTGACTGTCTTTATTACACTCTCAAATACAATGATGTTAGTTTCACAGAAGAGTAGTAAAAACTGGGAAATTAGTGGAAAAATAAAAAAAATACATATGTTTGAAAAAAGTTTATGGATTTTTGTAGCATTATTCATAATATTTACTATTAAATAAATAAAATTAATTTTTCACACTCAGGCTCCCTTTAATATGGAATGCATGTAGGCCTAATACAATCAATAGGCACAGTTATGCTTCATCACAATCAAGATCAACTAATCTAGCCCTTTTAGTTACATCATTATTAGAGTACTAATTTCATTCATTACCTTGATGTTTTTACGTGTAAGGTAATCACAATAAATTAAAATTTTCTTTTTTTCTAAAGTGTAAACAATCAGCAGATACTTGTTTATTGTGTTGAATAATAACGTTGCCACTACTTGGTTTGCTGTCACTTATTTCAATATCACTGTCCAAATATCTGTCTACTTCTGAAATATGAAAACTGTCTTGTTTCACTACTTAGTGGCTGAACTAAAAATCTCATTTAACTACTGTAAATAGTTGGAACAGTAAATATTGAGAACTTAAGCAGAAAATTGATAAAAGTTGAGCACATTGCAAAATATAAACAATAACCAAACAAGCTATTAGTTGTAGTTACAGTGTGCTAATGTAACAAAACAAAATGGATCGACATTGTTTCAAAATACTGAGATTTTTAGGCATAACATATGATGAGACAAAATAAAATATCTGATTTTTGCAAACAATATGCATCAGTGGACAGACAGTAAAACTATGGTAAATATTGTAATCTTGGTATTTGATTAGACCAAGTTTAAAAAGGAATTTAAAAAGATCAATAAATGATACACTTAGAACACGTATTCAAAATGGAAGAGTTTTCAAAAAGCTTAAAGCCCCTACACTTGTAGTTCAGTAGATTAAAACAATATTAGGTTTAGCTTTCTACATTTGGTTTTCAGTAATCTTTTTGTTACTTAAGTTAATTTTTAAAACTAAACAAGAGATTTTATCACAATATTTTAGTTTAATGATTATAGTAAAAGTATCTGTACAATTTGACATCCTACACTGTTTTAATTACCCTAAATGATTGTTCAGTTGCGTACTTATTTCTTCTGACAGTTTTTGGTAGATAGGCTATGATCTTCCTGTTGCTTTGGTTATTTCAAGAACTTATATTTTTCTTATAGTATTTTTTATTAAGAATCTAAACATTATCATTAGTAGCCTTTTTAAACAGTGAGTGTGATCTTGCTGGGTTGTAAAAGTTTACATTAGAATCGTTATTTTGTAAGCTGATATGTTTATTCTGAGCTAACCACCACAATCCAACATATATACATGCAATTTTTCATTTACTTGTACAGTTAAGGGCACAATGTTTGTAGTCCAGTGATCTGATGTTATATAACATCTAACAACATTTTCTGAGCTGCATGAAATTTTCTCGTCCTTTGGTTTTCAAAACCGTTTTCAAACATGTGTTTAAGTGTCTCTTTATATTTAAGAACGTCGAACGTCTTCTTTTTTTTTATTTTAAGGGTACTTTAGCATCATCTGAATGCCACTATTTATTATATTTAACATTTTAAACTTTTTTTGACAGTTTTCCTCGCCAAGGACCTATAAGTAGAGAAGGCCACTCTGTCCCCATCTGCTGTTTTGCTATACATGAGTACCTACTATAAATATAAAAAGTTAAAGTCAACATTTAAAAGCACTCATGTGATCTGAACTTGAGTCTGAGTACAATCTTGAAGGATGTTTTTCTCTTTTTGCCAGAAGTGCGAGTTGGGTGGTCTTATCCTACACTGATGACTATGCACATTTCTGATCAATCAGTACTTTCCCGACCTCAGATCACATCCTAGATTGTCCAACTTTTCTTACATCAGATCACGTTGGGTGATGTACTGATCAGAAATGCCACTGACCATCAGTGCAGGCTGAGGTGGCGCCACCCTGCACTTCAAAACAACAAAAAGAGAAAAACATCCCTTGAGATAGTATATAAATTCGAACTCTGATTACGTGTGTGCTTGTAAATGTTAGCTTTAATTTTGGTAATGTTAGTAACCTATTTATGATAACTTAATCTAAACCTACTTATATCGCATCTTAACAAAAAGTAAATAGGAACAAGTGGCCTAATTCTCACTGACATCGCTTTCTTTTGAGACGCAGAAAATGAAACCAATCGTCATAATGACATGTAATTTTCTAGTCAAACAAAGTCTGCTCTTTCTAATGATATAATGTTTTTAGGTCCCCAGTAAGAAAACTGTTCCAAAAATAGTGGCCTCCGGATAACACTAATGTAAGTTATGCCTTTAATATTTCCCTTGCAAAAGGCATACATGTGGTCTATATTTTCGATTTGATCTTTTATAAATCTTTGTAAACTGTTTCAAGTGGCCTTATGTGTGGTTGTTCCCCTTCCCCATCACAGGCATTTCCCCCATGATATGAAGCAAAAAAGTGCTATTCAGCCTGTAGATTAAAATCTGTCTTGTGCTTGCAATTGTTAAAAAATGCATTTATTCTGTACTGACTACCACTTCCTTCTGGGAAGTAAAAGATCTTATACGTTTTCTTAGTTATATTTTATATAATTTGTTACATGTGCTTGATGTAATGTGTGGACAACTGAGTATTACGATCTAAATAATCACTTAAAATGTGTAGTGAATGAGCTCTCATCTCACCAACTTCATTCTTACAATTTAAAGAATTTGATGCACAGTTGCTTGGTCATTGACCCAATGATCCCAACATTGAATTTTATCCTTGACAACGAAGGTGATCGTAAATTTACCGTGAATAAACCTATACCAGATTTGACTGGTTGTGAAACTTGATGTTTTAGTTAGCAATCTAGGCCTATAAATAGTATTTATTATGAAGGAAAATATTTTGTAGATGTATCAATCTTGTTGGATCCTTTAGTGTTATGTGTAAATTAATTCTTTATACACTCAGTAATTGTTAACATTTAACTATAACTTATAAAACTGTCAGAGAATCCTGCCCGCACATTTTTTTGTGTTACTATTCGTAACAGTGAATAACAGGATAATTTATTTAACTTTACAAGAAATTTAATTGTTTTATGACTACTAAATAACCTTCATTTTCAATAGCAAACGAACCAAAAACTGAAAATGTGGTAATTTTTACTGCGTATATCAATATGTCAAAATGACTTGTCACAAATTGTTGTTAAGTAAAGTTACACTTTTTTGCTAAAGTATGCAGAACATAAACATTTAAATGCAAACAATAGCATTATTACATAAAAAAATTACATAACAAAAATTAGTGGTTGTTGAGCAATTTTAAGTACAAAACCACAATTATTGAGTTGCCTGGTAGAGTACCAAAATTTTCTTAGAAAAAACCAAACTATCCAATAGTCGTAGAATTCATCATTCAATAAGATGATAGGAAATTACTATATAAAATACGTAAAGTGAATTTATTGTACACCAAATTTTACAAAAAAGTAGCAAAGTTACCAAAAAATGCAATGGATTTTTTTATAGGTCATTATAACATTTTTGCTTTATACATAAGCCCAATAAGTGTCATATCAGACTAATTGTAGATTTAAGTACTATTATATAAATGTAAATTTGAAAGTGTTAGTAAAACAATGAAAAATAAAAGTTGTACTGTTAAATTGATTTTAATGTTTTGTTATATACTTTTGTTTTTGTACTAGGACAAGAAACTGAGAAATTACACTTACTCATAAAGATACCTAGTTTCCAGAGTATTCTGGATGGGTAAGGTTGGCGGAGGGGCCGTTTCCTGTCAAGATCTATGAGGGAGGATTTCGTAATATCAGTTATGTTTCTGTAGAAGAAAAGGAAAGCCAGCTCTGTACCAGCCTTTCCAGTCAATACAGGCAGGGAGTGGCACACCCTTACACTAGGCTAGCAACAGCCCTTAACACCTAGGGAACCTCACTAGCTTCAACAGCCATTTCCCACAGTAGATTAGGACATATCGATCTATCTTTGCACTCCAATATCTTGGCATTTATGGTTAGTGATTTAGCGCTCCTAGACATCCATAATGTTACCCAGATTTTATTGACTCATCAGATTTGCTATACCCAGTGTAGTTTCAACTGGAAGGTATAAATAAAGAGACCAAACTTTCAAAACTTATTTGTCACACCCCTATGAACGTTTAAAAATTTCAAAAGACTTGTAAGTAAATTATTGTGCTTTGTATAATCAGAATCATAATATGGCAATTACAAATTAATAACTTGAAGGTATCATCAAAATTCTTAATTTATTACCAATAGTTTACATTATGCCACAACCTTCATAATATATTGTGAATAGTCATTCGTTTGTAGCATAATAACTGGTTTTACATAATAGACTCTACAAAATCATCAACACTATATAGCTAGACTTATAGAAATATTTTAAAACTTTTCTTAAATTCAACTTTATCTTTAGAAGCAATTAATATGATTATACAGCAGATATGCAATTTAATTTCTATCTATAAAAACTATTTTGTGAACTGGTTAGGATTACAGCTAACTCTAAGATCACGATACTTGTCTGGAAAAAAGAATTTATATAGGACTATTAAAAATTATTTTATTAAGATGTTTTTAACATGCAATAATATGGCAAGAATAAATAAGTAACATACAGTTAATACTTTCAATTGTATAAGCAATTGTATAGAGAAGGCCCTCAACATCACTTGGTCTAGAACTGGGAGGTTAGTGGTCTGTACAGACTCCCTCAGTAGTTTACAGGGTATCAGTGATATGTTCTCAAAGAACATAATAGTTTGGGATATATGGAAATCCATACATTCACTACAATCTGAAGGCGTCAACGTAGTTTTTGTTTGGGTACCGGGTCACGTTAGTATTCCGGGAAACGAGCTGGCGGATGAAGGAGCGAAGGATGCACTGGAACTTCAGCCTTTTACTACCCGGATTATGGCATCCGACATTACCCTGGTGATGAAGGCTAAAATAAAAGAAAAATGTAGTTCTGAGTGGGGGGCAGTTGGGAATAACAAGCTGCGCCGTATTAAAGTCTGTGTGAAACCATGGGGTACATACAGCCAGCCGCAGCAAACGTCGTGAGGTGGTGGTGTTGTGTCGCCTGTGTTTAGGTCACACACTGCTGACTCACGGCTTCCTCATGAAAAGAGAGAATCCTCCAGTCTGCGACACGTGGAACATGTGCCCTCGCTTCACAAGATTCCGTCTGCCAGTTTCGTTAACTGATCTCCTGGGCGACAACGAGGCTATAATTGTGAAGCTCTTCGCTTTCTTAAACGAATCCTCTCTTTTAGGCCGAATATAGTTATGGTTATTAATTATTTTGTTATTTGTTATGCTAATTTATCTTAGATTTACCCTAGTTATTTAGTTTATAATGTTTGTTCTGTTTGTTAGATTTACAATTATTACGAGTATGGCCCATTTACAGCCATGCCACTAGTAATGTTTTCATTCCTATTGTTTTGTTATTTAGTATTTATTACCTTGTTATTTGGTTTTTAATGATTGCCAGAGTGGCCCATTTACAGTCACTTTGGCAATAACATTGTTGAGTTTGGTATATTGTTATTTATTTAATGTGATACCCCTGTAATTTATATTTTAACTTTTGTCAAAGTGGCCTATCTAAAGTCACCTTCACAAACATTTTTTGAGTTGATATATTATTTTTATGGGTTAATTATATAATATCTATAAGGCACTGTTTAAGCTATCTTTATTTGGCTATACGTACTTTATAGCACAAGTAAATGACAACGCTACAACAGTAGGCGGTTGTCAAGCTTACAGAGGCCATTGATAACCTCTTGTGTTTTATGGCCCTATAAAAAAAAAATTGTTATAAATTTTATTTACCGCTACCGGATTGGCCTCTTTACAACCATCTTGGTGGCAAACACTGTAATATATTTATAGTCTTTAACTTATACTATTAAGTTCCTCCTGTTATTTGTGTTTTATCGTTTAGTGGGCTAGACCACTTTACAGTCTCTCCCAAGTTGATTTAATTGTTATCTATTTATTCCCTCTATGTAATATTTTATTTACCTACTTGTACGTTTTCGTGTAGGTAAATTATGTGTATTAACTGACATCACCGATTATGAGTTGGTGTCATCTATGCATAAGGGAGATGGCGTAAGTGTTTTTTGCCCACAAAAAATATCAAAAAAATCCATATTTGCAAATTTTTCAGGAACAGCTTTTTTAGCTTATAATCTATTATATGATTTACCATACATCTACGAATTTAGTTTTACCAATATTATAAGATTCTATAACATGTATATAGTACATGTCCAATACAAAATAGTGTTAAAAAATTATCATTTCAAAATTAGGCTATAAAATTACGGCTCAGTTCCAGTTTTACAAGGAAAGAAAAGAGAGTGTCCAGTTTTACAAGGAAAGAAGGGGGAGGGTCAAAGGATACTCATTTTAATGAAACTGCATTGTTTAGTAAAAAGTCCAATTAAACTTTATTTAGCCTTGTGTAAAATATGAAATGTATAACATACAGTAAAAATGGTTGTTAAGTTCATTTCTTGTTGTCTGGAAAATGATTGTATATAGAACTATTTAAAATTATTTTTTTAAGATTGTTTTTAGCATGCAATAATATTGCAAGAATAAATAAGTAACATGCAGTTAATACTTTCAATTGTATAAGCAATGCTTTGCAATCGGTTCTAGTATGAATGACCTAATTGAGTTAATGTCATTACCTCATACAATAATTCCATATGAAATAATGCTTTGAATGTGAGCATAATATACTGCTATTAAAGTCAACTTTTACGAATGGCTTTAATCAAAGCAACTTCAAAGGTACTGTAGTTAGTTTCTTACATCAAATTTCAGTATGAGTATTACACTTTAGATTGTCACATGAACACTTAAAAACGTTGTACTTCCATGGTTTTGTTTGTATTTTAATCCTACAGCGGACTGACAACTAAAAGTAGACTACATTACTGGTTGCACTCTATTTGACAGATACATTTTAACCAAATAGCTTGTATAGTATTACACAGTTATGTATGTAATGCTAAATATCAATAACAAAACTGTAACTCCTTAACTTGATATACTGGTGTTTGGTTCTTCTAAAATACACATGACATATTACATGCACTACATTTGTAAGGAAAAAAAGCTGAACTCACGGTTGCACTGTTTCTGCTAGTTACTATGTCGGTTACACCTGTTATATATATGTGTGTGTTTTTTTTTAAATGACTAGTTTTGGCAGGCTATAGATGTACGTTTTGCATGGGGTAAAAAACCTTTGTTTTGCGTCACTTAACGTCAAGTCACATTTGTTCTGGGACTAATTTTTATTTCTAAAATACAAGATTGTAGTGAAAATGATAGTTACCATAAAATGGAAAGGCAGACATAATTACTACATTTTTATTGCCTTTTTATATATAAATCCCCATTGAAAACTAAGTGCATAGTTTTTTTTTCTAGGCTTCAAACCACAGAGAAGCCATCACTAACTTTGATGGGACAGAGAATATCAACCGTTGAGGAAATAAATTTTTTTGGTCTTATTTTTGATTCTCGTCTTACTTGGTTGGCACACATCCGAAATCTTAATAACAAATGTGTTTGCTCGCTTAAATTTTACAAAGCCACCATTCGTTCCTGCCTAGATTATGGTTGCCATGCTTACGGATCAGCAAAAGCAAATGTTCTCAAAATTTTAGATACAGTCCAAAACTCTGCCTTACGACTGGCCACTGGAGCCTTTCGTTCTACCCCCATCATCAATTTTCTTGCTGAAACTGGAGAACCTTCCTTTGTTTACAGACGACTGCAAGTATCCCTAATTTATATTAATTTTATGCATTATCATCAAAACCTGAAAACCCTGCTTTTGAATCAGTCCTACTTAACCCTCTTCAAGATTTATTCCTAGTGAGACCCCGCCACCCATCACCCACAGGTGTGAGGGCTAGATCTTATGTCGAACAATTAAGACTAGATGAGTACGATTTTAGGGTAGTACATCAATGTGACGTTCCACCTTGGATAGTCACAAAACCTGAGATAAGTACAAGACTGTCTGAATAGAGGAGAGAGTGCAAATGTGGAAACCCTGTTTGTTTTTAATTAGTAAAAAATCAGAGGATTGTTATTTCAACTTGAAAAATTACCTTTTAATACGTTGTAATGTTGATAATAGATAATCATCAACCATAATTGCAAAATCCATGTACTTAAAAACTATAAAAATGTTTAGCAAACTTACTACAGATTCAGATTGTTAAAAAAGTGTGGGTAATGTGGAAACATCCCAAATGTACAGTAAATAATGTCTTAAACAAGTAGGAATATTGAAATTTGCACAGTATATTCTTTTTTAGTTGTTTTTATTGGTAGAAAAAAATTTTAGATAAGAAAAAATAAATAAAACATATTTTAATTTATTACAAAGTTGGATGAGTTTAAATTAAAAGTCTTTAATTTATCTAAAATTTTATTTAACATAGTCTCAATATGTTCACATAGTCAACATAGTCTTACTTGCAGAAATCGCAAACATAAATGTCTTTTTCCACACCGGCACATTCAGAGTGGCACCATTCATCACATAACTGACATTGGATCCATAGTTCACCACGCACATCTTTTGAAAATGGATCGCCACAAAATATGCACAGGGCATCTTCATCAGAGGGTTTTTCTACACCAACTGGAAGTTCTAGATTGGACTCTCCTGAAGATATGGATTCGTTGTGTTCTTCAGCATCCGACTCTATCAAAATGCAGGCGTTTGTTACATGTTTTTGCAGAAGAAGAAGCTTTGGATCTTTTACCAGTTTTCTTTCCAGTTGGGGGCAGCTTGTGTTTAGTTTTTGATAAGGATTCTTCCAAGTTGTTGCTTGTACGGGGATGATGTGAAAACAGTGCAAGAACTTGGCTTTCAACCTTTATTGGAAGTCTTCCTCTTCATCGGAGGTAATGGCATTGTCATGTGGTGACACACAAATATTTGAACAGGTGTTTGCCAAGTTGGGAAGTTCTGAAGAGGTTCCCGGTATGGCGTGATCCTCTGAAGAGGTATTCGGCAAGGCGAGATCTTCGCGTGGCTCCTCTCTAATAGCAGGTGTCGAGGGAAGGAAATCGACATCACTGAAAACAGTTCGGTTACATGGGAATATTCCAGTCTCAGAAAATCCTTTGACAGCGATAGAGGCCGTCTGGCATTGTAAGTAAGCCTTACCAAACAATTCGGCTATATTATAAGGCCCTAAGGGTCGATTGATTTGGCGCAGCCATTGGCGGATGTACTCACTGTACTATGTCTTCATCGAGCCCATGAATGTCTTATCAAGTGGCTGAGTCTTGTGAGAGGTGTGAGGGGGGATGCTCACAATTGTTACATGGTTCATCTTTGCACGTTCAATAACATCAAGGTTTCTTGCGTGGCTGTTGTGCCCGTCTAAGACAAGCAGAATCGGTGACTCTACTGTGGGATGCGTCATAGCAAGAAAATGATCAAACCACTCAGTAAAAATCTCTGTTTGAATCCATCCAGATGAATGACATTTTCCTATCGCCCCAAGTGGCGCTCCTTTCATTAGTGTATCTGTCCAATTCTTCCTGGGAAAGATCATCATCGGTGGAATGAAGCTTCCACCGGCACTCATACAGCATATCACAGTCACCAGCGAACCTCGTTCAGCTGCTGTAATTGCCCCCACTTGACGTTTACCTCTAAGCCCTACTACATGAGGTATCTTGCTCTGGACTACAGTTAGTCCGGTTTCGTCCACGTTGTAGACACGGTCAGCTGTCAAATTTTGCTTGTCGTACTCAGCTTCCAGAATGTCAAAGAACTTGCTTATTGCTTCCCTATTGAACCCATTGGCACGTGAAAATGAGGTTTCCATAGGCTTGTGAATTGTGATTTTGTTTTTGTGTCGCCTAATAAAAAGTTCAAACCAAGCCCTACCAGATGCATTTGAGGTAAATGGGTGCTTGATATTATTCTTTAGGGCTAGTTAATAAGCCATCTTTTTGACATCCAACCTAGTAAGGCCATAAAAACGATGATCCATTTCGACCAAAAACTCCACCAACTGCTGTTCCATAGTATCAGGTAGGACAGGTTTACGTCCTACTTTTAAACCAACACATTCAGACCACTCTTGACGAATCGCTGAAGTGTCGTCTGGGGCACTTTAAACTCCTTTACACGCTTTCTTACTCCCATCTTATTTTCCCTGTATGCTGTTATAGCTTTAATCATATTTACAGGATCCCACTTCTTCAAAAGAGACTTTCGCCTCGGCCCGATGTGCTTCCTTGGCATCTAAAACGGAAGCACATCGCATATTAGAAACAATGCATATGATGTGGGTAATGTGGAAACCATATACATGTTTCCAGGTTACCCACACTTTAGCCATATTGGATTTTACGAGTTAATTCAAGAAAAAGTTAGCTTACATATTCATTGAAACCCAACAATAACTTCCATACATCTCCCTTTTCCAATACGACGATACGCACTACGCTATCTCTATGATAAGATAGACTAACTAATATCTAAAACTTACCTTCCAAAACTTTTGGAAATTCACGAAACAGAGGCCGATGCACCACCATCAACTACAATGCCCGACTAACTCCTAGCGCTGTACCGTTTAAAATAGGAACTAGAGTGACTGTTTACGGCAATCGACACTAGAGCGAAGCTCCCTGTAGTCGAAATACTACTTGACGTTTCCACATTACCCTCATGTTTCCACATTTGCACCCCCCTCCTCTACAATAAGTCCTCTACTACAGATAACCTATACCAACAGGAGTTCCGTTGGATTATATGAGTCGTCCAATTCCAAAACTCGTCATGTCCAAAAAATGAAATTTATCAGGAAATGAAAAAAACATCTTACAACATTAATAATTGTAGCATAAAATTGATTCTTTTAACTTATTTTTGTATTTACTTGTTTCTCCTAATCCTAAAAATATTTCAGTTTCAGTTTATTTACAAATTAATAATAAATGTTGGACATAACGTGATTTGGAACTGTAAATGGGAGTAGACGAGTTTTAGAACTGTTGCCTTTAGTTTGAACTGTCACCAAGTAGTGAAATTATTAATTTTGGAAGTTCGGGACTAGGGTTACAAAAAATAAGTTAATAATGAATTAATATTGGATTTAATTACACAATATAAAAATTATTTACATTGCCAAGTCCAATTTTTTAAAATTTTACACTCCGAAAACATAAAGAGAGTAAGTTAGATCAAAAACCTTATTACTCAAAGATTATAAAATGAACTTGTAATAATAATTAATTAAACATCAAAAACGTTATTTTCAACGCCAAAGTCCATTATATTTTACACTCCTAAAACATTTTCATCATCTTCGCGAATTTCATCTGCATCATCAACTTCTTCCTCGCTGTCTTCGTGCGCTTGTAGAAGAGCTTCTTGTTCTGACAAAAGTTCTTTGTAGAAAGTTAAGTTTGGATGCAAGTTCCAATCATGTCCATAGTGTTTGGCAAGCAGAGACATCAAATCATTCAATTTCTCATCTTTCAATAAGACACCTTTATTTATTTTTTCCGGTGAAGTTTGACACCATGATTTACCTTTTCTACAGATTGACTTGGCTGCTCCCACATCCATATTGTATCCAACCTCGCCTTAAACAAAAATATAGTTGAGTTACTAGGATTTTTTGATTTTGATAAAATTATTTTCTTGCTTGGCATGATCTGAAAATGTTAGCTGGGGTTTTAGCGGTACCCGGTACCAGTGGCGTATATAGAAAAATATTTGGGGGGGGGCTGAAATACCGGGGGGTATGGATTACCCCCTAGTAGAAGGGGGGTCCGGGGGTCCTCCCCCGGGAAAATTTTGCCAATTTAAGTCTTAAAAACACAGGTTTAAGGTTTTTGGCATGTATAAACGCTAAAATGGAAAGAATGAAAATCACTCTTTCGGAGAGATTTTTAAGTTTTTCATGGCGAGTTTCCTTCTTTTCGAGCAGGTTTCACTTTTCCATTTTAGCGTTATTATGTTTATATAGAAGGACCTGTATCCTTTGTATATTATTTTTGTATAAAATTAAAATTCAAAACTTAAGTGTCTGCTAGTTTGGTAGTTTTCAGTTGTTAAAATAGAAAATAATAGAGGCTATAAAGTCCTATTTTTAAAATCTTTGGTTTAAAATAGTTGTTATACAAAGAAATATATTGTCCTACGTATCTAAAACACAACACACCACAATATTATAAGTTTGAAACTAATAAATGTTGACTATATACTATATTTATTTTAGCAATTGAATTGTTATTTTAGTTTTTTTTAATTTTACCTTAATGAAATCAGAAATAGTAATTTCAGTATGCACACAATTCAAATATTTATATCGTTAAAAAACTAAAATCTCAAACAGCCTTCCAAGCTACAATAACCAGTTATTGTAGGCCTACTTTATGAACTGTTACAAGGGAAGAAAATGAAATATAGCTAAAAGTATTCATGAAACACTGTTTATTGTCATTTTACAAAACAAAATCCAAATTTCTAGACTTCAGTGAAAATTGTTTTAAAACTTCCTCATCAGTTATGGTAATGTCTCTATGAATAGATAAAAGTGCAAGACCATTCAACCTGTTTTCCGAAGTTGTGTTTCTCAGATACGTTTTAAGTCTTCGGAGAGATGAAAAGCTCCTTTCTGCAGAAGCCACTGAAACAGGTAAAACCGCTAACAATTTCAAAATATTAAACATGTTTGGGAAATAGTCTTTATCACATTTTTCAAGAGCAGAAATTGCAGTTTTTGGCAAACTTTCTTTTTCTTCACGATTCCACTTTTGTTTCCACAGTAGAAATTCACTTCGTACCTCATCTCTGAAAGATAGATCTTTTTCATAAAACGTCAGGGCAGGTTCCAGGGATGAAAATTCCGTTTTAATGCAGTGCTCAGGAAGAACATTCTGTAGTGAGTCGATTACTTCCCTGTGGTTTTTAAAACGCTCCTGAAGTGAACAGCAGAAATCGTCAAGGTATGGTATATACACTACACGCCGGTAGTATTCTTCCACGTTTGTATAAGGAGTATTGCAGCGATTAGTTTGCTTGCGACATGTACGGGGGGTTTCCTCTTTGATACCTAATTTGTCAGTGCTTACTTTTAGCTCACTGAACAAAGCCTGGAATGTCTCTTCTGCTTTGCTTCGCCTTTCCTTTACTAGTTCCAATACATTGGAAATCTGTTTGTTGGCTTGAGCAAGATCTATATCTTTCTTTTGGAGCATCTCTGAAAGGCTGATAGTCAAAGAAAGCAAGTTGTTCAAAATAAAAAGACATGCAACAAACTGAAAACTGGTCACGGAGGCAATTAGTGTGTGTGCTTTTACAGAAGCTTCTGCAGTCGATTCTTCTTCAATAGTTGATAGAGCGGTAATTATAGGCTCCAAAGCTTCTTTAAACATTATAACTGAATCGTGGCGTTGCACCCAGCGAGTCTCACAGAGACATATAAGTTTTTTTCTTTTCATCTCAGGGCAGCATTCAGAAATACTTGACTTAAGTATCGCAGTTCTCTTAGCTGACTTGTGAAAGAAACTACACACCTCACTGATGACACCCATACAATTCCTTATCATAGGGATTTTTGATGCATCAGATAGACATAAGTTAAGAGAGTGAGAGGAACAATGTGTGTATATGGCTGAGGGTACTTTTTCACTTATGTATGCTTGTACCCCTCTGAACTGGCCACTCATGACAGAAGCCCCATCATATCCTTGACCACGTAAATTGTTTAAATCAAGTCCAAGACTGGTTAGACTTGACATTAATGTATTGGCTAAACCTTGACCTGTTACATCATACACGGGTACAAAAGCCAGAAAATCTTCCCTAATTTTAAACAATTCCTCGTCAACATATCGGACACAGAGGGAAAATTGTTCAATTTGGCTAATGTCTGTTGTCTCATCTGCTAATACTGAATAAAATACAGATTTTCTCACGTTGGATACAATTTTTGACTGTATTTGGGAACCAAAAATACCTATAATTTCATTTTGGATAACAGAACTAGTATACATAGTTTTGCCACCACCAGTTTCTAGCTGTGTTTTAAGATTATTGTCCCCGTAATTAGCCCTGTACCTTAATAAAGAGTGAAAATTACCATCATTTTGTATAGGCTCGTCAAGATCCACTCTTCCACCATCACGATGCCCTCTAAGAGCAATTTGTTGCCTTCCACAAAATCTAATTGTCTGGATTATCGGTATAATTCTATTTTTGTTTTCCTGAACATTCATTTTTCTCTGCATGTTGATACTGTTTATCACACTTTCTGTTTTTCCATGTACTAAGGATTTTACGTCTTCAGCCATTAACATTGCAGTTTTATGATATTGTTTATTTTCATGTTGCATGAAAACCTCCCTAGCTTTCTTAAGCTTTGTAGTAAGTGGTTTTGATACTAATACTCCTAAACTCTGATGGTTTCCTTTCCCACCTGTGTTGTGTGAGAAAAAAACACAATATTTACACAGGGCCCCTTCCTTTGCTTCCGAATAAGCTAACCATTTGAAGTCTTCCAACCACTTATATTGAAAACTTCTGTTATTTTCAACTTTAGGAAATTCGTAACTACGTTGAGGCTTCCAACAGTTCTCAATAATTGAAATTTTCTCTTCATTTTGAAGTGAAAAGAAAGTTGAGGAGCAGTAATGACCAATATCATTGATATTATGAACTAACAAAGTGTGATTACTCTCGTTAAGGTTATGTTCAATTTCACCTGTGTGATCCTTGATCTCAACAACGCTGCCAGTTGATGTAGCACAAGTGGAGGGACTCGGTGTTATTTCAAACGATGTCTGCTCGTCGATCTCAGACGAAACACGTTTTTTCTTCACGAAAAAAGCTTGAATCGAACTCTGTCTCTTCATTTTAAATGTTTAATGTAGCCTATGTACTTCACACGTAAACTGTCAACTATAAAGTAATCAGATCATGTTTAAATAACGCGACAACAAAAACATATCACTTGATAACAGTCACTACAATCACAGCACATATGCATACAGCACTTAAAATGTCACCACGGGTGATACGCACTAGACAACAGCAGACAATGGCGTGGTAGTGCGGAATGAGGTCAGGTGTGGTGGGAGTGGGTGGGGGGTTGTAGGAGGAGGAGGGTTGCTAGGCAGCGGGGCCGCGGCGACACGTCATCGTCATATACGCATGCCTGGCGCTGGCACTACACGAGCGGCCGACGCGACAGTCAGGAGCGTCAGGCTACCTCGCACTCTTTACAGTTGCAACGCTTATTTGCATGCTTACAAAATATTAGTAATTTCAACCTCTGAAAAAAATAAATATTGAATATTGTTAGGTATCATAATGTATTCTTAAAATTCCACTATAAACTATAATACTAATGTAGTCGAAAGTATAGAAGCACAGCTTATTGAAAATAAAAATAAATTATCGTATATAAGTTATAATATTTTTTTTGTGTTTCAAATTTCGGGGGGGGCTCGAGCCCCCCCTTATATACGCCCTTGCCCGGTACAGCTGGAGTTTCTCCATGTTTGGGAGTGCCGCTTACTGCTTTTTTTCCAGTCATGTACATCCAGATCTGTACCTAGCTTAAAAACAGTACCAACTTCATCAAACACTTTTTCATTTTCTTCAGGGTTGACAATGGTCGATTTGGCCCCTATCTCTCTTTCAATTCGGCCAAAAATCCTATCTGGGGGTATGTAGGAATGTCCCACAATCGGAAAAATAAGAATCATCTGTGATACTGTGGGGGGCGAATGTTTGGCAAGCCAAGTGCAAACCATCCCTACAACAATGGAATTTTTATTCGCCCCCCCGGAGCCATCTGCAATAAGCTTGATTGTATGGATTCCATCTAAATTTGTATTACATAAGCGATGGTAAATTGCTGATGCGATTTCGCATGATCCTTTAGCGAACTCGTTTTCAAGCAAAATGTAACAAAACTTGTTTTCTTTGGTCTGTTTATCTTTAGACGAACCCTCACAAACAGTGAAGTTGTAATAATACATCTGTCTCAGATAATAAGAGGATTGATCTGGTAATTTAGGCAATACAAGATTTTTTTGGCAGTCAAATGTCAAAACTTTTACTCCTTCAATAGATTTTCGGAGATTGTCAAAAAAAGCTGTAGCCTTGACTTTGTGTATGGTCAGTTCAGCATTTAATTGTAGTTTTTCTTTTTCATCTGTACTCAATTTTAATCGCTCGTTGTGCATAAGGCAAAATGAGCACACATCTGTTGCAGGCGATCCAAAGCCTATGTTGAAATCGGTTTCAAATACTGTTCTAAAGAATTCATATTTAACTTTATTGTCAGGTTCACATTGTTCATTATACAAGCGGTAAAGTTTAGCAATTGATAAATCACTGCGTAAGTAAAACCGTTGTACATTTTTAGACCTGCAGTAGTGTTTTTCTACTGGGTTAATTGATTGTATGAAGGCTCTTACAGCTTCCCGCTTATTGGAGTAAGCCCTAGACCTTGTATCCCCTCCTCTTCTATCTGCAGGGGTAGTGCCTTGTTCAAAAAATTTCTTGCACAAGATCTGAACACGATCTCGACTTACACCGAGTACTTCTAGAAATGTTTTTTGCATACCTGTACTCTGGTGACAACACCATTCCGCTGTTTGTTTAGGAAATACCTAGTTGTTACCTTCTTTTCTTGCAAGTTTCTTCTGCGATGTGGGGTTTCAACAGTCACAAATTTTAAAATAAATTCATTTTGTACTTCTCGATCTGGATTAGCGTAAAACCTCTCATGCATCCGTCGTACGTCTTGCATCCCCAGTTCCTTACATTTAAATGGTCCGCCTTTATGGTTACAGGTTGGCATTTTTGGTAGATTTTTTGACTTGTATCTGGAAAAAACCCAATATTTAATCATTTGATAGTCTAGCATAACACAAAAAATACAGCATCAATATTTTTATCATAGATTTTGTGCATCTTAAGAGTAAGATTTATATAGATGCCATTAAACATAAAAATGCTATAGGTGATATTCAGGATTTTGCTACAAATGCTTGGTTTAGGGTTTAGCATTGCTTGGTAATTGGTACAACAACAAAGTGAGTTTAAAGAAGAGAATCAGAGCTTATAGCCTAGTTCAGCTTATAGGTCAATCAGAGAAAACGTACATGATTCTTTAATGTCAGGATCACTACAATAAAAAAGAGGTATTTTAAAACATTGCTCTTAACAATAATTAAATGAAAAAGTAAATTAAAAAACTTGCAGGCTATCAGTAGCCTATAATATCTATAGCCTAGGCCTACTCACCTCTCTCTCTTGGCCCTAACATTCTTCCAATTTTCTGAAGTTTTCAATCGTTTACGTGCTTTCCCCTTAGGTGCAAGTGTTATAGTGTCTACTTCAAAAACATCATCAGCATCTTCTTCAAGCTCCATCATAAACAAACTAATTAATTAGCGATTTAAACAATAAAATACTTGACAAAAGTCTACTCAAGAATGCAGATTGCAGAACTAACCTAAAACAGGCTCTTGGACACAGCAAGGTAAATAGATGAATATTATCGTTGCAACAACCCAAAATCAGCTGTTATAAAAATTCAGCTGCCCAAATATTACTAAACTAATACTAATTTCAGTTGTAAGACTGGTTTTTTCATGTTAAACTAATAAGTCTAATTTATTTTGGACAAAACGACTATTGGAACTGAATCACTGAGTGAAATGTGAAATTCAATAGGATTTAACGAGTTTTGGTTCAGTAACTGTGAGGTGAACATAACGGGTTATGGAACAGTTTTAGCCATGGACTTGACGAGTTTTGGAACTGTACCTGGTTTTCAAAGCGACTTTTAAATAGAAAATAACGACTTTTGGAACTGTTAGACCTCTGAAATGTATTACCAGGGCAACCAACTATCGAAAGGTGCAAAAAAAAACAACATCGATTTTTGTGGACATAACGAGTTTTGGAATTGGGTGACTCATATGCAGCTTAGCTCCCTGCAATGTTGTATTTACTGACGGATCAAAGGATAATTCGAGGACGGGTTGTGCATTCGTTAATGCTGGTAGTCGCTACGGCTTCAGTCTCCGTAATGATTCCTCTATCTTTACAACGGAACTAACAGCCATAGAGAAGGCCCTCAACATCACTTGGTCTAGAACTGGGAGGTTGGTGGTCTCTACAGACTCCCTCAGCAGCTTACAGGGTATTAATGATATGTATTCAAAATCATAATAGTTCGCGATATATGGAAATCCATACATTCACTACCATAGGCGTAGCGTGACCTAATAATTTGGGGGGGCACGGGGTCTCCGGGGGGGGGGGGGGGGTCCGTGGAAACTTTTTTGAAAACTACCACTTAAGAACTAAAGTAAAGTATATGTGTATTTTTGTTAAACATTGGTTTTAATCAATTTTTACTATATTGATGGATTGTAAAAAGACTCAATTTCAAATTATACAAGTTTATTCTATTCTAGACATAACTGCAAGGACATTTATAACACAAAAACAAATTTGTGTACAAGACAAAGTTTTAAGGTGAACAGAACTACAGTAATGGTTTTCAACGAACCAATTTTCGTTACTTCTAATGAAGCATTAGCCTCCTATCGGCTAGATTTGAAAATCTGTCAACTAACAGATCTAGTTTTTTATCTTTCATGTATTCAGACGTCAATTCTTGCTCAATAGACATCAGGGCAAGCCCACTTAAGCGGTCTTCTGTCATGGTGCTTCGAAGAAATGTCTTTAGCCTTCGTAGTGTAGAAAACGATCTTTCTGCGCTTGCTGTTGTGATAGGCCACGAAAGTGATATTTCTAGTAGCTGCCAAACATCTGGTGCACTGGCTTGAAGATCATTCTCAATAAAAAAATCAGCCAACTCTTGGAACGTTATTCTTGTGGTTGCTTTGTCTGTTTTGACAAAATTGTTCTTTGCATAACAGTGAAAAAACTTAAGATGTACAGAGAAGCTTAAAGACAAGTTATAAAACTTTTGGATTGCCATAACAGCGTTGTTGTCAATTTCGGTCCAATTAAATAGTAACTGGGCAATGCAGTTGATTTTATCATAATCGTTCTTGGAAAAACGAGATTGCAGGTTTACAATTACTGTGTCTAAAGCAGCAAAGTAAATCCCAGTCTTGAACATCTGTTCAGGTTCAGGTGATTGATGAAATGCAGCATCTGAAGAGCTACTACTAGCTTCAAGTTTTTTCGGAATCTTCCGTTTGCGTGGTAGTGAAGGCCTTTCAACTGACAAACCTTTCATACCATATTTGTTACACTGTTCTTCTGACTCATTCCACATCTGAATAAAGCCATCATCATTTCTGTCCAGTTTTAAACAGTCAATGACTGATTCAACTTTTGCAAAAACCTTAGAAATGTCAAGAGATTCACTCTGCAGTTCTTTGGAGAGTATATCAGTCTGACTCAAAACGCTGTGCAATAGTTTTAAACTGAATACAAATTCAAATGTGCTGATTTGTTTGGCTAGACCATCAGCTTCGGCTGCAATTTTACGATTTGATACATCGTTTGCAATAACTTCCAAAGTTTCGTACACTTCAGGGAGCTGCTCTAGAATTACATGGATTGCTTTGTGTCGAACTGTCCATCTAGTTCGAGACAAGCTCACCAGTCTTTTCATTTTTGTTTCTCCGCTTTGCTTACATATTGATTCAAATATTGAAAACCTGTTAGCTGATGCATTAATTAAGTTTGGTGATTTACTATGGATAAGCAATTCCGAAGCTGTCTTATTTCTTCACAAAATCTCTGAACAGCCAGATCAAGCAAGTGGGCATGGCAGTGTGTGTGTACAAAGCTTTAGGCTCTTCTTCTTGGAACCTTGAGGCAACACCTTTGAATTTGCCGCTCATGTTACTAGCTCCATCATATGCCTGGCCGTGCATTTTATTTAAGCTTATACCCAACTGCTGCAGATACTGTTTAATAGTGTGATGTAAATTTTCACCAGTAGTGTCTGACACATCAACGAAGCCCAAAAACCTTTCATTGATTTTAATGTGTCCATCTATTTTAGTAATGTATCGAATGCAAATGTTAAGCTGTTCACGGGTTGAAATATCCGTAGTTTCATCACAAATAATTGAGTAGGCCAAAGCCTCACTCACCTCTTGGACAATTTGTTGAAGCATTTCACTTTTTATGCAATCTATTATCTCATTTTGTACCTGGGCACTTTTGTATGAATGGAATGGGGATTTCATTAATGTTTGGATTCCTTCCTCCATTTGAGTAGATCTCAGTTGTAGCAGTTCTATAAAGTTCCCCCTGTTAAATGAAGCAGTACTCTCATCATGTCCTCTTAAGGCAAGATTCTGTTTTCCAAGGAATAGGATGTTTTCAATTATGAATTTTAAATACCTCCTATTCATCTCAACCATTTTAGTATGTGCCGAGGACAACGAATCTGCTACCGTGCTTCCTGCTTTTCTATACTCATTGAGAAACTGTTTAGATTTTTGATGCATTTCACTATTCTCATGTTTCCTGAATTTTTCCAAAGCTTTCTTCCAATTGTTCATGCCCAGTTTAGTGAATGACTCCTCCCCGCGACCAGACTTATGTTGACAAAATAGTCGGCATGGGTAACAAAATGCAGCGTCTTTAATGGGGCTATATTCGACCCAATTAAATTCACTGTACCAGGATTCTTTGAACTGCCTCGATTTGGATTGAATCTTGCTTACCTTAAAACAATCAACAGGCTGAAATGCTCCTTTTGCAATATCTGCACTTTGTACTCCCAATGAAGGATCTCTACTTTCGCCCTGGAATGTAGCATCACGATCTGGGCGTAAACAAGATGGCGATTCATCACCAACGCTACCTCCAGTGCTACTTCCCGCTAAATGTCTATCTTCATTTACACTTTCACTTGAATTTCCAAGTTTTTTAAAGAATGTTAGTACAGAGGACTGTTTCTTAGACATGATAACAAACGAACATCCGCAAAAATTACACAAACAATAGCAGCTCAGCTAGTAACAATAAGCTTATTGAACGAATAAAACGTGGCGACCACCTACACAACACAACACACGCGCACTGAGCTGGTATGATATCCCTCCGCCAGGCGTCGTCAATGCTCGGAGGCCCTCGGCCGGGCTCGGGTGCATTCGATCGGCTGCTCCAGCTCGGGCGCAACCGGCCAGAGTCGGCTCACCGGCACTTGTAAATTTAGTTGTAACACGCGCATACTTTACACACACAGAATCAAATTAGATGCATACAGAAAAATAGACTAACGGGGGATCTATATTAGTTATTCATTCGTAACTTTTAGTGTATACATATACGTAATTTAAAGATAATTTATATTATTTTTTTCTTTTTTTTTGCATAATGTTGGGGGGGGCACGTGCCCCCCCGGCCCGACGCCACTGTTCACTACAATCTGAAGGCGTCGTCGTAGTTTTTGTTTGGGTATCTAGTCTTACATTGGAATTTCTAGAAACGAGCGGATGAAGGAGCGAAGGGTGCACTGGAACTTCAGCATCTTACTACACGAATGATGGCATCCGACATTACCGCGGTGGTGAAGGCTAAAATAAAGGAAAAGCTGAGTAGCGGGCAGCCGGGAATAACAAGCTGCGCCGTATTAAGGACTGTGAAACCATGGGGTACAGCCAGCCGCAGCAATCGTCGTGGGAAGGTGGTGTTGTGTCGCCTGCGTTTAAGTCGCACACTGCTGACCACGGATTCCTCATGAAAAGAGATCATCCCCCAGTCTGCGACACATGTGAAAATGTTGTAACAGTGGAGCATGTGCTTTTCTACTGCCCTTGCTACACATAATACCGTCGCGTTCTTGGTCTGCCAGCTTCGTTAACTGATCTCTTGGGCGACAACGAGGCTATAATTGGGAGGCTCTTCGCTTTTTTAAACGAATCCTCCCTTTTAGGTCGAATATAGTTCTTGTTATTAGTTTACTTATGTATATTTTGTTATCTGTTACGCTAATTTTATCTTAAATTTACCCTTGTTATTTAGTGTTTAATGTTTTACCCTGTTTGTTGTTAGATTAACAAGTACTACCAGTATGGCCAATTTACAGCTATTCCGTTAGTAATGTTTTCATTTTTGTTATGTTATTTAATGTGTATTCCCTTGTTATTTAGTTTTTAATAATTGCCAGAGTGGCCCATTTACAGTCCTTTTTCAATAACGTTGTTACGTTTGGCTTATTGTTATTTATTATATGTTTTACCCTTATAATTTTGATTTTAACTATTCAAAAATGCTGGCCCATCTATAGTCACCCTGACAGCAATATTTTTGTGTTACAATATTTTTCTTGGTTAATTATATATCTATAAGGTACTGTTTAACCCATTGCGCTCGAATGGTCAGTAGTACTGGCCATGCAACGTCTTCAGCCAGCCCGTTATTAGTTTCGTCATTGCTTGTCCTCACCGCTCGAATAGCCAGTAGTACTGACCACGCTAGTTCCACTCCCAGCTAGTCGCCATGTTTGTATACTTTCCCAGCCAGCACGTAATTCTTTTCAAATGACCTTTGTATTAGAAACATAGGTATTTAAAAATGACGTAAACACCATTTATAGATAAATAAAGAACAACTTTAATGAAACTAACTTATTCTAAGATAAACAAACTGTTTGTTAATGTTATTTTTATACATACATTTTTAAATTCAATAATTAAAATAAATTGCTGAAATTACAATTTGATATTTACATTTGACACAGTCATAAAACATTTTCCAACATTTTTAGTCTTTGAACTTTTTGGCGGAGTGGAATTTTTCAAAACATAATCCCATGTGAAGTCCTGGGTTGTTAGGGCATGTTTTGCAGTAAAATTTGCTGCGTTTTCTGTCCTTGCCAGGTCTCCTATCACTACACACTACGCAGTCCTTAGTCTTGTCACTATCAAGTGGATAGGGGATGTGCAATTTTCCGTTTAGTCTTTCTTCTTCATCTGAAGTGGAAGACCTTCCTCTTTTCCTTGAATATCTTACATATCCCACTAATTCTTTAATCAAAAATTTTCTGAATTTTCTTTGCTGTATCTTATTTTGTCCTTGGTTCAGATTGTAAAGTATAAAAGCATTTACAACTGCCGTTTCAAGAAGCCAGAAGAAAATATTCCTCCACCTTAATGGATTTTCTTGTAAAACAATAACTAGAGATGTATTGATCTGCGAGATCTACCCCGCCCATTGATTGGTTATTTACAAACCACAGTCGGTTATTCAACGTCTTCTTCTTGTCCGTTTTTCTTTGTGCGGTGAACTGTTTGGGTTGAGTTATCATACAGGGTACTCAACATAGCTACCAACTTTGTGTCTTATCACAGGAGCATTGCAACCTTGTCTTCTTTTCTATAACAAATAATGTCACCTTTTTTAGTTTTATTTTGCCTGCTTTGTTCTTCAGTTGACTCCTTATTTGCGCTGGTAGGCCTTTTCGGTTCATCATAACAGTTCCTGTGATATGCATTTTCATTTCAAAAAGTACTTGAGCAAGATCTAGGTTCGTGTAATACCTATCAGTAAAGACATGAAGTCCTTCTATGTTCCTATAAGTCTGTTTTAGTTTGTCAACCAGATGGATAACTATACGGCTGGTAACGCCCAAGTCTTGCCGTGGCATTCTATCAGTGGTACATTTGCCAAAATATGGCTCCATTGCACATATATAGCCTGTGCTTGATTCGGAAAGAACAAATATTTTAATACCCCATTTTATTGGCTTGTCCTTATTGTACACATTGAAGACAACTCTACCTTTGTATCCGACGGTGCTCTCATCAACACTCACTTTATTCTGTGGTACATAGAATTCCTTAAAATTCTTATCCATGTATGCCACCACATTTCGTATCTTACCTGAGTGTGTTAGCCTACCACCTACAGGTCCAGAGGGGGGTGGGCTGACATTAAGGTTCCAAAATAATTGTAGGAATCTCTCTTTGCTGAATACGTCCTTAAAGAACGGCTGGTAATCTACCCATTCAGTAGAAAAGTAATCGTCCAGTTCTGGTTTCTCGTTCATCCCCATGTTAAGAACTATACCCAAGAAAGCTTTTAATTCTGATAATGACAAGTCATGCCAAGACCGCCACATTGACCTTTTTTGGAGTGGTGTTTTCATCTGAATTTTTTACCAGCGTAACGGTTAGTCTCATTGACGATTTCTGATAACAAAGTATCATTAAAAAACAGCTGAAAAAATCTAGGGGAGTCTTTGGTGTGTGTGTTAGTGGAGGTTTATAGCCACTGTTACCTGCCCAGTTAAACGTTCTAAATTTAGCATTACCTGTTTTCCATTTTTGCCATCCGTCTGGACTCACTTCGTCTTCACTGCTATCTGTATCATCTACTGACAACTCACCACTGTCCTCTTCCATATTGTGTTCATTTGTTGTATTTTGAATATCCTCTTCATCATTTATGTTTTGTTCCATTATACGATAATCGGCGTCTTCACCCAAGTCTTCACGGAGTTCATCTTCAAATTGTTCATTGAAATTGGAATCCAAATCACTATTGTGTTCAGAACCACTATCTTCATCAATGTCACTTTCATCGGCCAATATATTTCTAACATCATCAGAATGTAAACAGTCATCCATTGTTAATGTATTAAAAAATGTACTAAAAATATACAATATTTACAAAATAATAAACTTAACAAATTGTATTGTTCACAAAGCCTACTACAAAAGAACTGTTCCAAATGTAAACACTAACTATTTACAAATATTTACAAAATAATTGCACACCTGCCATTTTATTACGAAAGATGTGTTATAAAGATATTCAACTATTATTTACAAATTAATACAAATTCACAGCTAAATAACATCAAACAGTACGAAACACAAGTCAAATGAACACACAAGTAGTAATGGGCGAGGGTGACTGACCTTCGAAACATCAGTTGTCAGAACCTTCTACGCAGAAATGTAATTGACGGGAAACCATTGTCAGCAGATGTCAAATTTAGTTTGTGTTCCTCGATAGGTTACAGCACTCGCCGGACGTAGAAGTATAAATTAAAATAATAATAATAAAGTGTTTACGTAGTGTCCAGTAGTACTGGCCATATGAGCAATTGTATTCTGTACTGGCCAGTACAGGTGGCCATTCGAGCACCGAGGACAAACTATAAATATTGCTTTCGAGTGCATAGGGTTAAGTATTTATTTTTGATTCAGTTATACTTAACATAACATGATTAAATGACAACGCTATAACAGTAGGCAGTTGTCATGTGCACAGTGGATATTAATAACCTCTTGTGTTTTATGGCCCTAAGAAAACAATTATTTTGCAGAAGGTAGATCAAGAGGAAACCATAGGCTGGAGATACAACTCGATACATTCCCACGTCATTCGTTTGTTGTTTTACAACACCAGCCCCGTAACGCTGTTCACGTGTTTTCGTGCAGTTGGTCAAAAACACAATTGAAATGGTAGTTCAGACCTTTAACTGCAGGTAATATGTATCGTAACCACGATAGTAAACAAGTTAATTTGGTAAGTGCCTGATGATGGAATCATTGATTCCGAAAGGCCTTGCGCAAAAAATAAAAGTTATATTGGAAAATATTTTATTCATTTATAGCAGTAATAGTAAAATAAATAGTAAATAAGATTACATTCACTTGAAGCATTCGCATATTCCGTGAGTTTCGACGACGCAGAGACATTCGTCACACACTGCGCAATTGTACTTCGTTCTCAGTCTCAGAAGTTTTGCACTGGATACAGGGAGATAAAGAGAGAACGACGACGAGTCCGCCGCCTATGTAGAACATCAGGTCGATCGAATTGAAATGAAACAAATTCAAAACGGCTGCATTCCTCTCAGTCGAATGGACAGATCGCAACTGCATGAAAAGGTTCGCTCTTCTTTCCAGCAATACACTGGTCTCGGAATACGTTTCACACATTCTGCGTAACACTTAAACCACGTCCGCCGGGTCCGGGTAGCTACTGTAGTATTCCCATCCGAATTCATTGTTGGCAATTCTCATTCACCTTCATGCAGTGGTGTCCGACCACTCTTCTAGTTCAGGCTAGGCTGCGTCGGGCGAACTTCAACCAGCCGCCGCACTCGTATTTGGCGTGAAAAAGTACTGTATTTCTTAGACACTTAGTGATTATTTCAATTTATAATGTAAGCACCGAGGTATTTGAAAAATAACTATTAATATACTAAACATATGAAGGGTCGCGAGCAAGAACAATCAGAGTCAACTGAACCCAGTTTGCCAGAAAACAGTTTTTAACGTTTAACGTCGCCTACCTACCATTAGAAAGGTCTAAAGGTAAAAATAACTATCTAAACATGTTACAAATAGTATTTAGTTTATTCCAAACATAGTAACAATTTTTTAAATCAGCACAATAAAAGGTTGTTTTAGATATAAAAAAAGAGTCATGACCTTGATTGTTTTTCCCCGTCTCTGGGCCTCATCAGTGAGTGGGTCGTCTGCAAACTCGCCTCCGAGGCTTCCTAGAATGGTAAGGCTTTCCTAGAAACTTTTTAGGCCTCTTTTTGAATGTTTTGTTTGGTATCCTGGGCATAATTTGTTCAATAAATAGTTTATTTTACAATAAAACACACGAAAACAAAATCAAAACGCACCCAAATTTGAAACACAAATCACAATTAACCTTTCCAACAGTGAATGTAAACAATGTGTTTTAGTAGTAGACAACTGAATATTTGCTGCCAACCGTATCAAAAACAAATGTGAGCCACAGTTTTGAAACAGAATCACGATTACAAATACATACCTACCTACAATACCAGTGAGCGACTGTGCTAAACAATCTTTGTACATCTCTTTAGAAAAACATTTATATTTTCAAAACTACTCAGCAGAAATCAATAATTTTTACACCAAATTAATCTAAAAAATATAGGGATTTAAAAATATAAAACCCCAAAAAATGAAATTTTTGAGCTAATCAACCATCCGACTCCCCTTAACCCCTATAAAACATTTAGGTATCTGGGATTTGTTTTTTAATGGTACCAACAGTTGTTGTTCTGTGATTAACAAAAAGGTCGTTGGTAAGTGGAACATTGGTATAAAAATTGTCCATAGTGACATTTCTTCCTGTGCCATCTATTGGTTTGATGTCTTTTCATAACGCTGTTTACACTGATGTCTAAAGCAAATGGACCCTCTGGCTGCTTTCCTGGATATAATCCATGTTCAGAGTGTAAAAAGATCTAGCATCTACTTGAACATAATATATCTTTACGCCATACTTATCAAGCTTATTATTATACTGTCTGAACTTACATTTTCCTCGGAAAGCTTCTAGCATCTCATCTAAGGTAACATATTCTCCTGGAGAGTAACTGTCCGAGCAACGATTTACAAAATTTTAAAACACAAAACATTATGTGAAGGGCTTATAAGCCAAGGGGTACAAGTCCAAAAAACTTGTTTCTGAGAAAATCATGGTTAAAGTCAGTGTTAAAAAAAAAATTATTACCATTGTGGTAGATCTACAAAAATATTTTTTAGTGTTTGATTATGTAACTGAAAAGTTTATTCATGCTTGTTTACATTTTTAAATGCTTTGGGTGTAAAGTTATTATTAAAATAAAAGTTTAAGTCATGACTTGTACCCCTTGACCACAAACTAAATAGATGGTTTAAAGAACATGGAATGAATAAAACTAGTGTAAGTAAGAAAGTTTTGTTTTATTGATACAAAGTAATAATTTATTTTGTTTTCCTCTTCTGAATAGTCACGATATATAACAACCAGAGTGTTTTTTACTTAGTCAGAGTCTGTTTCATAACAATTCCCACCATTTTCTATAGAGTCTGCTCCTTCATCGTTTGGCTCTGA
This sequence comes from Homalodisca vitripennis, assembly GCF_021130785.1. NCBI lineage: Eukaryota > Metazoa > Arthropoda > Insecta > Hemiptera > Cicadellidae > Homalodisca > Homalodisca vitripennis. The sequence continues at coordinate 44,079 of NW_025776149.1, forward strand.
TACTTGAGGCTGTGGCACTTCAACTTGTATAGTTTGACTCCTGGTTTTAGCACGGGGGTTTCCTTCATAGTCCAGTTTTTTGTAAAACTCATGATGGATAGGAGGAACGTAGGGTAGAAGTTCTTGAAGGTCTTTGTACTTGGAAGCTTTAATTTTTTTCCTTTCTTGTTTTGGTTCTAGTAAGGGTAGTTCAGTGGGAGTTCTACCAGATGACTTTGCTTTCATGTCATAGGTTGAGAATGGCATAGAATCATTAAAAGTTGTTTTATAAAACAATGTCCATGGTACGTCTTTTCTGTATTGAAGCCACTGCATTTGTCTGATTCCAACAACAGATCTTTTAAAAAGATGTTGTACCCCTTCAAGTGTAATGAACTCTTCCTCTTCCATACATTTTACCATGAACCTTTTGCAACTTTTAGCAATGATTCCAGCCCAGTGGTCAGGAACAAACACAGATGTATTCGTGTTTCTTTTAGCTAACTCTATAGTTCCAAAATCACGATCACAGTTGTTGTACGAGTGGCCTGGCAGCAAAAAACTTGTGGTCGACTACTTCAACTTGGGTTTTTTGAACAACATACAGCCAAAATTTAACTACATAATGACTTTCGTTTTGTCCCCCACAGTTATCACTAAATAATGTTAAATGATTAACGGTGGGGGGCAGTGCCTTCACGTACTGAAACATGCATGACGTAATTTCCTCACAACCTCTTGACGCTTGGCCCTCATGCCACAAATACATAGAAGCTTGTCCTGAGCTTATGTCATGGATACACAAGTTATAAGTCCACAACTGTCTAGAATAGTAGACCTTAGAACACGTCAAGACTGGAGTTGGCAGCATTTTTTGTAAGTCAAAACAAACCGCCTTGTGGCTTGAATCATTTTTGGCTTGTTCTTTGGCTTTGTCTAATTGTGCTTTAGCACTCTCTGCCTTGCGTAGGTGGAGTTCTTTCTGTACTGTAGCTGCCTGTTTTTCGTCAGGTGATCCATGTACAATAAGCTGTTGGAGTCTGTCACATGTAGCACATGTGTCTGTTTGTGGCCTGTGAAAACTTAAATTGAATTTAGTATTAAAAACATACCTGTAGTATGGAAGCGTTAGAGGCTCCTTACCTTTTTCTTTACACAGCTCCTTGTAAAAATAATACATTTTTTTTTACATTAAGGCCAGGATTAAGATACTTTTTATTTGGATTTTGTTGACGTGAGTAGTGGCTAGTGTATCTAGGAAATTTCATAATATGCTCCTTGACAAACTCCAACTTTTCTGGGTTGGTTGGTTTTGTTCGGAGGAATTTTTTTACCTCGCTTGTCTCTTGGTGAAATAGATGTTCCTGATAGTTGTTTTCTTTTTACAATATTCATAACTCTTTTGTTGGAAATGTCAATTGTTTTAAGAAAAAACTCCTTGCATACTCTTTTTCCTACAAAAAAATACTGGCACGAAACAGATTTATTGTAATGTTCATTGTTTGCTCTGGTCTGATGTGGACTATGGTGTTAAATTACAGAATTCAAGAAAGCCGACTGCAACTCCCAGTTTCCAAGAGCCCAATACTCATTAAATATTTCTTGGCGTTTCTCTTGAGGAATATCACTGCACTCATACCTACAATTATGGTTAAAATCTCTGACCTGCTTTGGTTGATGGTTTTTCCCTGTTCTGTCAGTGTACCCTTTCCCCTTTATTGCGAGCAATCGACCCCTTTTTTCTCTTCCACTGATCAGGCCTTCTTGTTTTCTTCTTTCCTTCATGTTTTGGTCTTTTTGCAGGCGGTCCATTATTTTGCTCTTCTACAACCACGCCACCTGGAGAATAGATTTTGGGATTAGAAAAATTAGTATAAAGTTATGACTTTGCTAAAACTTTTTTAATTATTAGACGTTGTAATGTATTTGTATAAGCATTTATTGTCCACGATTATTTAATTGTATGGTCACCTTGTTATTAGTTAGAAGAGATGTGGTTCACAATTTTTTTCATATATTTTTTTCCTTAAAGGTGACCTAAACAGAAAATAAATAATGCAGAGTGGTAGTTTATTTTTTCCAGTGGATAAATTATTATGGTTATTATAATTGAGGCAAGACTAATGTAGTACTACTATGCAGCTGATATAATGTCTTTGAAGGCTAACTAATGTGACTAAGCCTAATTCAGAATTGTTGTGTAGCCAGGAATTTTGGCTGGTCTGTGTAGCAACAAATAACTTACTTCTTTTACTATATTTCTATATCCTCAGTTTGTTGATTGCTTTTCTTCTAATTTACTTACATGGAGAAAATATGGTAGGCCTAGCTTATTAGATAAATAATACAAAACTTACTTGTTGATGGGCGATTTCTGAAAAGATCTCTTGCAGAATTGTCTTCATTTCCACTTGGCAAATAGTCAGGGTCTGCGTCTGTGTCATCTGCAGAAAAAAAACAAAATTAATTAACTTGATGTACATAAGCCTTTGTCTTCAACAAAATTGTGTAAATAATTCATTAATTAATAATAGAAGCTGATGTTTACAATGGGCCTAGCCTACTTCCAGTATAACTGTTCTTTAAGAAGCAGAAAAGGCTTTGTCCTTTAAGAAGAAAGTGTGCATAAAATGATCTTGGTAGTACCATATTTGTTTGTTAAAATGTAAACTATTCATCTCTCAAACAATGAAACAGGTTTTAATTACTTATTAAGTAAACAACTTACCTTCAAAGAGGTTAGGATCACTTCCATCAGAAGAACAATTGTCTGCCATTTCTTTCTATCTAGTTGTCTATTATCCAAATATTAACAAAATATTACAAAAATGAATTCTCATTTCATTAATATTAACAATAAGCAATATAATTGTTATTAACAATATTTAATAATAACAATAATAAGCTCTTCCCACCACAGTAAACTTCACTGACAGACAGAGTAATGAAAACAACAATGTGCCATGCAGCTGTTTCAAACCTCCTGCTCAGTAGTCAAGGGGTACATGTGACTTGTATCTCTTGACCACTCATCAAAATAATGTTATTGTTCAGTAGTCAAGGGTATTCACTGCTAGAGCTCAGCACCTGATGGTGACTGACTTATACCTCTTGGCCACCAACTTTTTATTATATTTAGCTACAAGAATCTGTGTCTAACTCATTTCACCAAAAAAATGGACTTGTACCCCTTGTCTTCTAACCCCTTCATGTTTAATTTTCTAGATTGGCAATGTATTGAGAACAAAAGGTATTTCTAGAAATACAACTTATTTATAGAAATATTTTCAATCCCAAGTTCATTATTGTTGGTTTTCACACAGATAGACAAAATAATCAAGAATAAATCCTTCAAAGTTCGATAATTTGAATGTAAAAGATATCAGAGTAAAATTGAATGGTTCTTATTATCCAGATGAATTACAAAATTTAAAAATTTCCGGAATTATGAATTATTTATTTTTCAGAATTGTGTATCAGATGTATCAAGATTTTAAGAAAGTTTATTACTAAAATATGGAAATATATTACAATCCCAAAGAATTTATAGGTAGACCCATTGATACAACAAAGAGTTTGACAAATATTTCTGGTTCAAAGGACGATATAATTATCAGTATGGATGTTCAAAATGCTGTTACAAATGCGATTTCGTATATTGTTGTTGTCTCTGAAAAATTGCTTGAATATGACATCATTAATTAAGAACGATATAAAAGAAATACATACAATGAGACCACTTGATCATACTTTCTACAGTCAATTCTGTTTTAAAGTAATAGACAAGTGATCTCAATTGAACCTAAAGAATTTTGAATTACAGATTGAAATAATTTTTTGTTGGAATATATTCATAGTTAAAATATTCCTTAAGTTTTATATCACTTAAATTTTTGTTAAAAATATCTGATTCTAGATTACTTCAACTACTTACATGTAACTTATTTTTACTGGCTAATTTTATCCTGTTATATGTATATAAGGAATCTAAAGATATAATATGGTTTATCTTAAATGTAGGTACTCATAATTTTTTTCTGGATTTTTGAAACATTTTTAATGTTTTTAGTGCCCCAATTGGTTATTGAATAATTTAGAAAAGACATGACAAATGCTGAAAATACAGATTTTATAAAGTTTTCTTCCTTACATACTTTTAATGGTTTAAACATTTTCTAATTTGTTTTTCAACAAGTTTAATATGTTGATTGAAAGTTAAATCTATAAGATACGGCTTAGGTATTTATAAGATTCAACTTTTTTAACCTCTTCAAGGACAAGTTTTTTTTATGTCTTTAATTTTGTTCAAAATTTATTTATAGTAAGTTTGTACTGTCAAAACATCAAATAAAATAAAATTTGTAACAAAAACTTTTATTATATATTTTTTATTGATTTTTTAGTTATCGTACACATATGTGCCGCTGCCCAGATGGAGAACTTTTTACATATGTTACAACTTATTGTAGCGTTACAGAAATACACTTGTTTCTAAAACATTTTATACATTAATTTCATTTAAAACTATAATATCGTCGTACTAATTAGCAAACCTCCTAAGTCCAAAATGGCATATTTTACAGGGTGAACTATAAACCGCGTAGAAAATGTTATAGTTGTTACTAATGGTATTTATACAGTGTTTTATTTAATAGTAACCATTTAAACCTGATTCTGATTAATCTTCAATACATTTTAATATTTATATATATTTCCTAGGAGTTAAGAGGTTTTCCTACAGTTTGCATTGGAGATAGGAGGTTTTCATACTGTAACATATTTTACTAAACTATTGGACTAGAGGATTATATTAGGAAACAAAAGTTACACTTTATACACAAACATTGTTTATTTATATACAATTAACACCTTTGAACAGGAATTATAGACGTATATATATATATATACAGCTGAATTTACTTGTCAATGAAAGGAAGGTCATCATAAAATCGATGGTAATCAGAGGGTACGATGGCTTTCAAGTCCTGAAGATCGTTGTACTTTCGTTTTTTAATTTTGAGTCTGGTTTTGTGGAGACTTGGTAATTTTTCAAAATCCATCGGCAACACTGCGAGATTTTTTCGCTGCGGAAGCTCAGTCCAATCCTCAGAAATGTTGAGTTTGAATTTAATAATTCCCTCTGGCAGGTACAGGAACGCTCTTATATCAGTAACACAGGATGATCCTGTGCCCACTCCTGGTCGGAAACTTTTATAGAACAAATGTTCATCAAAGGACTTGAAAAATCCATGTTCAATGTACTCTACGGAGTACGGTTGAGCTATTCGAGCCTCCTTGACCACTGCAATATACTCCGCTGGCACGTTGATGTTTTTATGTCGTAGCCTTCGCTCGATCGTAGAGTGGATGGAGTCAGCCTCCATTTGCGTATGGCCAACTTCGAGGTACTTTTGTTCTATGACAATTTGCTTCTTAACTGCAATGTGGAGGAAGGCATTTGATATATTAGTGCTCCGGTTCTGATATGAGCAGCCGTCACTGTATAGGATTATCTTCTCCTTACCTTCTGGCAAAGGAAGGAGCGAGAGAACAAAGCTTGATGTAATACTTGCAAATTCATTTGATGATAAGCTTCCTTCTGATTCATTCCAAAGGAAGCAGAAGCCATCCTTTGTCTCTAAATTAAAAAAGGTTAGGTTGTGAATGGATAGTTTCATTTTGTAGTATAAAGATGAAACATTTGATTTGGGACTCATCAATAGTGATTGTAAGTCCATGGTAAAAGTAAGATATTTACTGTTCTTTTTGTCTTCTTCCTTTTCTATTCTACTCTCTTCTTTTCTTATAATGTGAGCTTCATATTTTGCCACCTCTAAGTTTCCTGTTTTAAAAGACTCACATCTGTCACATAAATCTTTTTTTGGCCGAAATAATCCCAGATTATTATCATCAAATTTATTGGAAAAGGTACAAATAGAAACTGGGCCTACATTTTTCTTTTGGCACCAATCACTCTTGTAGAACATATACAATTCCCTCTTTGATGTCCAATTAGGCTCGACATATAATTTTTTAGATGACTGTCTGCAGTAATGCGACTCAACTTTTGGCAATGTTGAGAAGAAGTCTTCCAGATTTTCAATTTCTTTCGATTTTCTTGTTTTCTTTGGCCTTGAAACTTTTTACTTTGTCATTCTCTTGATCCCTGCCGTAAAAGATTCCATCTTCTGGCTCATCAATGTTACCATCTTCTGAGTCTTCATTAGGCGCCTTTTGCCAATTTTGTGCTGTCCAAGATCCAATAGCTAAAGTGTTTAAAAAAAGTGTTTTACAAACACGAACTGTAGAATTTATTTTTTTTAGAAAATACATACTTGAAAACTTTCTTTTGTTCTCGTCAACTTCTTTTCTATTTCTTGGTCGTACAGTTGCTGTCTTTTTTGTTAAGAACTGAACAAAAATCTTTTTCGCTTGCCAATCTAGGCTCCAAAACTCATCAAAATTTCGTTTTCTGTCATTTTCTGTAATTGAATAGCACTGTATTTGCCCGTTTTTCTTACTTTTGCATAAACATCTAGGCTTCATTTCTCTTGGTGTTTTTTTTATGTCATACTTCCACTTTCCATCATTAACACTTTCACTGCCGACAACGTAATTTGACGTCGCGCAAGGAGTTCTATAGACTGCCGACAACGTCATTTGACGGCGCCGACTTTTACAGTAATAAAAACTCATTTAAACGACTATGAAATTCGGCATTGATAGTCATTCGCTAATTCGATGTTTTTGTTTCTTACTCTATGTATTATAATCTATGAAATGTTGTTGGCAGTCATCTGTAACATCGGAAAAAAAGTGGTTTGTTTACCGCTTCGCGTCGGGCGTCGGCTATTTGTTGTCGTTCTGCTACCGTAGTTCGTCGTCTGCGTCGTTATTGTTTTGCTTGCTATTACGTTTGTTTATGATTGTTTTGTGAGTAAATACAATGAATCGTAACAGTATTGAAGACAATCAAGTTCTAGAAGAGTTACTCAGATGTTCAAGTGACAGTGAAAGTGATGATTTATTCCAAGATGACACAGATAATGATCCCGATTTTACTACTGATGGACTTCTTGGAGATGCAAGTAAGTTTGTTGACATTGTATTTTTACTCAAATAACAAATATAAGCAAATTAGTAATAAAAACATTTATTCTTGTGTTTTGTAAATAATTGGTTTATTACAGAATTTTACAGTTTATTGTTTATTTTATTTTATTTATTTTTTATTTTTTTATTTTTTATTATTCAAGACTTTCCACACTAAAAAAAATATTTCAGCATAAGTAAATTTTAATTGTAAACATGTGTAGCTATAGTGTTAGTAATGACAATTCTAAATACAGAAAAAAATAATAAAAAATATATTATGCTACAGACTAGTACATGGTGATGTTTTTTGGTCAACTTTTTATTTTTTACAAAAAAACGTTATGTTTTTAAGTTTTCAACCAAGACTTTCTGTTTGAAAATATTTATGCATGAGCATCTGTGTAGAAAGAGGAAGAACTTAGCTTTAAAAAAATGTAAGTCCTATGGTTTTCTTATAATTAGTTAAAAAATTATATATATTTAAAAATCGTTAAAAATGGGCGGCAGTGTAAGAAAGTTGTCAAAATTAGGAGGCGGCAGTGAAAGTGTTAAGCTTCTTTTTTCCTAAATATTCTTGTCCTAATTTTCTTCCTGTTTTAGATATATTGATTTTCCAATCTTCTGGTTTTACATGGTGCCGCTGTGACGACCCCAGCATATAGTTCTAAGACCAGACCGGTAACATCGTATGCGGTCTTAATCAGCCAATTTAAAATATTAAATTATCAGTAATATATTTTATTTTTATTCAGCATAACATTTAATTGTAGTAACGAGTAATGAATATATGCAGCCAGACTTATTAGGTTAAGCAGTGCAGGTGGGGAAGATATATATTTTAATTCAGCACATCAATTGTAAGTCCAAGTCTGTCAGCAGTAAGCCTGGTAACTTTCCATACCCAGAGCAGCTGCGCAGTTACTGGGTGGTAAACAGGCAGGAATTTGCTGAGGTAGCGTCTGGAACAACGCTGCTCCCTGGAGTTCGTTGTTCTGAGTCGCAGTCGTGCCAGGGTTTTGAACGCGTCAAGCTCGCGTGAAATCGCTCTCTCTCCCGTTCTAAATTTGTAATTGTTCAACTGATTCTAAATTATGCAATAAAATTCAAATTGTTTTCGCAATAAACTAAATTGTTTTATTTGGCCAACCGAGGAGAGAATTTTTATTTCAGCAACCTGGGCTAGTTTCCATCACCGTGTCCGAATTAGAACCCGAGAACTTTTTAAATTAAATTACGTGTGGTCGTCACGCCACATATTTGGTGTCAGGTGTGGGGTTCTGCAGTTGGTTGAGTTCTGTGGGGTATAGTTCTGTCATTTGGTTAGTCTTTCTAAAAATAAATTAGTGTTTCTTTGTTTCGTTGAAGAAATCGAAAAGTTGGTGCAAGAAGCCGGGACAAGGATGATGGGTAAGTAATTTTTATTCTGCCCGTAGAATAATGCTAACCTAGAAACTGTCTATAAAACGTAATATTTGAAATTGTTGAAATCACGAGGTGACTAAGTCAAAGGTAATTTAATGCTTTAAATTTAAAACTAATTGAAAACTTTTTTTGATTAATTTTTATAATTTTTATTGAATTTTAAAGTAATACTTTTAATAGAGACGCCATATTGGCTAAGAACAATAGACGCATTAGTCCGCCATACTTGTTGTAAGCTCCCACAATTCCATTCGACATTACTAACTAGTTATATTCTTTGTTAGGCATTCGGTTGTCGATTACTTGAATCTCGACAATCGTTATTTCGGTAGTTGTGAATAATTGAGTAGTTATTCGGTAGTACTTTGTTTTGATTGGACTAGTCCCTCAGTAATTCAATTCTTATACGTAATATTGATCAAAAATAAACGTACACTCTAAGGTTTTAATGTACTGATTTAACTGATAGTTAGAACCTGATTAACCTAAATTAACTGCTTCTAAAACTAACTTAATTATACAAATTAGTTGATAACCTAACCTTTCTGACTTGGTTAGGCTAACTCAAAGGTACCGGTACAGGGCAGGAGGCTAACCACGTTGTGAGAGAAGGAAGATAAGGGGTAGTAGTCATTAACCCGCCGTTAGTCCCGTAAAGCTTTGTAACGCCGTTAGTCGGCTGTGGAGAAGTTTTCTCACACCCTGTTTTTTCAAATACTTTGTTTAATATTCTCTATATTGTTAACAAAACTGACATTATTACTTAATATTTAAATAATAAACATAATAAAGTCACTTTTTACACAAAAAAGGTTGATTCACTCATGCTATTATTGTAAAAAACCTTTGTTTTCTTAATTTTTTAGTCGTTTGTAAATGTAAATGCATTTACTACAACCCCTAGTATAATATTTAAGCTAAACAAGGTAGAGTAAAAACACATTTACAGTTAAGAGAGAGTTTATTAATACATAAAATAAAAGTTCGCCATATTAAACATGAGTTTAGTTAAGTTTTTTTTTTTGTAAGTGAAATAATGATATACCTACTGTTATATGAAAAAGTCTTTGTTTTCTTTCTTCCAGAACACTTAACTTCGTACTTAGTCTTCTTTGTTGGCACATTCTGAGCACACTAAGACAGTGGTAGCAACATGTTCTTTACAAATGGGTGCTTGACACTCTCCGCAAGTATTCTTCGTATAACGGTTTTTTCTTTTTGGGCAATAGGCACATTTCGGGGGTTTCCCAGGTTCCTGTGCACAAGTGTGTTCAGCTGGGTTCCTAATATTGGCTTCTTCATGTTTACCAAGACAGTTTTTAATTTTTTGTCTCGTTGGGATCGACAGTGTTTTTATTTCAACTCTTCTCAAAAGAAGATTTTTGATCAAATCAGGCCCGTAGCTAGGCCCTTGGAGGCCCCGGGGCAGAAAGTCCATTCGGGGCCCCCCTTTGTTATATATTTCGCACTTTTTTTAATTAATAGATATAAGCATACAGTAATTGGATCTTTAGGCTTAGAATTTATGTGCATTTTTTTATTATTATCCTATTATTATTATTATTATTACCTTTTTTTCTTATTAAATCTATAATACTTAATTGTTTGCTTAAACTATGTTTACAAATTTCTACGGTAAGTCATAAACTGGTAATGATTTTATATGCAAATTTGTATGACTCCTGGCCCTGGTGCCATTAGTTTGGTTTTTAGAGCCATTATTTTTTCAGCTTACCATTGTGATTGGTATTCTATTTATAGTGCTGAAAGGAAAATGAAAAACATAATTATTTTTTCAAATTTTATTCACAATAGATAATAAATAAATAAAGACATAAGTGCTGATGTCTTAAAACTTTTTAGTCTCTTCTTAGGCCTACATCCAAGCAATGTAGTTTAGTAGATAAACATACAAGTAATATCATTAATTATGTAATACCTTTGAATACACAATAAATTGTATATTTATTTATGGTGTTTATGGTAATACTGGTAATACCATTAATTATATATGATCAATGGTGGTAATACCCACTCATTCTCAAGTTTAAAATTGCCCAACTAGTTTGATAGTGAGAATGCAACTGAAACTTACTAAAAAGACTTTCTTCTTGACTTGACACTAGCAAAAAACATCAATAATTCGGTCAAAATCTATTTTTCGGGCTCTGTCATTTTCAATAGACAAAAGAGCCAAATCAGTGAGACGTTGTTGGGACATGGAGCTTCGCAGGTAGTTTTTGATGAGTTTTAATTTTGAGAATGATCTCTCTGCTTTGGCTACTGTCACAGGGACTGTGAGGTACATAAAGCATGCTGTTAGTACATTCGGGTAGGTTGATGCTAGGGAACTGTTTTCAATGAGTAGGAGATTTGCAACTTCTTTGAAATCCTTTAATTTGGATTGAAAAGCATTCCTTACTGATAAAATCTGAGCTTTGAACAATGGCGTTACATCATCTGAAAATCTGCTTACAAAATTATCAGCTTCACAACGCAGTTCTTCATCTGAACATGAGGCCAGGAAAGAAGGGTGAACAATTTTATAGGCATCAATCACTTGCTTCATGCCTTTAAAACGGTTGTCAATTTGTGACACTATAGTATCAACCATTGGGAAGAATATTGTCACTCTGAAATTGCTTTTAGGATTTGTCAGTCTTTGGTCTTCACAAAGTTCATCAAAGTGCTTTTTTACCTTTCTTGCACGTTGGCCAATAAATTCATGGGTAATCGTAATCCCCCATTTTGAACATACTTCTTCTGCTTCACTACAGACTTCTTCAAAGGACCAACGAAGTTCGGTTACTTTCAATAAAGCATTGCCTAGGAGATCGTACGCTGTCATTAAATCAATAGATTCCGTTTGCAAGGATTTTGAGGCAATGTTTATTTCCCCTAATATTTTGCACTGGACAGTCAAGAGCAAAACAAAACTAAAAGATTCTAACCTTTTTTTGAGCCCCTCAGCTTCATTCCTTTCCTTTGGCTTTTTGCTTGTCAAAATTATTTTATTTAAGGCTTTCATTACATCACCGAACCTTTCCTTTAAAGCGTACACAGCTTCATATCTCCCTGCCCAACGTGTAGGGTTTAAAGTCTTTAATGTTACCTTGTCTTTAGGAACAGGAGCCTTCGGATTCTCTGTACAACCAGAAACGACTTTTAGTTCTTGCTACCGAACAATGCTGTGGCCAAAAAAACTGTAAATATTTTGCACCGTCTCAAAAAATTGTGCTATTTCTCGATTGCATTCAACGGCATCTTTAAGAACCAGATTCAAATTATGGCTGGCACAGTGAATGAAATAGGCATGGGGTGCAAGTTCTTGGATTCTCTTTTGTACTCCATTATACACACCACTCATGACCGATGCACCATCGTATCCTTGTCCTCTGCATTTTGTTATGTCAAGGCCTTTTTCTGAAATTGATTTTATGATGACGTCTTCTAGCCCCGAAGCGGTTTGGTCAGTAACTGCTGTGAAAGATGTAAACGTTTCACAAATTCTCAACTCACAAGGTTTTCCGAGTTGGTCATGGTCAATCTTTACATAGCGAAAAACTTCGCTTAGCTGATCTACTTTACTTACATCTTGTGTTGTGTCGTAAATTATGGAGAAAAAAGGCGCACTCAAAAGCTCTTCTTTAATTCCACTAAGCACTTCACTAGCCATCAGAGAAATAATTTCATTCTGAATTGTTGGACTGAGATAATTAACAGTACCACTTGGCCTTGTAATTAGATCTTCTAGGATAGTGTCATATTTTGACAGCAATTCAATCAATGATAGAAAATTACCTTTATTTCTATCAGTGATATGCCAACTGTCTCCACGAAAAGGAAGGTTGCATGTTGCCAACATTAGGGAGACATCTAAGACCCTCTTCAAAACTTTCCTCCAAAAATTCCGCTCCTCCTTCAAACCTTTTTCTAGTGCATCGTCTATTGAGCCATGACGTCGCCATTGCTCATAAACCAAGCAGGAATCAGCATGGTGCTGTGAATTCTCATGTGTCTTTATGCGATCAGACAAATGTTTCCAGTCCCTTAATCCTGAATCCCATCCTCCTACAGGTCCTTTCTGGGGAAACAACCAGCAAGGTTGGCAATAAACACAATCCAATTTGGACGAATAGCACAACCAAGTTCTTTTCAGTTTGAGCCCAGACTTTGACTTCAGGGTAAAATAATTTTCTGAAAAGGACCTACCTTGTTTTCCATCATATGGAAATGGGCCAACTGGTTGATAGGGTCCTAGTCCTAATTCAATAATTCGTTTTTTCACCTCTGGATCGATGATCTGGTCTGGAAAATGGGGTTCTCCGGTGTTTAAACAAGTTTCATTAATTTTATTCGTCCGGCTACATTCCACCTGTAAGTAGATTGCAATGCATTAGTATTTTTTTCTTACAAACATGATCATAACAATAGGGACTTACTGTAATTCCATGTTTACATGGAAGTAATACTGTTTACTTCCATGTAACCATGGAATATTTTATCGTAGGGATTCCATGTTTAGGGCGATAAAACAGCATATGTTGTTATGTTGAAAAATATAATATAAGTATTCTGTACTTGGCATGTCTACTTACTTGATCATTTACGCCGATCAGTTCACTGCTTGACGTAGGACTTGTTGGAGGTTTGGCACAATTTTCTTGTTGATGCCCTAGCCCTAGGCATGTTACTTCTTCATCAATACTTTCTTCAGCGTTATCTTGAGCTGTAACTTCCTCTTCAATCTCATTTCCTGGGACTGAGGCTGCAATAAAAAATAGCAAGTCAAAATAACATTAAGTTACATATAACATATAATTTAAAGCCAATTTTAATAACATTGTAAAGATATAATAAAATATATAAAAATATATAAAAAAAAATATAAAAAAATATAAAAAGAGTAGATACATGGCCTCATAAATAATGAATGTGCAAGCGAGTGTGGTGCATTTTTTACATCATATTATCACAAAAAGATATAAAATTACTATGATAGATATTCATGCTGTGCTGCTGTGCATGTATAAACAAATAAAATACCTACACAGAAAGAAGTAGAAACCAAAGGAATCATAAAAATCACATAAAAAATTAAATGATCACTACACAATAGTAGGTAATATGTAGCCTATATATGACTAGTGATTTCAATTTATTTATTTATGGATAGCTGCCTTTGTCCCCCATACGATATATATATATATATATATATATATATATATATATATATATATATATATATATATATATATATATGACTAGTGATAAATTCACAAACAAACATTGCTTATTAGATTAGAATAGATTGCAGTCTGAGTCAGACACAGTGGTCTAAACTCAATCAAACATCCAAACTCTAGTTAAATTTTAACACAGTTAATTTTAACATAGTTAAATTTTAAGATATTAATTATATAGTTATTGGCCAAGCTAATTAATTAGGCCTAAATACCGTATCTAAATTCAAACCACTCACCAATTATTGGTCTAGTTTCAGTACTAGATGTAGATGTGACATTAGTACTTTTAGTTGTAGTAGTACTAGTAGTAGGACATAACCAAGCAGATAGGGTGGAAGAACACTTTGAAGCATCCTCTTCTCTTTTCTTCTTGTCTTGCCTTTTCTTTGCCCCACTTTGATAGCTTCTTTTCATTTTAACAAATACAAGAATAAGAATACAAATTGTATAACACTTTAACACCGTAACAAACGAGTAACGGACGAACGCCAAAACGTCAGTTTTTGGTGTTAGTTTACCATAAACATAACATAACCTTATCCGGGCTGTCTGTCACTAGCTCACTAGTCGTAGTCACTCTCACTGTCTTCTGTCAGCTGTGGCAGAGGCAGTCGGCAGACGGAGCCGTCTACGTCACGTCGACGTCAGGACGAGTTTATTACTGTTGGGGATGGGGGAGTAAGGTGAACTAAAAGTGCAAACTGCCCCGGGGCAATGCCCCGGTTGCCCCAGCCTAGCTACGGGCCTGGATCAAATCCTTGCCGAGTTCCATAAGAAATTGTCTTCTTGCCATTTCAGAGTTCGTGTTTGCTTTGAAAATTATACACGCATTGACAGCACCAACATTCAAAAGTCCATTGAAAACCGTAAACGGCCATCTTCTGCTAATTCTAGATACACAGTATTCTGTCTTCAGCCGGTCTACCACATCTACTCCACCTTTAGTTGCATTATAATATGTGATTATTTCGGGTTTCATGTCATTTCCACTTTTTTCATCAATTTTGTCATCATCATGAAGCGTGGACAAAAGAAGAACTAGCTTATTATTTTTAGTGCTAGGCTTATAGGATACCATTGAACAGTAATTTGGTGGCCTGGAAAAAGCAAAAATAGAAGAGCAGTTACGCCTTCCAGTAACATCAAGTAGTTCTGCAGGAATTTCACGTTTGTCTTTACGTAACGTTCCTACTACTGTTAGTCTGTGGTTGACGTAAAGGTCATTTGCCAGAGGTACTGACGTGAAAAAATTATCCATTGTAATTACATTTCGTCCTGTTTTATTTATTATAGAAATGCAACGTTTCACCACACTTGCTGCATCATTGTCCATTGTAAAAGGACTGTCCTTGGGCTGCTTGCCGGGGTAGATCTCCATGTAAGCTGTGTAAAAAGTTGCGGAGTCAACGGTTGCATAAATTTTTATACCGTATTTGCAGGGCTTACTTTTCATGTAAATACGAAATTTGCAACGGCCCCTAAACGGCTCCATCATTTCGTTGATAGTAACATTCTCGCCAACACTGTAGCTTTCTCCACAAGTTTTTACAAATGAATCAAATAACTCTCGAATCGGTGCTAAGTTATCTAACTTTTTCCTTGCAGCACGAGTATTTCCATCATCAAATCTTAGGGCCTGTGATAGCAAACGGAATCTTCTCTGTGACATAGTAGCAATGAAAATTTCTGGCGCTGTTCCATCAACTGTCCAGAGTTCATCCAAATGAATATGGTTGTTTTTCTTGACCCCTAATATATATAAGAGCCCGAAAAAAGCAGATATTTCTGTCACATCTGTAAGTCGGCAGTCTTGTTCTCCTCGAGTATATTTTTGACTCATTTTGGAAAGCTTTTGATTAGTGTATTTCACAATATCCTGCAACATAGAATCAGGGAAAAAAGTTTCCAACAACCTACTATAGTTTTACACTCACGGGCTACTCCTGTCACTCCAGGTAATTTCGTCACGATGTTTTGAGGGCGAGCTTTGGTAGTGTTCGAGGTATGAAACTTATTCCAAATGACGTTAGTTTTTTTCCCAATGTAACAATTCTGAGGGCATTCACGACTGACAGGTTGACTGCTACTACTTCCTCGACCACGAGTATCTCGTCGTACAGCACCAGGGCCTCGCACAGCAGTCCGACCTCTTGTGCCATGTGACCGAACAGGAGCATGGTCACGTCTCTTAGTTACTCGTCCACGAGCAACACCTCGCCCTCGAGCTTGACTCGAAAAATCACTAGGCCTACCAATTCCAATTTGGTTACTCCCAGTTAGCTCACTTTGACATGAGGAAGGAGGCCCTGGTTCAAGTACAGTATACTCATTGGTTTCCAAATCATGAATATCATTCTGGAAGCTAACTGGCTGTAAAGGCTCAACATGATTTATGGGTAGCAGATCATTTTGTAAACCAAATTGTTCATCAATGGCAATAAAAGTGCCACAATCTTGATTTGGTTCAGGTGTTGAAACAGGTATATCAGGAACCATATAAACATCATTATCAACCTCATCTGAGTTTTCTACATCAGAGCAAGATACTTCTGAGTGACGATCATCATCGTCATGTTCACTGGGTCCATCAGAGTCCTCTGAATCATCAGCATCGTCTGTATTGTTCAACCAACTCAACAACTGACTGTCTTTATCCATATTGAAAACTTATATCTAATGTAAAAACTAATGTAAATCAAGCAAGTAAAATAATGTCACTTAAACCAAAAAAATAAAATAAAAATGTCACGCGGTTAGTCGGGTGTAGAGGATAAAACTCACAACAACAGTGACGCGACTAGTCCCGAGTAGAAGATTCTCCTCACTGACGCGACATGGGCAGGTCTACCCCCCTCTACCAGACAACCGGCATCCAATAAAGTTTTGTTTGAGCTACCATAGCGCTCCTAGTATACAGAGTGAGGAACTCCTAGAACGATTTGAACCTATGACCAATAGAATGCGCAGCCTGCTGAAAAATACGAAAATGTGAGAATTATTCTCACAGGGGGACTAACGGCGGGTTAAAGGAAAGTGAAATAAATTATAAATTTAAATATTTTTGAAAAATTAAAGTTGGACTTGGTTATATTTTGTTGAAACTTTGGGAACTTGTTCATCTGATGATAGTTAAATTGTAATTAAACTTTAAACTTTTGGTTAACTTTAAAGTTTTGACTTTTGATTTTTTTTTATTGTGTTTTAAATTCTTCCTCTCGTCCGTGGTGGAACCAGCAAACCCTGATTGAGTTAGTTTGCTAAGTTTATTTACAGGCACGAAGAAAGAAGATTACATTTTGTGGAATAGGTTTCGACATTCGTGATGAATTGTATGATGAATTGAGTGATAGTTAAAAGGTATTTTAAATATTTTTGGGTAATTTGAAGGAAAAGTAAATATTGAAATATTGGAATTATTCTTTGCTCAGACATAGTAGGTTGTCTTGACTTAGAATAAATCGTGGTGTAACTTCGTATTTGATTAGTGTTCAGGACTTAGACAAAAAGTGGATTGATTAGAGCTGAATTGAAAGTTGATTGATTGATTGCAAGTCGATAAATTAAAATTATTTCTTGATTTTAATTACTTTTCACAAACGGGAGAGAGCACATAATTATTTAATTGAGAAAAATCTTTTAAAATTATTTTTGGAAAACTAAGTTGGGACTTGTCCACTTTTTGAAAGTAAGTGTGCCTGAACTGATTGACAATGGCTGGTCGCGTTAGTATTGGAGGGCAAGAAATGGACCTCCAGGAAGCCATTGATGCGGTAACTGAACGGTTGGAGACTCTTGGTCATGCTAGGTTGGATCGAAGTGACCACCTGAACACCATGTTGGAGGAAACTTTGCGAGGTCATACAGAACGACCTACGTTCGACATGGTAGGCTCGATCACTCCCTTTGATGGAGGAAAGCCGGAGGCTGTTCTCCACTTCTTTGAGAGTATCGACAATGTCGGTGAATTAAGTCATTGGGGAAACGACGAAAAATTAAGGGTTGCTAAATTGAGATTGGCTGGAACCGCCTTGAGTTTTATTCGATCGGAGGATCAAGGCCGGTTGAGTACTTATGCGGGATTTAAAGAAGTTTTGACACAACGGTTTAGTGACAAAGCTCCGAAAGATTGTTACTTCCAGCAGTTGTCTGTAATACAGCAACGGAGGGGTGAAACGATTGAAGCTTTTGCTGATCGAGTGCGGACATTAAATGAAAAGAGTGCGAGTCACTGCAAATCCAGAAGTTAATGCTGCACTAAAGCCCCCCACACACCTTCGAACATTTCACCCAACCTGACCTGGCGTCGTACCCAACGCCCAACCTGTCAAGTTAGACGTTTACCCCCACACTGTCGAACGTGCGATCGAGCAGGTTGGGTGTCTTGTCAGTTGTATTATGGATTTCGAGACAAGTGTAGCTGTTTGTGCTGGCGCTTTTTGTCTGAAACGACAAAAGAAGAAAAAAGATCGACGCTTGTGGTCTAAAAAATGGTTTTTGGACCGGAGTAAGTTTAGCCATATGTCGCTTCTTGCTGAACTTGCCATTAGTGAGCCTCAAGACTTCAAAAATTATCTAAGGATGAGCGAGGAAAGCTTTGAATATCTATTCGGAAGACTGTGTGAGCACATAGAAAAAGAAGATAGCCTTTTGAGAACCTCAATTCCTGCAAAAGAACGTCTTGCAGCCACTCTCCAGTTTCTAGCCAGTGGTAGGAGCTACGAGAATCTGAAGTTTAGTTGTGCAATATCTCCGCAAGCACTAGGAAAAATCATACCAGAAACTTGTGCAGCTATTTTTGATGTTCTAAAGGAAGATTTCTTAAAGGTAAGTACAAATATTTGTTAATTAGTTTTAACTCACTCTTTTCTTCTTACATTATTATAATCCATAATTTACACAATTGTTTTTTGAGCGCAAAATTGGTTATTGTCGCGCGAGAATAAAGCAGGAGGGTACGAAATGAGTATAACCATCTTCCGAGAGCGACAATAACCTATTTTGCTTCAAATTTATCCTATTACGTTATTACTTATTTTTTAGGTCTAAAAAAACACACATAATTTCAGAAAAAAAATTTATTTTCAAATCTATCTTTTATAAACTTTTCAAAAACATCAAATTTAAAGTCATCAAATAACAAAAAAAAAAGCTGTAACAGAAGATGCTGTTGTCAATGTAATAGCCTATTATAAAACAAAACGAACAAACAAAGATGAAAAAGCAACTTATTATACATTGTCCTCGCTGACACCGGGTAGATTCAAATACTGTTTGAGTTCATTCCGAACTTCTTGTTGAGCAGTTTTTTCTTGAATCGCTAGTGCTTGACCTGCGGTAGGTTTAGTTGCTGCCGTTTGACTTTGAGCAGGTTCTGGTAAAGAAAAATTCTTAGGACAACGTACAGTTTGAGGTGAAATATCTACTTTTTGTTGCTGTACATGTTTTTGCTGTACTTGTTGTTGTAGATGTTGTCGTTGTACCTGATGTTGAGTAGGGTTGATTTGGCTTTGCACATAATATGGGTCAAAACTGAATGTCTGATGTTGATAATTTTGATCTTGTAAGAAATATTCAGCGTCAGCCGGCCTATACGGATATGGATTGTTGTTTTGATTAGTGTCCATAAAATGGTTAAGTGATGGTATATTCCGTTGGGTTGGCTGTTGTTCTGTCAATATGGCCGCAGATGCTTTCAAACTGCCTAACTTACCGTGGAACAAAACATCAGATATAAGCTTTTCTGCAATTACTTGTTGTTGACGGTCCATATCTTCCAGTTGGAAGCCCACGTTGTTTCCAAAAGCCCGGAACTTATTCTGATTACATAGGACAGACGTAGCTGTATCCAAAAATCGTTCTTGTTTCTTTTCAAAATCAGATATCTTTTTTCGGTTTGTTCGAGTAGTTGATCCTGGGTTAGACCTGCTTGATACTGATGGGCGACTTACTGGTGTACTTGATGGTGATGGGCGTATATCAGCGTGTATCCCTGTAGATGCGTCATCTTGAGCCTGTAAAAAACACAAAAACTGGGTTTAAAACAGTTATATATAACAGCACGTCAATCAATATTACCTCAATATAACATTGTTAATTTTAATATATTATAATTTTAACTTTTATGTTTACTTTTTGCAGTTTCCTTGCAATGAATCGGACTGGATGAACATAGCTGTGGACTTCAAAAAGTACTGGCAAGTTGAAAACTGTGTCGGCGCTATAGACGGAAAACACATAGCGATTCGTCAACCTCCGAAAAGTGGGTCATACTACTACAACTACAAAGGGTTCCACAGCATTGTTCTTTTTGCTGTGGTCAATGCTAATTATGAATTCATCTATGTAAATTGTGGTACTAATGGAAGAGTATCCGATGGTGGCGTACTTATGGAAACTGATTTTGGAGAGTTGCTGGAAAATAAGGAATTGCACTTGCCGTCACCAACAAGCTTTGATGACAGGAGAGACGTTTGCCTCCCTTTTACATTCCTTGGAGATGAAGCTTTTCCTCTGGAGGAAAATCTTATGAAGCCCTATCCAAACAAAGGAATCACCCACGACGAAAAGATTTTCAACTATCGGATGTGCCGTGCTAGGAGAGTGGTGGAGAATGCGTTTGGCATCTTAGCGACTCGATTTAGAGTCCTTCTTTCGACAATGAATGTTAGTGTAGAGAGGGCAGAAATCATTGTTTTGGCGTGTTGTACTTTACATAATTTTCTACGCCAGAAAAGTCCAACCTACCTAACTCAAAGTAGTGTGGATTGGGAGGACACTTCAGCAGGCCAGTTAAATGAGGGTGAGTGGAGGCAGAACACGCAAGAACTTCTTGGGTTTAAAAGAATGAGGCGGGATGGCAGAGAACAATCAATTGCCAATGCAGTTCGAGGTTGGTATAAAAGTTTCTATAACAACGAAGGAAGTGTTGATTTCCAAGAAAAAATGATTAATAAGCGTTGACAGTTCGGTATTGAGTGTAAACAAGTGCGATGATATAGTTAACAACAACAAAAATTATAAAATATGTTGATTTTGCTATGTAGTCCTATCTTTTTCAATTTGATAACTAAATATTGGTGAACTTTGTACATTTTTTCTAATTCGTTTAGATACCATAACTGTGTCTTATTTATATTTTAATTCGCTAACTTTGGAAAAAAGCAATGAAGATGAAATTGCTTTTCATCAAACCAAAACAGATGAAATTCCTAGGAAATATACGCATTTATTCATCACCATGAGCAATGCTCAAGGCTACACCTCTGTGGGGTTAAGTTAAATGACTGAATATCTATAAATGTTAGAAAACTTGCACAACATTAACACGCAAAGGATATGAGTTTTATCCTAATTATTTATTATTATTTATTTATCATAATTATTAAATAGTTTTTATCTTGGGGGCAAAATTATAGTCTATTGCAACGTACTACGAAATTAAGGAATAAAGTTGAATTTTTCAAACATCATTGACATAATGTTATACTGTTTATATATATAAATTAGTTTTGTGCTGTTTTTAACTTTAATATAATTTATTGTAATCTAACTTAACCGTACGAGGTGTTGTCCAAATAATGACCTAGCGCTCAATCCTAAGTAAAAATAAGGAAAGTAATAAACAGTAAATTGGTAACAATTAAACTGACACTTACTTTGGTTATTTCGTCCTGCGTTTCCGCTTCCACGTCGTCCACTCCTTCTTCATCTTCTTCAAGGGACGCAATACTTCTGGATCTTTTGCCGATCGAAGATACACCTTTCCTGACTACCTCTTGGTCTGTTATGAAAAGCAGTAAATCAAAATACCAAAGAGATGGTTCATACACATCATCCTGACCACTTCCGGTAATCTTTGATTTTTCAACCTTTTTCAGCTCTCTTCGGAACGATGCCCTCAAGGTTTCGATTTTGGATTTGACAAATTTCTCGTCGCAATCCGGATTAACTTCCTTGCATTTTTCAACGAGAACGGAATATCCTTCTTTTCTGATATTTTTGTTGGAATAATTTTTACTTTTTATGTCCCATAAAGCTCGTTGCTCCCTATAAAGTTCAATAAACTCACACCAAAATGGTTTATTATCGTTAAACGACATTATGAAACTGGCCTCGCTCCGAAAAAACAAATAACAAATCTAGTACTACGCCACTGCACTAGGGAAACTGAGGTCTAGCCAGTCGAGCCGCTCGACAGTTCCCCCACACACAGCCCAACATGACAGGCGCGCGGTTGGAGTTGGGTGGTGCTGTCGTACCCAGCATCCAACCCAACAAAACCATCGCGCATGTTGGGTTGGAGCCCACACACTCTCGAATATGTTCGACAAGACGTTGGGTTCCCAACTGCTCGACCAACATGTTCGATAGTGTGTGGGGGGCTTTAGGGAAGAAGCCGATCGTAGAGCTTTGGATGCTTTTACCCGAGGTCTTATTGGACACGTTGGTGATCAGACGAGACTAAAATTCCCTACTAACATCCGAGAAGCCGTCACTACATCGGTGGCAATTGATCACATTTTGAAGCAATCGAAAGATCCGTCTCGCGCTACAGATGAACGGAAGGTTTTTCAAACTGACCTTGTTTGTTATCGGTGCCATAATCCGGGGCACACGTCTCGTGAGTGTCGGGACAATAGGGGATTTAGTAGACCCAGTAATGACTTGAGGTGCTGGCGATGTAATAAGCCAGGGCACAGACAAAAGGATTGTCGCGTAAAACTTCCAAACAGCACTCCTAGTGCTAGTCAGTCGGGAAACGGGACAGGGGCCAGTGGAGTCGCCGCCACCCGTCCCCGAGAGTAACTGAGCCACAACCGCAGGCCAAGGCGACGAAAAGAAATGTAACGACTGGAAAGAACACTTGTGAACCTAGAGTAGGAGCCTTAGTTAAGAGTCGTGAAACCGCCCGAGTAGATAAAGAAATACGAATAGTTCCGGTTGTGAAAGATTTAGCCGAGGAACTAGTTGCCATGGGGCGTGTGGATAATGCCGAGGGAAAGATATTAATTGATACCGGTGCTCAGGTGTCGCTCATCAAACGTGGAGCCGCTGTAGCTCCGATGACAAAGCCTGACTTGATTATCCGGGGAATTTCAGGACGAACTCTGAAGATTTACGGCAGACAAAAAGTGACTTTGATGTTAAAGCCGGGTGTGCCGGTGAAAGGGAACTTTGTTGTGAGTAACCTACCCCGTGGGTATTTAGCCGTGTTAGGTTGTGATATTCTGAAAGAGGGAAGTGCATCGATAGACATCACGGAAGGTGTTCTCCGTATGTCTGGAAATGACATTTGATTAAATCGGTTGCACAGGGGTGAGAGTGTCCCCGATTCAGGTAGGCAAGTAGTTGCGCCGCGCCACGAAAAGGCACAGGCCCCTACTACGACACCTGAGGTTGTCCGAGTGGCTAAACGCCAGGACAGTTGTATAGAGAATTACGTGTATAACGCAAAAGATGTCACAATACCCGCGCGGAGTGAGAAACTGGTTCAGTTGAAGTTAAGCAAATTTAGATCTACGACTAATGATAATCTGGAGGGTTCGGATGTAGTGGTCGAACCAGTGGGTCTTACCATACAGGGCGTGTATTTGGCACGAGTATTAACGAAAATAGTGAACAATAAATGTTGGGCGAAGGCTGTGAATGTAAGTGGAGAAGAAGTATCCCTTACGGTAAATTCTAAATTTGGAATAGTGGAATCAGTTAGTAACGATACGATAGATAAGGTCAAACGTAAGATAGTCTTGATAGCGGATAGTCACGGTCGCGGAATTCAGCAGCTATTGGAAGAGAGGTTGCCAGGGAACTTTGAGCTCAGTTCGTGGTTTGTACCTAATGGTAAGCTTAAAGATGCGATGGGTAATCTTAAAAGAGAGATTGCACAGCTGACTCAGGGTGATACGGTACTGGTGATGGCAGGAACCAACGACGTGGATAGAGGTGCTCCTTACTCGCGCACCCTACAACAAGCCTTTCAAGCAATACCTAATAAGTGGGATGCTCGCATTGTAGTTATGGGAATTCCTGATAGGTTCGACAAGAATGTAATAGGAGATCTGAAGAGAGCGAATGATCTACTTAGATCCTTCGTAAAAAGAACCAATTCGGAGGGACGGGGAAGGATGTCCTTCTGTGAGATGCGAGGAAGGTTTGCTAGGCGCTTGTATACCAAGCATGGGCTACACCTCAATGAAGAGGGAAAGCTGAAACTCGCAGAGTTGATGCGGAAGACCATCTTGGATGATGTAGATGTGACAACGAAGCGAGTAGGACTAGCTATCAAAGAATACGAATCGTTTGATAAATGTGTAGATGAAAAACTTAGCCATTTGAGACTACCCGAGCGACAAGAGGTTAAAAGAGTACTAGAGGAATACAGGGACGTGTTTGCGCATAGTGAGGCCCAGCCTCTGCAATGCACATCGGCCGTAAAACACGTTATCCATACGGGAAATGCTGCGCCCATTTACAAGAAAGCTTATCGGGTTCCATTTCATCAGAAACCCATAGTGGATAAGTTGATTAAAGACCAACTGGACAAGGGGATAATAACTCCTAGTCATAGCCCGTGGGCGTCGCCTGTAGTCATCGTCCCGAAGAAATCTGTGGATGGCAGTAAGAAATATCGTTTCTGCGTAGACTTTAGAGCAGTCAACGCTGTGACTGTACCTGATGTATATCCTCTACCCAACATCGCTGAGACACTTGACTCGCTGGGAGGTTGTACCATGTATACTACACTTGACTTGAGAAGTGGTTATCATCAGATTATGGTAGATGAGGAAAGTCGACCGAAAACTGCCTTTAATGTGCCAGGAGGTCACTAGGAGTATCTACGTATGCCCTTTGGACTGTCTACGGCGCCTGCAACATTTCAGCGCCTGATGGATTCAGTTCTTATGGGATTAAAAGGGGAAAAGTGTTTAGTGTATCTGGACGATATTATCTTGTTCTCGAAAGATTTGGCTTCGCATTTGTCGCATTTGAGTGAAGTGTTGAGTAAGCTACGTGATGTGAATTTGAGCGTGCAACTCAGTAAATGTAAATTTGCAGTAGGCGAGGTTAACTACCTGGGTCATGTAATAACTGGCCATGGTGTAGAACCCGCCCCAGGAAAGGTTAAGGCTGTAGAGGGATTCCCTGTACCTAAGACTGTAAAAGATGTACGGTCCTTTTTAGGTTTGGCCGGATATTACCGCCGGTTCATAGAAGGCTTTGCTGCCATTGGGAAACCTCTTTTTGACTTAACCAAGCAAGGGAAGGATTTCGATTGGGATCAAGAGTGCCAAACTGCGTTTGAGACACTTAAGCAGAAGCTAGTCTCATCACCAGTGTTGGTCTTCCCCGATTTCAGTAAGCCGTTCACCTTGGCTACTGATGCCAGTATTGACGCTCTAGGGGCTGTATTGTCCCAAGAAGTAGATGGAGAAGAACATCCAGTCGCGTACGCTTCTCGCACTCTTTTTCCTGCTGAAAGGAATTATTCTACGACCGAAAGAGAACTGCTAGGTTTAGTATGGGCTACAAAGTATTTTAGATGTTATTTGTTAGGCCGTGAATTTAAGGCTGTGACAGATCACGCAGCACTAAAGTGGATGTTATCTTTGAAAGATCCAAGTAGTAGACTAATGAGGTGGGCGTTGAGGCTTGCTGAGTTCACTTACACCGTGGAACACAAGCCGGGAAAGAGACCTACCAACGCTGATGCTCTCAGTAGAGCTATGTGCGCAGCTACTCGCAGGGACGAGCTCCCTGTGGTTGACCTTGCCACACTGCGTGAGCATCAAAAGAATGATCCTCATTGTCAAGAGTTAAGGAAGGCCAAGTGTTTTAAGTTGAGCCCAGAAAAGATCCTGTACAGAGTGAGCGGAGGTGACAAGAAGATTGTGGTCCCCTCATCTCTTACTCGTGAGGTAATCAGGTTGAACCATGACCTGCCAACGACGGGACATGCAGCGGTGGCTAAGACGTTAGACCGTATTAAGGCAAAATTCTGGTGGAAGGGCATGGATAAGGACGTATTAGACTATGTGCGTTCGTGCCACAGTTGTAGTCAACGAACCAACTATGGAAAGGCAAAGGCCCCCCTTGGAACGTTGTTTAACGAGCCCAAGGTTCCTTTCGAAGTAGTGGCAGCCGACATAGTAGGGCCCTTGCCCATCAGTGAGTCGAGAAACGTGTACATCTTGAGTGTGATGGATCATTTCACACGGTATTGTGAATTTATACCACTGCCTGACCAAACAGCAGACCAGGTGGCTCGAGCCCTAGTGCAGAGAGTGATTACTAAGTTTGGTGTTCCCAAGGCTTTGATTACAGATCAAGGGGCGAACTTTACCTCTGACCTGATCAAACAGTTGTGCAAATTCTTGCACATCAGGAAAATCCAGACTACAGGGTTTCACCCACAGAGTAATGGTCGGCTAGAGAGAGTACACGCGACTATTGCCAAAATGCTTAGTCACTTTGTGAACCGTCATCAGACTGATTGGGATGAATATCTCCCATATATAACTATGGCTTATAACAGTCAAAGCCATGAGGCTACGGGATTTTCGCCGTACGAAATGTTGTTTGGGCTAAAAATGGAAGCTCCTATGGAGTGTGACTTGACTATCACGGAAGATAACGAGGTATTTGGTGATCATGTAGAGACTCTGCGCGCGAAGTTAAAGGAAACCCATGAAGTTGCTGCGCGACGTAAGGCATTGGCCAGGGCCAAGTATGAAAGGCAGTACAACAAGACAGTGAAGGATTCGTAGTACGAGGAAGGCCAGTACGTTCTGCTGCACGTGCCGAGTATCGGACGTCACAGAGTGAAGAAACTGTCAAAACTATGGAAGGGTCCCTACAGGATAGTCAAGGTGTTATCGTCGTTGAATTTAGTTTTGAAAGTGAGAAATAGAGAAGTCGTGGTTCACGTGAATCGAGTAAAGCCGTACGTGAGTAGAACCAAGGTGAACCAGGTGCCGGAAGTGCACGTTGACGACGATGTTGGCGATATCGAGATTCCAGACTCGAATATCTGTATTGGTGAGGGAACACCATCAGCAGATGATGGTATCCCTGTACCAAGTGTTGGCACACCTCGTACGGGAAATGGTTGCCACGTGTAAAAAGGAGGCCAGCACGCCTCGAAGACTATGTGCCATAGTTGGGAATTATATCGGTGGTGCTTTGACAAGTGGGAAGTGCTTGACATGCTTATGGGACTGGTGTTTCGTGTTGTAAAGATAAAACTCGATATAAATTTGAAGTTCTGTTTTAGGATTGATTTTTCTAATCCTGGGAGTAGTAAGCTGCTTCCAGCAAGGGGTCATATTTGAAGGAGGCAGAGATGTGCTGCTGACGGATAGCCATTGGAGGGTCACGTTGCAGTACAACTTGACGCAGATTGAAGAGGAATCCCGAAATCTAAGTATCTTGGTAACTGAGGTAAAGAATCATTTTAATACATTTTTCGAAGATCTACTTAATGAAAATATGAGTTCACACTCTCCATTAATTCAATTAGAAGCCGGATTTCGTTACGAATTTGTGCTATTACAGCAGTCAGTTAGTGAATACCTAAATGAAATTGATGATCTAATAAAACTGTTACCACAAAGACGTGGAAAACGAGGTTTAGTAGATGCAGGAGGTCATGTGTTAAAGTTTCTGTTTGGTACACTTGAGAATAGCGATTTAGAAATCATTGACGGAAAAATGGATTATTTGTACAACACCAACGAGGAAATAGTGCATCAAGCTAAGGAGCAGGTGACTGTTCTAGCAAATATGCAGGCGGAAATAGTATCACATGCAAAAACAATAAATAACGTAATTTCTTTATTGAAAAAATATCATTCTAATATGCATGAACAAATGGTTAAAATTTTCACACAAGCAAATGCTGCTCATTATCAGTTAAAAACTCTTTTTGAATATTTGAAGTTAAGTTCTGCGCTTTCGGATACTAAAGAAACAGTAAGTAGTGCAAGACGAAAGATAACTAAATTCCATCAAGCAATTGAGAGCTTAGCAGCTGGGAAGGTTGACAGTAACTTGCTAACACCTCATGAGTATCTAAGAATTTTGAAGGGAATTGAAAAGGTTATATACCTCCAACGACTAAATTGTATTCACCTGTTAAATTAGAAAATATTCATCAATTTTATTCTGCTGTGGTTGTTCATAGTTATACAACGATTCACACCCTAAGGGTAGTGATGAGGTTGCCTCTTTCAAACGATAATAAGATGTTCCAATTATATGATATTATTACCTATCCGGTGTATGATGCCTCTCTCAAAGTATGGACCCAGTGGGAAGTTGGTACCCAAAAATTATTGATCAGTAAGGATCGGTTGATGTACTCGATGTACAATCAATTGGAGTTCGACCGAGAGTGTCGAGGGGAACAACTGATTGTTTGCCAGTTATCGAATGTCCTGTTAAGCGTAAGCAAGAGACCAAATTGTGCGGTTGAGATGTTTCATTACGAGCAAGTGAGGCTCTGTGGTAGAAAATTAATATCGGGATTAAGGTCCCCGGTACTTGTCAAAACTCCAAGCCGATGGATATACAGTGCCTCAGAGGAGCACAGATTGACTTTGAACTGTCTAACTAGTGACGGGACCCTGAATATAACTTCCGCGGTAGTGAAGGGGGTCGGTGAATTTAGAGGAATTGATATGTGTGACAACAGTCTCTGAAGAATTCAAGGTGCCTGCCCGTATTCACGGCAGCTCTGTGTTCTCAGAACAGATAAGTGAAATTGTGTTTCCAAATGTGGAAGAAATTTACACAAGCGAGGAGAAGGAGCTGTTTAGCTCTGAGCAGGAAACGGCTGTGAAAGTCCTGCAGGGACTGAACGAACGGCTGGGCACATTAGGTGTTAAGGAGTACCGTCCGGAGGACGTAGTCCGTCATCTGAAGTCCCACATTCTGTTTGGTCGAAGATTTTATGCTGCAAAAGTGGCAGCTGCTGGTAGTTTTGGGTTAGTGTAAATCCTGATGCTTGTGTACATGTGTTACAGATTTGTTATGCCTGTGATGGCATGGTGGTCGAGTCGCCGGAACCGTCGCCGACAGCGTCGCTCCGCCATTCTGACCGAGGTCTTCGC
Source organism: Homalodisca vitripennis (assembly GCF_021130785.1). Lineage (NCBI taxonomy): Eukaryota > Metazoa > Arthropoda > Insecta > Hemiptera > Cicadellidae > Homalodisca > Homalodisca vitripennis. The sequence goes on from NW_025776149.1 coordinate 72,928, forward strand.
AAAAGTGAGAGGCCTGACGTCACTAGACAGTCCTGAAGGAGACCAAGAGGGTGTGAACCCTGGAGAGATAAACGATGTTGAACAGAACGTGGAGGTAGTTGTTAATCTCGAGCGACTGCGGGACGTGATACAAGCTTTGTAACTGTGAGTAATGACACTCTGAATAAGTGTGAGTCCCTCAACTCACTGTGGTATGGTGAGGAAGTTTTGCTTGGCAAACTCCATACCGATTGCTCCAGACATTCGTGTTAATGCTGTGACGGAATAATCTTTCAAAGGCCTTGAGTAAGGAATGATCGATTTGTGTTAATTGTGGTTGACTAGTCAAGTTGTGTTGAGAGATGTGTGCACACGGGACAGTTGTTAAAGGAGACACTGGAAGATGTATTAAGGAATATACTCGTAGTTATGTTAGATTGGTGATTGTTGATGTAACCATGTTTTTAGATGTAACGTTTTAATTTGTAAAATTGTAGTGTTGTGGAATGTTGTAACTAATCTTGTGTTCTGATCAGGCAGACTTGGAGATATAATTTTAAAAATTATTCGATATTTGGCTAAAATTTTAAACGATTGACAAAACGTAAGTAAAATAAACATGTGAGACAACCACATGGGGCACAGGAAGGACCTGCCGGCCATCCAAACATACCCTTAACCCTGATCCTACCTTAACCCCAAAGTTCTGGACTGTGTAACCCATTGTTGGCTTGATGCCCATGCGTTCAACAGTAATTGTTAGACTAACTTGTCGCAACTGCCTAGTTGGCTTGCGCAACCAACTAAGCGGTGTAACGTCTCCAGTCTGGCCGATGTAGTAAAGTTGTAAGTTGTTTGTTAGTTTTCTTATAAGTGAATTGTGAGTTCTATATGAATATGTTTGGCTTAGGTTAATTTTAAGCTCTAAGGCATCAGCAGAATGTAATGAAATGTAGAAGGAAGGTCTCGGTGAGCTACCCTGTTTCCAGGGGTAAGCGAGGTGAAAACCTTGGGGAGCCCCCAGGTCCACAATGCCCTTAAAAACCAAGCGTGGGGGGCGGAACCTTTAGTTTTAGTTTTTTTTTGTTGTTGTTGTTTCTGCCATGAAACTGAAGAAGGTCGAGAAGTGTGAGGAATGTGTCCTCCAGTTGTTGGATGTTCAGAAGAACGTCAACGCAAACTTTTTAAAAGATGAAAGGTTTTTTTGAACCGCTTTTCCAGAGACCCCCCTCGCATTTACAGTGTAACGGCCACCCACTAAACTGGGTCGAGCCACTAGTTTTAAGTCCTTTTGTCAGGGCCCTTATGGAATGTAGTACTGTAATGGTTTGGTCGATGCCTTAGCAGCTTAATAAGAACAATTAAGATGTTAGCAATTTTTGTACTATTTTTGAGGATGTTTCTTAATGATTTATTTTGTTAGTTAAGTTTGATGTCATTCATGACATGCTACTTGTTGGCTGTGTATATTATAATGGTTTTGTGTTATAGTCGATGTACAAGTGAACTAACTCAGGATAACTCCATTATAATCCATAGTAGGGGTGACTGAGGAAACCGGCCCCGAGTGAAAACCCACGAAGCTTAACCAGGAATGGGGGAGTAGCGTTCAAAATTCACAAAGAAGACTACCACTTTATAATTATTTTAAATTTAATTAGGCTCTGCAAAATGTGGTATGTTATCAACTAATATTTTTGATCATTAAAATTAAACCCATCAAACCATAGTTATCCTGGAGTGCTAAACCAGATTAATTAAATGTAGTTGTGTTGTAGTTCAACTTGAAATGTTTAAGCATTATAGATTAAGTTTAGAAGCACTGGTTAGTTCCCTTGTACTACGTATTGCTTTAAATGTGTTACTGGTTAGGTAGTCGTATTTGGGTCATTAGAGATAATGGTTATCTGATGTTAATGACTGGTCTTGAATTAGTATCGTAGTATACCATGATATATGTGTTGTAAGCCTGAAATCTTTTGTGTTCAATCATTGAGAAGAGAGCGAGCGATCGGATCGAATTAAAGAATTACGTATCGCGTTTGCATACTTTTTTTATTAAAAGAAATTTCTGCCTTTTTAGGGAACTCAATTGTTTATTTAAATTTCATTTAGTTGAGGCTACTGAGTGACAGCTGGCATGGTAATCGATGAACATATACTAAGATTTTCTTGCTAAAGGATAGGACAGAGATCCTCCCCTGCAGATTAGAGACTTTTCTTCTGGCTGCTGGTTCCTCATACTTGGGGACAAGTATGGTTTTAAGGTGGAGGGAGTGTGACGACCCCAGCATATAGTTCTAAGACCAGACCGGTAACATCGTATGCGGTCTTAATCAGCTAATTTAAAATATTAAATTATCAGTAATATATTTTATTTTTATTCAGCATAACATTTAATTGTAGTAACATTTAATTGTCTTGGTCGTACAGTTGCTGTCTTTTTTGTTAAGAACTGAACAAAAATCTTTTTCGCTTGCCAATCTAGGCTCCAAAACTCATCAAAATTTCGTTTTCTGTCATTTTCTGTAATTGAATAGCACTGTATTTGCCCGTTTTTCTTACTTTTGCATAAACATCTAGGCTTCATTTCTCTTGGTGTTTTTTTTTATGTCATACTTCCACTTTCCATCATTAAGCTTCTTTTTTCCTAAATATTCTTGTCCTAATTTTCTTCCTGTTTTAGATATATTGATTTTCCAATCTTCTGGTTTTACATGGTGCCGCTGTGACGACCCCAGCATATAGTTCTAAGACCAGACCGGTAACATCGTATGCGGTCTTAATCAGCCAATTTAAAATATTAAATTATCAGTAATATATTTTATTTTTATTCAGCATAACATTTAATTGTAGTAACGAGTAATGAATATATGCAGCCAGACTTATTAGGTTAAGCAGTGCAGGTGGGGAAGATATATATTTTAATTCAGCACATCAATTGTAAGTCCAAGTCTGTCAGCAGTAAGCCTGGTAACTTTCCATACCCAGAGCAGCTGCGCAGTTACTGGGTGGTAAACAGGCAGGAATTTGCTGAGGTAGCGTCTGGAACAACGCTGCTCCCTGGAGTTCGTTGTTCTGAGTCGCAGTCGTGCCAGGGTTTTGAACGCGTCAAGCTCGCGTGAAATCGCTCTCTCGCTCTCTCTCTCCCGTTCTAAATTTGTAATTGTTCAACTGATTCTAAATTATGCAATAAAATTCAAATTGTTTTCGCAATAAACTAAATTGTTTTATTTGGCCAACCGAGGAGAGAATTTTTTATTACAGCAACCTGGGCTAGTTTCCATCACCGTGTCCGAATTAGAACCCGAGAACTTTTTAAATTAAATTACGTGTGGTCGTCACGCCACACCGCTTCTTGCGTGTTTTTAACTGCGGATCATTCTCTAATATTCTGTCATCCCTATCTTCTTCTAGATCACTCTCATTTGGTTGGTAATCATCGGTCTGTGTATCTTCGATTTCCATTTGATCATCAGAATCACCAAGCTTATTTGTCAAATCCTCTAAATATCCATCAACTCCAGACATAGGTTTTTTTTCTTGTATTTTTTCAACAATTTTTTCTTCACAATTATTTCTGCATATTTTTGATTCATCATTGACATTATATTGCTTCTCATCTTCATTTTCAATGTGATCCAACAAACCACTGATATTTTGTATCGTATCAGGGTCAATAGAGATATTACCAGTAGTAGCAATGTCCATTAAAAAATTATCGGGTTCATTTGGGAGAGGAGAAGGAACCGATATTAATATATCACTACTTAGTAAGTTCAAATGAATGTCATTATTACTTAGGCCTAAGTTGGTTTCAGCATCATCTACATTTGAAGTTACATCTAAAATCAACTGTTTATTATCGTGTTCAAAATTTGAAAGTGATCCATCACTATTAACCACGAAAGTCCCTTCACAATGTTTCACGTTTGTAGCTAATTTCACTAGTCTTTCCCCTCTTGACAAAGTAGATAGGTCAATAATCGAGGATGACGAAGAAGTTTCATCGTCTTCTTGATGTTCTGTAATATAAATACAGTTGTTGAAGATAATGTTTTTTAATTTTTAAACCTATCTCCAATGCAAAAAGTAGTTATTGACCTTTGCTTTTGTATTTAGTCCTGGGAATAATATAGTAGGCCTACCTAGTCGAGGTTAACGATTAGGTAAATATAATTTAGATTATTCATCACTAATAATGAATTATACAAGAATTATTTTGGGGAGTAATAATTATTAGCCAAATAATAAGGTTAAACAACATACTGATGTCAAACAGAAAACCTCTTAACTCCATAAGTCAACTGGCATAACCTAAATTCTGAATATTAGCATACCTCCTAAGTCCCAGACAAAAGTTTACACCATTTAAGTAAGTAATGTAAAAAATAACTACTATACTACAGTAAATAAATAAAATTTAATACTTACTTTTTGTAAATCTCTCCATGTGAGTAGTGAATTAACACAGGAACACATTAACAATTAATGTTAAACACAGCACCACGTTTCCTGGGTCACCAACAATGGATCAACTGGGAGTTAGCAGGTGTGCCAATTCACAAAATGGAATCATGGACTTAGGAGGTTTTCTGTATTCACTTTTATTATTTAAAGGGATTTTTCTCACATAGGAGGTTTGCATTACAGAAAAGATATTTTTTTTTTCTTGAAATGTTGGTATTAAAAGTCAAAATAACAAAAAAATGGACTTAGGAGGTTTGCTAATTAGTACGACGATATGTAACATAGCATTGTACTTACCACAATTTGTGTAACTCCACTAGTGCTTGGTAACTTCATAATATACGTTTCTTTATGTTCAAGTGTCTATTTACAATTATTTACAATTCACATTAGCCTACATAGTGCTTATGAGTGAAACCCTGACATGCACTCAGGGCAAAGAGGCACGTCACATTTGAGGCAAAAATAACGTGTTCTCTTTTTGCACTGTTTGTATCTGCATCGTAAACCGTTAGCAAGATCACGTTTGTCTGGGAAATGACCAGTCACATCGAGTCTAACATCGTCGCTGCACCCTGGTCTAGCTCTTTTCTTTACTTCTATTTCCTCTTGTTGAGATGGGCGGCCTTTCCTTTTCTTTACTCTGGATTCAAACACAGCGTGGCAAATACTTAGTTTGAAATCCACAAAAGACATTTTATTATTTTCAACGTTTCTGAACACAACCCAAGCATTTACAAGTGCCACGTTTAGTAAATGAAAGAAAATTCTTAGATAAAATTTCTTATTCTGCAGTGCATGGGGATAATGAGCTACCATCCTATCAGACATGTCCACCCCACCCATGAACTTATTGTAGGTAGACACGCTGAATGGTCGTGAAACCTCAACCATCTTGTTAAGAATTCTTGAATACCGTTGAACTTTGTCCATAGGCTCTTTACCAGCGAATGTCGAGAGCATATGCACTGGTCTGTTATCCATCCATCTTGTTATAGTGATATTATCTGTAGATGTAACCACACTCATTGTTCCTCGTCCTTCTTTGCCTAAATCCTTTTCTGATTTCATCATTTCATCGGCACCCATCATGCGGTTTTTCCGCAAGGTTCCTACTACATATATCTCTTTTTTCAACAACTCTTTACACAATGGAACACTATTGAATAGATTGTCTAAATATAATTTGTGGTTTACGCCTTCAAGCCCTTTGCATAACCTTATAACAGTGTCCGCAATAGGACCCATCGGACTGTTAGAATTGTCATTTTTAGTTGAACCCTGGTACATCTCAGACTTAGATACATAACCGTCGGCGCTAGCAACAACCCAGGCTTTGAACCCCCACTTCTTTGGTTTAGATTTTATATACTGCTTTGCTCTGCTTCTCCCTTTGAACGGAATTATCATCTCATCAATCGCTACATTTTCTGTTGGGGAAGCAACTTGTCCAAATGACTCATTGAGGGATTGTATTACCGGTCGGATTTTGATGAAAATGTCCTTATTATTTTCTGGCAAGGCGTCATTGTCAACGAAATGGATGTACCTTTTAAGTTTTTCAAATCTTTTCAAATTCATGGATTCAGCTATAAGGGGTAGCCTAATCAAACTACTTGAAGACCAATACATCCGATAGGCAGGGTAACGGAAAACTGTCATAGCAACATTAGTTGTCAAAAATAACAAAATCTCATCAGCAGATGTACTAAAATTGTGATCGTTGTTTTGGACGGCATAGCGTGTTGTTTCTTTGGCAATTGTGTCTAATAGGGTCTCTGGAAAAGTATTTTTGAAGTAGTAAAGGGGTGTTTTAGGTCCATTAGTTTCATTTAAATTATAAACTTGAATACCTCTGAAAGGTGGTATGTTATTAGAAAATTGATTGTCATTGCACTGCCATACAAGTTTTGGTTGTTTTGGTGCTTTGCATTTTAGAGTTTTGATCGGGCTAGGCCTCTCTTTAGGTTTTGAAATTGATTGTTTTGATTTTCTTTCATTTTTCCTTAGCTTGCTAGGCCTATCTGTATCAATTTGAGATTTATTTTTACGCTGTGAAATAATGTGGGGTAATTTAGGACTAGGCCTACCAACTGAAATACCTGCAGATGTTGAGGGTATGCTAAGATTGTCAACAATATCTAAACTTTGGACTAGGCCTACATTTACAGAGTTTGAATCCAATATTTTGTCACTAACAGTGGGACTAACAGAAATGGTAGGTGCGTCATTAGGCATATCTTGAATGTTTTCCAATAGATTGAGGCATATGTCTGAAATGTTTACATCACTTATATTATCAATGTTTACATCAGTTACCAGACTATTTTGCAAAACCTCACTTACAATTGAATTAGATAGGCTTGTGTCCGAGGTATTACTTGAAAGACATCCGCTTTGATTGTTTACTTCAATTTCAACATTAGGTTGAACTTTTTTTGAGAAATATTTAGGCCTACGGTATTTATCTAATTTAGTATTCAAAACTGTCTCATAATTGCCTACCTCTCCCAGGAATCCTGCACTATCTTCGTCATCAGATGGATATACTATATCACTATCATATGCATCAGACTCATATGAGTCGAACTCTGAGTCATTTGGACATTCTAAATAGTTTAGAATTCCTAAAATCTTTTCAGGTTCTGAACGTAAATTTATCTCGTCTTCATCCATCTTAAAGATAAGTAAAAAAACACTGAAATTCACTTATAACACAGAGCACAACACTCACAAAAACAAAACACCAACATAACCTCACAAAACAAACTCACATGGCATACTTGACACAAATGGGCAGTGGCACATGTGTGTACGTTTCAAAATCAAGTATTTTTATTATTTAGCTTTATAATATACAATATAAATTAATGTATATTGATAGAAAAATATATGGTCTATCTGAAAAATAAATCCCAAACTTCTCCCTATTAACACTCAGTCATAAGAAATTGTCAAAATTCAAAGACTTGAGAATCAGTTTCTCTTTTGACTATTGTTGTGAATAGGTTCTTAAAACAGGCTAGCCAACAAAATAGATATTATTGGCATCATATGAGCCATTGCCCATTGGAGAACACCTCATATTGAATTTTCTACAGATTTTTAACTTAATGTCCACATATGTGCCAGTGTCCTTGAAGAGGTTAATATCTAATTGTTCATTAGTTTTGGAGAAATGTATGTATTCTGTTTTTTGTAAGTTTAAGGTTAATTTATTTTGTTGTAGCCAATTTTTAATTTTTGTCAGGTCCTCGTTTGTTTTTTTTATATAATTCATTACCTTCAACTATTAAAGCTGTATCATCTGAAAAGAGTACTAGTTCACCATGTAAATTTAAATTTGTGGTACTATTGATGTATATTAAAAACAAAAGAAGGCCAAGACAATTTCCTTGAGGAACTCCACAGGTGATTTTTTCTAAATTTGAAATTTTGTTGCCAATTTTTGTGTTACAGAACCTGTTGTCAAGATAACTAGCAAATAAGTATTTTACCTCTTATTCCTAATTAGTATAGTAATATCTTAAAATCTACAATATCAAAAGCTTTCTTAAGATCTAGAAGTGGAATTAATGTATCTTTGTCAATGTTGTTTACAACAAAATTTATTGCTTCATCAGTACTTACCGTAAATCGGGGTGAATAGCAACAGTTTTCAACTTTGGAGCTAAAAAACAGTTATTAAATTTAATGCTAAACCAGTGAAAATTACCTCAGTTTTCCGGTCTTGCCTTCTTCTATTAAGCAGTATTAATTATTTTTAAATATCCTTCACCAAAAAAATTAAAATGTTACTGTTTCTATTCACCCCACGGAAAGGGGTGAATAGAAACATCTGTTGTTTTTGCTAGATATTTCTATTTCCCAGTGTTGAGATGAATGGAAACACACTGTTTTATGACCTTTTACATGTTGCAATATAAAAAAACATGGGAACAGATTTTTAAATGCACTTTTTCATGTAAACAATTTATTAATACAAAAAATCGTTACCGGTACAAAAGAAACAAGCAGCAAACATTAGCTAGGTTTTTGATTGACTTCTACTACTTAATATAATGTCAGTCCACTGAGATCATCATCAAAACTAATGGTATTGTTAAAACGTGATGTGCTTGGGGCAACAATTGGAACACCAAGTTTACGGACAACATCGATTTTGCTTACGAAGGAGTCTTCATCTGTAACAGCAAATTTTCTCGCAAAAGGTTGTTTTTTGTAGAACTGGCAGATGTAACCACCTTCTTCATAATCTTTGACTTGGCAAACATATAGTCTGAAGTGGGCTTTAGTTTTCCCATAGACTTTTACCACAGCGAAATCTCCGGGAAGAAATGACAATTGCGTATTTAAGGGCTCCTCTACACCTGACTCTTCGTCTGGAGATGACAAGATTAATTCTTTGTCTGTGTCTTGGACAGAATAGTCTGACATGTCACTGTCAGACGATGATGGTTGGGTTGCCTTCTTTTTTGTTTTGTTTTTTGTAATCTTGGTGCCTGCCTTCCTAACTCCGGTACTGGTACCGGTACTAGTCCCAGCTTGGTCAACTATTTCGGGATTATCTTCAGACATCTCAACAAAATCTTGGACGCCGACACTCTTCCCAGCTGCTACCGAAACCTTCACTCTTTTCTTCCTCGGTTTTGGGGAGTCACCTTGCCTCAATTGTTGCAAAAGCTCTTTGAAACAAGAATCAATTGCTTCAATAGGTGTTTCACATACAGTACCAGGTGTATCGGCAGCCGACGACTGGGCTGAACTCACGGCAGCGCTATCGGAAACGCCATAACCTGGAAGCATTGCCAACACTGGTTTGCGGTTTATAGGGATTATCCCACACTTTTTGAAACCTGATATAATGTTATCAGGTTTGCAAGTCTCAAAAACTTTTTTTAAGAGGCTGGGGAACTTATCTTTCGGGACAGTAGCCTCGTACCTACCTGGCCCATTTTTCCAATCTTTGAGGATAGCGCGCCATGATATCTTAAGCGGTCGAAAAAATGCGACGTCTAGTGGTTGGGTTATGTGAGTTGAGTTGCTCGGTAGAAAGATAAACTTAACTTTGCTCTCGTTGCATTTTTTTATAACGTCTAGTGACAGGTGGCTGGACAAGTTGTCCCCAATGAGATACTTCACACCATCAAACCGTCTAAAGTAAGGTAAGGCCACAGTTTCAACCCAATCTGAAAAACAGAAGGAATCGAACCATCCACTTTTAGTACGATTATACCGGGAGTTGGCTGGACTTCCTTCCCTCCAGCTGTCGTAAAGATGCTGAGCTTTATATACCACATATGGTGGTAATATGGTTCCATCACCTGACGCAGCAAACATCACAGAAGTTGACGCTTTGGTCGAGTTCATTACTCTTTCAGGATATTTGCAGCCCCTCCTTGTTATTACTTTTGTTCGGCCAGGGTCGTCACACAGGTTAGTTTCATCGTAGTTAACAATGTGTGATTTAGGGACATCCTTTAACTCGACTTCCAAGTTATCAAAATACTCATTGATGAGTTCAGGTGTTACGGCTGCCCTAGACCGTTTGATGTTTTGGCACATTCGGAAAGATAATTGAGCTTTGTAGCGTTGTAGAAACGAATACACAAAATCTTTTCCTGGAAGATTGTCTTTAAACTTGATCACTGTCTTTCCACGCCTATCGAGATATTCTTTCACCAACAGCCGTAGAGTGATCGAATCAATCGGGTAACCCCATTCACCGACTGTTTTTAGTCTGTCAACAATAATTTTTCTTCCTCTTCTGACAATACAGTTTGTCCCCCCTTCTTCTTCATCTCGCTACCTTTCTTCATGTGTCTATAAAGCACACTGTAATGAATGCCAGAGCAATCTGCCGCTACTCTTAAGCTCATACCATCATTTATTAAACTCAGAGCCCTTTTTAAGTCTTCAGCCGAGTGTTTTTTATGTTTGTTGAGAGATATATAGTTTCTCGGCATGCTGGAAAAAAACATTTGTATTAGACCTAATTGTTTTTAAAATGTGCTTGAAACATATGTTTCATATCGAACATAAAAATGTTTCTTAAGTTACCGTACATATGTTAAACATACACACATGGGTATGTTATATGTTATACGTAATATATGTTAAACATTACTACACAGTTGTTAAAACGAGAAAGAAAGATATGTACCGTAGGTACTGAGATTTAATTTAGGTTACCTGGGCCTAGACCTGTTGAAAATTGGTTACTTTTAGTAACATTCATAGTAGCCTAAATTTTAAGCATACTATATAACTCCATACTAACTGAGACAGTAAACAAGCACTAAAACAACACCAAAATATTGTATATATATAATTTTATAACCTTACTATCTAATTTTGTAATCCGTGGGGTGAAAAGAAACACAACAATTCTCTGTTTCTATTCACCCCGTGATTTAAAAATATCCGACATGATAACCTAAAAATTATTGAACAACATGTTTCAGAATAGATAGATTTGTTAACTCCTGTAATTGATCTCATAGATGTTTTAGCACAATAAAATAACCTACTTGGTTGTATGAAAGAACTTAGTTTGGTACTTACATGAGAAGTTTAGAAAGATTCAATTGTTGAGGTTATTAAAAGCACATGTGTCGTCTTCAATACACAGCAGTACAGTGATGCCAACACAACAACGTTATTTTTCCCTGTAACTTTCAAGGTTTGCAGCTTCAAAAAAAATATCCCGCGGTGGATTATCAGTTTTGTGCCTTTCTACCATTTTGTAAAAGATTTTCGGAAGTTTTGTTGCTATTCACCCCAGTGTTGCTATTCACCCCATTTTACGGTATGTTAATTCTAAAACCAAATTGTTTACTTGATAGTAAGGTTGTATTATTCCAATAAACGATATATTCTCTCATGTAAACATTTCTCAAATATCTTGCCAATTATTGGTAATAAACTATTTGGACGAAAATTTGATGGATCTGATAAGATTCCTTCACTTTTGTAAATTGAACTGATTGTTGCTATTTTTAGATTATCGGGAAAAATTCCCGTTTCAATAGATAAAATAAAAATATATGCTAACGGTTCACTTAATAGATAAATAAGGGTTTTGATTAGTTTGATTGGAATTTTATCTGATCCACTTGCTTTGTAATTCTTGAAAAGTTTAATTTTGTTCTCAATTTCTAATTTGGTAATTTCAAAGAGTTATATAGAGTTTGAATTTGTTTAAATTTTTTCATATTCTAGATCTGGAATTTTGGATGCCAATTCTGACCAATATTTGCAAAAAATTTATCCATTGTGTTTAATCACCAGTATATCCACAAAGTTTTTTTATTTATTTAAAAATATGTTTTAAAAATTCCATTTTGATTTTGTATTAGATGATTTTCAATCAGTTCTTTATAGTAATTTTCTTTTAACCCTTTGAGGACCAACCCAAAAATTTACATTTTCTAAAATGTTCACATGCATATATAGCACATGGTGCCAAAACTGCACAATGTCATTTATACTAGTTTTAGAGACATTTAGGAAAAATTCATACCTTGACTCATATAAGAGATATTGTTGTGAAATATGTGTCAAAATGTTTAGGTATATGTGTCCCACTAAAAAGAAATACAATTCATGAGTGAAGTGAATAAAACTGTGTAAATGCTCAAACTCACAATTTTGTTAGAATAATCTCAGTTTGAAGTGATTAAAACGGAGAATTTACTCACGGTGAGTATTTTCTCAGATTTTTCTGGTAAGTGAGTATTTTCTTACAATGTAGTTGAATAAAACTGAGCTGTTACTCCGAGTAAGAGAATATTCTCTAATAATATGGAGTCTCATCGTTCCCATGCTCACTTTTAGTCAGTCGTCATGGCGATGTTCATGAATGTTCGTGGAGCTAAAGTATACAGAGAAAGAAGTTGGACAGTGTAGAGGCTTTTGAGGTTTGAGAACGACAGTGTTGAATTTACTCAAGCATTTTTACCGGAAAGTCATGAGACTCGAGGTGGCGCTCTGTCACCTAGAAAGAAGATGGAGATTTTTCTACGTTTCACTGGTGATCCTGGTTTTCAAAGTAGCATTGCTGAGGACTTAGGAGTACATGGGACAACGATATGTAAAACCATTAATGCAGTTATGGATAGTATAGTAGAAAAAGCTCCAAACTGGATCCACTTCCCAAATATAATACAAGAAGTTAACGATGCAAAATTATTGTGGCAGACCCGTTTTAATCTTCCGACAGTGATAGGTGCACTCGACTGTACTCAAATTGAAATAAATAAACCAACTTTACATGAATCTGAATACGAGGTATGGCTATTAAATAACGGGACTGACGCTGCAGTGGAACGAGTGCGCATGCGCCAATCAACAATGACCAACAGCTGTGTAGTTTGAGACTTCCTCTTCAGAATGCAGTTAGTCTCGTTTCTGTAAACAACATCGTTGTGTCATAACCTTCATTTATGTAAGTGTTGTTATTTTGTTTTGCTGGAAAAATGGTTAGCGTAATAATAGAGCAACGAATTGTTGTTAAATTTCACGTTAAACTTGGAAAAACCGCTACCGAAACCTATAATTTACAAAAGAAGTGTATGTCAGTGAATGTTTATCGCGGACTCGTGTTTTTGAATGGTTTAAGCGTTTTCAAGATGGTCGACAAGACGTGGAAGATGATTCGCGGCCAGGTTGTCCTTCAACATCAAAAACGGAAGACAATGTCGAAAAAGTTGCTAATTTGATTCGGTCTGACCGACGATTAAGCATTCGTGCAGTTGCTGAATCTGTAGGCATTGATAAAGAATGTGTACGGCAAATTTTACATAACAATTTGAACATGCGAAAAGTGTGTGCAAAAATTGTACCAAAAATTCTTACGATTGATCAACAAGCAGCTCCTAAAAATGTTTGTACGGACTGCCATTGAATGCCATTGAAAATGACCCAAATTTATTGGAAAGAATAATAACATGTGATGAATCGTGGTTTTTTTACTCATGATCCGGAGACGAAGCGCCAACCCATGCATTGGAAGACCTCAACTTCACCGAGAGCCAAAAAAGCAAGAATGAGCAAGTCAAAATTTAAAGCAATGATGATTGTTTTTTTCGACATTCGTGGGATTGTGTACCTTCACTGGGTTCCTGAAGGTCAAACAATTAATCAACATTACTATCTTGAGGTACTTAATAAACTACGTGACCCGACCCGAAATGTGGAAGGACAAATCATGGATTTTGCAGCAAGACAATGCGCCAGCTCATTCCGCGTTATCTGTGAAGCGGTTCCTGACCAATTACAGCACCCCAGTGTTAGAACATCCACCTTACTCGCCAGACCTAGCACCATGCGACTTTTATCTTTTCCCTAAGGTGAAATCTGCATTGAAAGGTACGAGATTTGAATCCGTAGAAGCTGTTCAAGAAAAAGCGGCAAGACTCCTGAAAGAGTTGACAGAAGATGACTTTCAGCATTGTTTCCAACAATGGAAAATTCGCATGGAGCGTTGCAGGGATAGAGAAGGGGTGTATATTGAAGGTGATAATAAGTAATTATGTTTAAAATGAAAATATTTTTTTTTTACAATATCAGTCCCGTTATTTAATAGCCATACCTCGGTACATAAACCGCAAAGGTTATCCGAGTATAAATGTCCAAGCAACTTGTGATAGAAATGAAAAAAATACCATCATAGGTGCTGAGTGTCCTGGTAGTGTGCATGATGCTAGGATGTGGCGAAGAAGTCAAGTTAGAGAAGTTATTTCTCAATTTGGTGACAGCCTGTCTATTGGGGGATTCAGGATATGGCATCGCACCTTGGTTGATAACACCTTACAAGCCTCCTCAAAATGAACAACAGCGTAATTTTAACTTACAACACGCGATGGAAAGGGTAGTTATAGAGAGAGTTTTTGGACAGTTAAAAAAACTATTTCCAGTTTTAGGAAATTGTATAAGGGTTTCCCTAGACAGAGTGCCAAAAACCATAATCTCTTGTGCTGTTTTACACAATGTGGGAAAGCATTTGAATATGTTTGATTACGATAATATTGAGGACGATTTCAACGGAAATTTGTTGGAAGGTAAGCAAGTTGCAGTTGAACAAGTCGAAAACGCAATAACAAAGTTGTGATACAATAAGAATTTCCCTGAGTATTCAAACGTCCCTAAGACCAGAGTTTATAAAATTGTAATAATTATTCAACCTTGTTAAAATTAAATGGTTTGAGAAATAATTTTGTGTTAATAATTCATTGTATTTTATAAGCAAACACCATTTGGACCTATGTATTGCCTTAATGAGTTAGCAACAGGTTTGTGTCAAGTATCTCCGTATTACAAGCAAGACACATGTAACACAAACCTGAAATCTTATGCAGTCATCTGCCTGAACTGACAGATAACAAATACGTAATTTACAACAGGCGACCAAGTAAAATGCTTATTGTTAGCTCAAACCTAACAAGTTTGGCGTAAGAACAACTTGTACTAAATTGTTTTTTTTGTAGGGGACACAGGATTTAGGAATGGGTTTATTTATTATAAATTCTCAAAAACGGTCACATAACCACAAGTATCTGTAGAAGTTTGTGTAGATTTACTACAAACTTGTTTTTTCTGCAATTCATCTAATTTTATTTTCTCTCGTTCCAGTTTCATTTCATTGAGTTTCATTTGTTGTAGTAGATCTATGCGTTGTAACTGGGGAGTTGATAGCTCTCTAGTTTGATCATTCTCATATTCCAACACTTTTTTTGTACTTTTCCTAATTTTTTCGGGCATTTCTTTACCTTTGTTTGTTGTAGGTATTTGTTGAAGTGATGGACCTGGCTTTTCATTACATATATCCATATTAGTAGCTGCACTAACCCCAACTGCCGTATTCCCCGGGACTTTACAAAATACAGGGTTTTCTTTTTCATTCAGTGACTCCAAGAATTGTACCTCCCACTTGGAAAGTTTTATGGGCTTTTAAATCGGTCTTCTTTTTAATCCTTGATTTCATATTGTTCAACATTTTGGACAGCTGTGTAGGGGTCAGTTGGTTTCCACTAGCGTTGTTATAAGTGTCGGTAACTATCTGCCAAGCTTCTTTTTTGACTGAAATCATCGACGGTATCTTGGATTTGTCTAGTATTACTGAGTTCCCAGCCAAAATTTTGACAAAGAGCTCCTTATCAAACCTTTTTGCGACATCGTGGTTATCTTCATCACTCGAGGACATGTCAGATGCGTGTTACCCAAGCGGTGAGTACAGCAGTGACTGAGGCTGGGTTAGCGGTGTGGAGGGGAGTTATGTGCTTTCAAGTTACAACAGGAAAGCAAGTAAATTCTCCGTGAAGCAAAAGTGAGAATATTCTCTTTTGAGAATATTCTCAAGTTTTCCGGATCATACTCACTAAGACGAAAAATATTCTCCTTGGGTAGGACTCACTTTTATTCACTCCGTTTAGAGAGAAAGTACTCCAAGCAATGAGATAATTCTCTGAGAATATTCTCGTTTTTATTCACTTCACTTACTGGATATGCATGTTGTACAAGTATTACTCTCACGTGTTCAAATCTCATATATAACCAAAAATAACGTTAAAATCATTTTCAATTTTTTTAACAGATAAAACTAAACATTTTACCTGTGGCAAACGTATTTTTTATTTACATATGTTATTTAGAACATGGACAAAAAATAATAATCCTAGATTTATAAATAAAAGAAATATATGATAATATATTTACCAATAACAGCTCAAAATATAGCGAATTCTAAAACATGCAGGGAACACGTTAGTACATGGAACTGAAAACTACTTACACTGCATTCTAAGTCCACTGCAGATCAGTACATGACATAGATGGTCTTAGTCCTAATAATAAAAAAAAAATAGTTGGAATATTTACACTATATACACAATATTCACTCGGAACTTATTTACAGATATGTTTTCCAAAGCACACAGAATGACAGCCCTCTTGACACGAACTGCATACCAATCTGGATTTCTTTCTTGATTTTGCATAATCTTGGTCCTTTTTTGTGCAGACCCTACAAGTCTTTACTTTGTTGTCAGGTAATCTTTCAAGCCCTCTCAGTCCCCTATTATCCCCACCACCACCAGGAGCAACTTGTTTAGCAGCAAATCATTCGTCAATAATGCTCACTATAAATTGAAGAGCCCAGGGGGGAAATGTACTTTGTCCACTTTTTAAAACTTTACAGGACATCAATTTGAAGTTTGAAAACGCTATAAATGCCGTGTAATTGTTAGAAATTTATATAAGTTTTCATATTGAGTACAATAAACTTATAGATCACACAAATATAGTAAATAATTGTGAGGTATTATTGCTTCAAGTAACAATTGTTGCTTAGTAACGTCGGATTTTTCAACAACAAGTACCAATTTGACAGGGGAAAAAATTTTCTTTGTCCAACAACCTAGGTTAACCCTTTAATGCATGATTTTTTTATTTTAAATAAAAAAAATATTTTCATGTACAAACAACCTTACGTATCAACGGAAAAATGTTAAAAAAATTGTTTTTATAATTTTTTTGATTTTTATTTGATTTTTTATGTGTGTTGCTCCTGAGCTACACCATGCGTAAATGATAAATTTGCTTTTTTACATATGTTGCTTATAGGCTACACCATGCGTAAACGGCTCACAGGATCTAATACAATAATTGGTGGCAGATAAGTAAAAGGCAATTGTTTGATTTTAAAATTCAGATTTATTACATTCTTGTCATATATAAAACATGTTTAAAGATCAAGAGAATAAAACAAACAATGTTGCAAATATTCTAGTTATGAAAAGTTTTAAAACAATTTTTTTTAGCGTGAAAACAAAGATTGATGTCACACTTAGTACATTTCACAAAGGTGAATCCTTTGCATCCCTCTGCCTTACATCTATTTTTCTTCTCATCCCAAATAGGCCAGTGGTTAGTTTTGTCTCTTATTACATCCTTTGGAGGTCGGGAAATAGCAGTAAGCGTTCTTTTCTTCAAACAAGATGGTGAATCATTGGAAGGTCTTCCTCGCTTAGGGGTGTTCACAGATCCTATTTTACAGAGTGTCACCCCCAAATCAGTTCTGAACTCTTTTTGAGTCATTCCCTTAGTCTCGGAAAGAGTCGAATGCAATATCCATGCATTTACTACAGCCATATCCACCATATGGTAGAACATTCGGAAATACCACTTTCTACTCCTAAGTCGAATATGGTGTCGTCCTATGTGAGAGTCCATGAGGTCCACTCCTCCCATGTGCTTATTGTATACCTTGACAATTTGTGGGCATGGAACATCAATGTACTTTTTGGCTTTTCGATCGTATCGCTTGATACTTTCCATTGGGACTACACCACACAGAGTTGATCCTAACATCACTGAATCATTGTCCCTCCATGAAACCATGGACAATTTGGTGTCGTTGACATTAGTAGTGAACTCCACTGAAGTTCCTCTTGACTCTTTTCTTCCTTCTTTTTTATCAGTAAATGGAATATTGGGGATCCTATCCCTCCTAAAAGTTCCCAAAGCAAAAATACCTTGAGTTCTCAAGTAAGAAAACAGGAGAAGGCTAGAATAAAAATTATCACAATATATTGTGTAATTCACATTTCTGGGAACCTTTCTGCAGAGCCTCACCACTATATTTCCCGTCTCTCCCAAATCTGGCTCACTGGCAAGTCTAGACTGAGTTTGGCCTGAATAAATCTCAAATTGGTGGGAGAAACCTTTGTCATCGCAAAGAACATACAGCTTATATCCCCACTTATGTGGTTTGCGAGGGTTGTACTGCCTCATGTAGTGGTGCGTTTTTGTGGCACATATCTGCTCATCCACAGACAAAGAAGGTCTCATTGGGACTGAAGAGGACTTCTCATTTAGATGTTCAACTATGGGTCTTATTTTGAAAAGTCGGTCTCGATCGGGGTCATCAAGGGGCTTCATGTTTGTGTTGTCATTGAAATGCAAAATGGACCTCATTGACTCAAAAGCATTTACACTCATGCTATTTTTGACAACATCATTCCCGATAAGTGAACTCCACATGTCCCTTACGCTAGTGTAGTTCACAACTGAGGACATTATAACTATCCCTAAAAATCTTTCCAGCTCTGTGGTGGTTAAACTTTTAGTTTTTTGTGGATCTTTCTGCGAAGAGTAAAGTGAACTTTCAAAACAAATTTTGTCAAGAATAGAGTCATCAAAGAAATATTTAAAATATTGATAAGGAGTCTCTAAGTCTGAAACTCTCTCCGGCATAACTAAGTTTTCAATTTTGAAAACTTTTTCATCACTGTCTAGTTCTAAATTCTCATTTTTCCATACCGGTTTTAATTTTTGCTCAGGTGGTTTCTTTAGCGTTTTTTTTCTGTAGTAAATTTTCTTTATTGTTTGTTTTTGTAATTTTTTTTCTCGAACCTTATACTTATTTGAAGTTGAAATGTCCACAGTTGTGCCTGTCTGCACTATTTCAATTGAAGCCTCTTCTTCCTGGGGTAATATTACGCTAGTCTCACCTATTGATCTTTGTTGCTGAAGTTCATCATTACGGTCATCGAGAATCTCATCCAACCGAGCGAAGATCTGGTCATCTGTAATATTGTCTTCATCGATAACCTCATCACACTCATCATCACTGCCGTAGGGCATGTCGAGAAGGTGAACAATTTCATCATTTCTCAGCGAGGTCGATGGTTGTGGTCGATCTGGATCCTCATTCATAGTTCCTAAAATAATACCGCTAACATTAGGTTTTTGTAAGGGTTTTTATATTAATTTATAAGGTATGATTATCCTTACAAAGAAATATGATTACCTTTTATCTTTATCGTTTTGTCTGTATTAGTGTATCCTAATTTTAGCTTGCATATTAGGCTATTACAGTTTTTTGTAAAATAACGTGACATAACCTCTAAATGCATAATGTTGCTTACGAGCAACATGAATAAAACTATCGAGATTAGAGTTATTACAAGAAATTTGCTCTTACCTGATTGTTTTTGTTGAAAATATAAATATATTGTGAAGCAGAATATAATTTTATTACAAGTAAACACTGTATTTAAAACTTCCAACAATTAAACAAAGTAGGCCCACAAATCACGTTGCTGAGAAACCAGTACCTGGATCAGATCAGCTGGAATAAATCAAACAAATGACAAAAAAAGGACAACAGGTGAGATGAGTGGCAAACAACATAATGTAGCTCTTGAGTAACAACTAGAAGTTCACAGTATGCCCACCAGAAAGCTCTAGAATCCTGGTTAGAGTTGATGTTGCTTGTGGGCTACACCATGCATTAAAGGGTTTTAACTTAAAACAAGCCATATTGGTTATAAGGAAAACCACTAGAGACAAATAACACTTTATTTTATGCTTTATTGTGTATTAAATCTATGCAGTAAATTTGACAATGAAATTTGTTTAAAACAAATATTAGCTGAGTTTGTCTATCATTTATTTTTTGTGGACCTTTTTTTCTTACAAGTTTCTCCATGTGGTAAATTGCTGTAGTACTCTTTAGCTCTTCTTTCCATACAAAATTGTTTTAAGTGGTTCAAATCCACATATTTTGCCTCAGATATTGGTAACAAACCTGAAAAAAAGAACCCTTTTATAAACTAATATTAAATTACATTGACTTAAAGAAGGTTTCTGCTATGACAAATTGAGTATTGAGTTAATTATTGTAATTTTGTTGCTAAGTCTAATTAGTTTACGTTGTAATATTAGTGATCAGTATAACATGAGAAAGTAAAATACTCACTGTCATAGGCACCGTCCTGGGTATGACGTTAAACTGCCTCTTCCCACCTAACCATTCCCTAATTCCTACCAAATCCCCCTCCAGGGTCTTTTAAGTACCCGTCCTCTGACCGTTCCAGTACATGGCTCGCTGGGAGTGCTTAAGCCGGTACTAGATGCCCTATCTGGTGTCGGTGAGAGCTGATGTGAGCTTGTCTCTGCCGAGGCGTAAGTCATGTACTGGTTCAGAAGCCAGCCACTTCGGTCCTTGGTCAGGAAGTGTTCAGTAGGCAGGGGTGTCGGAGCCCCTGTTGCCACGTGCGAGTCCAAGTTGTGCGCGTATTCCCGACTTGGTAATCGATGGAAACCGGGCCTCGGGGAACTGAGGTAGGGTTGTCCCCCAAGCTACGGTTTGTGGGACACCCGAGGGCATGCCCGCTCCCGGTGAATCGGCCCGCACTACTAAACACGATGCGCTGGTGACCTTATCTATTGAAACTCAAACCACCCCACCCTTAGGGCAAGAATTCGGAGTAAGAGACAACGATCCAGAGAAAAAGCGACAGTTGTCAGATTCTGAAAATGAATCGTATATCAAACAAAGGAAAGTGGAAGAAAAAGTAAGAGCTGAAAATATGAACGTTCCAACTCCACTATATCTAATCGTTAGTCATAAGGATGAGGGCAAAACTCTAACGAAGGTTAGTCCTTTCCTTATTAACAAAGCGTTTGTTTCCTCAGGCGGTCAACCTAAAGCTGTGAGCAAATTGAGGAATGGAACTATCTTGGTGGAGGCAGCGAACCACATCCAAGCCAAAAAATTCCTTCAGATGACGAGTTTTTTCAATCAGGTGGAAGTCGTCGTTCAACCGCACTCCTCACTGAACACCTCCAAGGGGATCGTCTTCTGCCGTGACCTGATGGAGTGTAAGTGAGGAAGAAATCAAGGACGAGCTGCAGTGTGAAATGGTAACCGATGTGGTCCAGAATGCTTCGGACGGAGAATGGGAGAAAGGTCCCTACTCCTGGTCTTAATTCTGACCTTTGCATTTCCCCAACCCCCAAAAACTATTAAGGCTGGATACTTATCCTTGACGGTACGGCCATACTTCAAAAAATCCGCAGCGGTGTTTCCGTTGTCAGAGATTCGGGCACTCTACTAAGACGTGCTCGGGACCCGAGACATGTTCCCGTTGCGGCGATGAAGGCCACCAAGAAGACGGATGCAAGAACGACGTCAGATGCGTGAACTGCAAGGGTAAACACGTGGCGACCTCTAAGGAATGCAAAGTTTACTTAGAGGAAAAGGAAGTTTTGAAGATAGTTTACTATAGACAAACTTTCCTTTAACGAAGCCCGTAAAGAGTATAGGAGAAGAATCGCTCCAACCCCTAAAAAGGGAGTCTCGTACTCCGAAGCTGCTTCAGCCCCAGTCCAATCCGCACAGTGCCCGTCATGTACTGCTTTAGAGGGTATGGTACTCGAATTAACAGAGCAGGTTGCCGCTTTGGTTAAACAGCTTGCAGCCGGTACCGGACAACATCCGTTGGCATCCACCCAGTAAGCCTTCCCAAGCAGTCCACACGCCCCATATTAAGTCCAACACACAGACTCAAGCTCGCCCAACAGCTACTTCTACTTTCAGAGATAGGGTGCAACAAAATACGAAATCCACCTTATCTTTGGAAGAGTGGAAAAAGCTCGCCGACAAACATAAAAAGAACATAGAAACAAAATCAGAAAATAGATCCAAATCCCTAGTAAAAAAGACTAACTCATCCTCGTCCAGATCCTCACAATTATCACTTGATGATGATATGGTTTGAGGACCCTTTGGAGATGCAGACAGAGTTCCAAACTGTTCATGGTAACTTCCGTCCTGTATCTAAGCAAAGAAAAAAAATTACGATGAACTAGCACAAAATAAAATATATAATATAATATAAAAATGCTGTTACAATGGAATATTAATGGTTTTGAGAAGCCACTTTGAAGACTTTAAACTACTTATAAAGACAAGAAAACCTAAATTTATTTGCCTACAAGAGACTAAATTGTCTCCTCTTACTCATTTCAAACCAAAAATGGTTATGACATCTTTCGCCTAGATCATCACCAACAAATTGCCTGTGGAGGTGTGGCTATTCTAGCAGATTCTTCTGTTAATGCTAGAGCCTTGAACATCGTCACAAACCTCCCAGGCAGTAGCAGTATCAAACGATGTCCCTTTTAAATTAACCATCTGCTCCATTTATATTCCACCTTCCCCTTTTGATTTATCTCTTGATGATCTACGTGATCTGTACAGCCAACTCCCTTCTCCATTTCTTGATGGTTGGTGATTTCAATGCACACCATCGCTCTTGGGGTTCCAACCATTCTGATCGGGAGGGGTAATATGGTTGCGGGATTGTGGGATGAAGTGGCAGCGGTCGTTCTCAATGACGAGTCGGCCACTTACATGTGCCCTAGGACTGGCATATGGTCGGCAATCGACCTGTCAATCTGCAGTCCGGTCGTGGCAACTCGAGTGCATTGGTCCGTACTTCCCGACCTGTCGGGGTAGTGACCATGTGCCCATTGCCGTGGCTTTTCAATCCTTTCCGTCTTCGACAGGCAGGTGTCCCAGGTGGAAAATTAAGAGGGCTGACTGGAACGAGTACAAAAAGAACATAGTTTCTCAAACTACTAATATCGAAATTAAACGACATAAATACAGCCACTGAATTATTTACATGTAATATTATAACATCCGCAGAGCGAAGCATTCCAAAATCCTCAGGTTCACCAAACAAACGCCAGGTTTCTTGGTGGTCTGAAGAATGTTCGGCGGCTCTAAAGGAACGTCGAAAATGTTTAAGACAGTTCAACAGATCACCGAATGAAGAAAATTTAAGTAGGTACAGAAGAGCACGGGCAAAAGCAAGACAGGTTTTTAGACAGAGACGGCAGCAGTCCTGGCTGGACTACACAGATCTAATAAAACGAACAACTCCTGCATCTGATGTTTGGAGGAAGCTCTTCGATCTGTTTTGCTGCAAGACCTCCCCACCTTCTCTTATTGCTCTGAAAAAATGGTACCGATGTGGTAACTGATCCTTGACAGTTTCCAATTTACTCGGCTCACATTTTGCGGAAATTTCAAAAACGTCATCTTACAATAGGGAGTTTCAAAATTTCAAAACAAATACAGAAAAGACATCCTCTAAATTTAAATATTAATAAAAAAACTCTCCTTTAAACCTTCCCTTTACCATTGATGAACTTGATTCATCACTAAAGGCGACATCAAATTCTGCTCCAGGTCCCGATAACATACATTATGCCATGTTGCGGAACCTGACGGAGGATGGAAAACAAGATCTTCTAAAATTATATAATAGAATATATTTAGAAAACACATTCCCTAATACTTGGCGTCGCTCACACATTATCGCTCTCCAAAAACCGGGCCAAGATAGAACTTCTCCAGGAGCCTATAGACCAATTTTCGCTTTACTAGCAGTCTCTGCAAAGTATTCGAAAGGATGGTCAACAGACGCCTTGTTTGGTTTCTGGAGAAAAATAATCTTCTTTCACCTTCCCAGTGCGGATTCCGACAAGGCCGGTCTACAAGTGACCATCTACTTGCCTTGGAATCGGCAATCCTGAATTCCTTTATTGAAAGAAAACAGTTTGATCGCGGTATTCTTCGACATTTCGAAGGCTTATGACAAAGCTTGGTGAAGGGGGGGATATTAATTGCTTTAATATCTTGGGGTGTAGGGGGCCACATGCTTTCTTTCATACAGGGCTTCTTGTCGGAAAGAACCATACAGGTCAAACTTGGGACAACCATTTCCGATTCCTTCACGCTGGAAAATGGTATTCCACAAGGTAGCGTTCTAAGCTGCACTCTGTTTGCCATTGCAATCAATAACATATCGTCCTGCGTTACCCCTCCTGTGCGCTGTTCTTTGTTTGTAGATGATTTCTTTATTTACATCTCTACAAAGAGGCTAGCGGTGGGGGAGAGAGCTTTACAGCTTACCATCAACAGGCTTGAGCAGTGGTGCGGAGTGACGGGCTTTTCTTTCTCGCTTACCTAAAACAAAAGCAATCGTTTTCTCCAGAATGCGTACCGTTGAGCAGCCAACGCTCTCTTTGCTGGGGTCAGAGAATCACTACTTGTGACAATATCAGATTCCTGGGTCTCACATTTGATACCCGGCTAACTTGGGTGCCTCACCTGAAAGACCTAAAAGGTCGATGCGTTGAAGCGCTTGAACATACTGAGAGCTTTAAACGGAACAAAATGGGGGGCTGACAGGACATGCATGCTCAGGTTCTACAAAGCCACCATCCGTTCCTGTCTAGATTATGGATGTCAAGCATATGGGTCCGCAAGACCCAGTGCTCTCAAAATGCTTGACCCAGTCCATAATTCTGCTTTAAGACTGGCCACTGGAGCTTTTCGATCTTCTCCTCCCATTAACAGTCTTCTCGCAGAAACGGGAGAACCCCCTCTTTCGCATAGACGACAACAACTGTCCCTAAACTATGTTCACGCTCTTTCAGGGAAGCCAGAAAACCCTGCGTTTTGAACCGGTCCTGCGAAATCCACTCTATAATTCTTTCCTAGCGAGACCAAATCTTCCTTCACCCTTAGGCGTTAGGGCCAAATCCTACGCTTATGAAATAGGCCTAAACGATTACCAGTTTAAAAAGTCGTTCATTCAATGTGATATCCCACCCTGGAGCGTCTCAATGCCTACAACTATTTAAAATCTCTCTAGGTTTAAAAAAGTCTCCACTCCAGAAACAGTCTACCAACAAGAATTCCGTCAAATACTAGGCAGCCTCGCACCTTGCGATGTTGTCTATACTGACGGGTCAAGGGGAACGTTGTAGAACTGGATTGTGCTTTCGTCACTGGGGTAAGACGATACGTATTTCTTCTCCCCAACGACTCTTCCATTTTCACGGGCCGAATTTAACAGCCATCCAAAAAGCCCTAAATATAACGTTTCCTATGACTAAAAAATTGGTTTATCTGCAGCGACTCCCTTAGTGGTATACAAGCCATCAGCGATATGTATTCCAAACACATCATCATCCGCGAAATATGGCATTCTTTGTCTTCCCTTCAGTCCGAAGGTGTTGCTGTCTTTCTTGTCTGGGTACCTGGTCACATTGGAGTATCCGGAAACGGAGCTGGCAGATAGAGGAGCTAAGGAAGCATTACAACTCCAGCCTTACACCGCACGGATGATTTCTTCCGACATTACCCCGGTAGTGAAGGGCAAACTGAAAGCCAAATGGAATAGCGATTGGCGGGCAGTCGTCAACAACAAGTTACGGCTTATTAAAGACTGCGTTGGGACTCTGGGAAAACAGCGAACCGCCCCAGTCGTCGTGAGGAGGTTGTGTTGTGTCGCCTGCGGCTAGGCCACACGCTTCTCACACATGGCTTCCTCATGAGTAGAGATGATCCTCGGTCTGCGACACATGCGACACTGTTATTACAGTTGAACATATGCTTGTTGACTGCCCTCGCTACTCGGTACATAGGCGCAACTCGAATCTGCCGGCTTCGTTTGAACGATATCCTTTGTGATGACGAGACGGCAACTCAAACACTTCTATGTTTTCTGAAAGCAACGTCGCTGATAAACAAAATATAGTATTGTGTTAAGTTTATCTATTCCGATTATTGATAGTTGTTAATATATATTAATTTTTATTATTTAATTTTTATTTATCATTATTATGACAGCTGCCAAATTAGCCCCTTTACAGCTACCTTGGTGGCAGTAAAATTTGTTAAGTTTTTACGGTTTATTGAATTAATGTTATGTACCTTGTCCTTATTTATGTTCTATTTATATTTTTAGCCTCTATATGGGTTAAGACCTCTTTACAGTCTTTCCCTTGTTATATTTATTGTTACTCAGTTTTAAGTATAATTATTTACTCACGTACTTGTCATATACAATGTAATCTTTATGTACCTAATTGACACTACCAAATACGAGTAGGGTGTCAATTCTTTCTTGGGGCAATGATAACCTCAGCGTTTTTTGCCCCTTATATATATATATATAAAAAAAAAAAAGTCATAGGCATGAGGAGGTAGTATGAATTCATTGCTAGAAGCTAGTCGAAGATTCTCAGCAAAATGATTTCGGTGGACTATTCCTTGTGGAACTACTGGAGAAGAAATCCACGCACCATTGTATAAGTCACGATGCATAAAATTTGATGGTTTTTTTTACTGCAACTGTACATTCTTTTACTGGTCTTATGGGAAAATAGGCATTTTTTAAAGAATAAAACGTCTAAGAATCCAACCCAGTTTCTAATGAGACTTTGGTCCACTTCAACTGTTTTAAAGGGTACAGGATGTTGACGTGACGACCTGTACAACAATATCCAATCTTCAGGAATTTCAGCTCTAGATTTTGTTTTAGTAATAGCCATATTTCTGTCCAACTCCAATTAGACATAATTGCCACATCTAACACTTTACCAGTGTCAAACGAGGTCACAGAGACAAAACCGTTCAAGGATTTGTTGTCTCGTCTCTGCCACGACTCATCGAGACATACCAACAAATCAGTCTTAGTTTCTTCACAATTCTCAGCCACAGCCTCTTTGGTAGCCTTCAACATGCTCTCATTAGTACACCTTTTACTGCTTTGAGCAACAACTTAAGCCTCAAACTTTTGAGGTGGAGAAGGCAGGTTCATCAGCAAACAAAATATGTTGGCAGCGGCTAGGCCACGACCAATCGTGCGCATAGCGTACACAAACATAATGTTTATATCATACTTTTCATTCTCTTTGTTGAATGTTGAGTTGCAGAAAGTTATTGATTCTAAACATAGACTACACTTTAGTTCCAAATTCACAGCTAGGCCATGCCTGAACAACTTACCGGTGTCAACAACACATAGTTCTACGCAGTCATCGCCATCGCAAAACTTACGCCTAACAAAACTTTTGACTAAACTACTAAGTAGGCCTACATCAAAGATGACATTACCATAACCTGAGGATTGGTAAGTATCGTATTCAGTGAAAGATTAAGCAAGTGTCTTACATGATTGACTAGGACTAGGCTTAGGTTGTGGCAGAGCATCTGGCTTTGGCCTAGGCCTACGATCTTTAGATTGGTATTGGTACCCTTTGTACTTTGGTTTAGTTTTGTTGAAAGTTTTAGCTCTAGGCATTATCACTACACCCATTCAAATCACTAAACAAAATACTACGTACCCTAAACGACACTAAAAACACAAAAATGTTCACTTTGTAAACAATAATGTTACAAGGTAACCACGAATTTGTAAAACACTATTAAGCTGCTAATATTTCATCAACAACAGCAGACAGTAGAAGACAGCCTATTAGCAAACAGTATTGCCAACATAATACTCAGCACTATTGCCCTGATGTTATGTACGCATATACCGTAGAAAAAACCACGCGTTCCCACTGGGAAAATCGGGTGCAGAGGGGGTTCATAATTTTTTCCTACATATTTGCGAATGTTAATGGTATTATGTTTTATATTTTCTTAAACAAGAAGCTTAGGGCTATCAAATAACATTAAAAATATAAAAAAAATTTCCCTTCCGGCTTCCCCTTAACTGGATATTCTAAAATTCATAAAGACATAAAGACTCTGTGTCTCGCAACAGTTTTGTTGGTAATGCATTGGAGGTAGTGAAACTTTTCAAAATTGTAACAACCGTACTAGGGTCTTTAGACAAGATCCAATCAGTCAATTTATGGAATATGTAACGGAGGTAAGAAAATCGTTCAAAAACGTATGTGTCATTGCTCACAACGGCCAGGAATTCGATTTCCGGTTTTTTGCTAAAGTACATTCTAGAACAATCTAAATTCACTCCTGAACTGATCATGCAAGCTACAAAAATAATTTTAATGGAACTAGACAATGTACGATTTATAGACTCCTTGACCTCCACACGGCCCTCTCGGCACTCCCCAAAGCTGTCGACCTTACCCTAGAGAAGAATGGTTACTTCCCTCATCTTTTCAATACATTGACAAACCAAAATTATGTAGGGATCCCATCTAAAGTGTACTACAGCCCTGAAACCAAGTTTGAAAAGTCCTACAAAGACTTTGAAAATTAGCACAACGAACAAGTCGCTAACAATTTAGTATTCCATTTAAAAAAAAATTGATCGAGTACTGTATCTCATGTAGACATACTGGCGACAGCGTGCATTAAATTTATAAACATTTTCTTGAAAAGTGCAATGTTGACCACTTCATGGAAGCAGTCACCATTGCCAGCGCAATCTGGCTTTTAGACGGAACTTTTTTAAATCGAACACAATCGCTTTGATTCCTGAAAAGGAGAGTACCGCATGACCGATTTTCAATCGGCTGTTGCCTTACGGTGGCTGAGCTGGGAGGAAGAACAGTGCGGTGTAAGAATTCAGCACGGGGGGTGGGACAGAGAAATGTTAGGGGCTAAAAGTGTATGGGTTCGCGGAGAGCGAGTATACGAGTTTCAGGGCTGCTACTTTCATGGATGTCCTAAATGTTTCACATTCAAAAGAGAGGAACCCCTGGCAGATGACCCTTTCGATCTTTATTTAAGGTTTTAGAGAACTAAATCCAAAATGTCCCAACTTAAATCCGAAGCCTAGGAAGTAATTGAAATGTGGGAGTGTGAATTTGCAAAATTAAAGAAAGATAAAGAATTGGTCTGTCTTAATTCTCTACCGATTCTAAACACGCTCCCACTCAATCCAAGAGACGCGTTCTTTGGGGGAATGGTGGGAAATACGAAACCTTACTAAAAATGCGATGGGGAAGAGACAATACAGTATGTTGACGTGTGCTCTCTATACCCGTACGTCTGCAAGAGGTTCACGTACCCTTTAGGCCAACCTACTACAGTCCAATTTTTTTAACCGTAGACTCGAGCTGGGAGAGCGGTGGTAGGCGAGGGGTGCGGTGCGGGAGGATTGTAAAGGGCTTTCTGCAAACGTACGCTCAAGGTCACGCGCTTGTGACTAGCGGGATAGATGCGAATAGACGGTCGGACATCTCATCGACTGTCAGTAAAGTTATATACCGTTACACAGAACTCTATGGTATATTTATTGTCCTATATCGACTGCCTGCCTGCCAGTTCAGTCAGTTCACTTGCCGCGACCTCTACGATCGCTTCGTGAAAATTGCTTAGCCTATAACTTAGTGCGAATTTTATTTTTAACATTTTAAGTTTTGCTTACTGGAGTGTGTTTTAGGTTAGTGCGGGCTTCTATATAATGGAAACATTCGTATCGAAGGTAACTTCAGGGAAAAAACTTCACAGTCAGGCAAGAGAAATAATTTGGCGAGTGAGCGTGTTCATGCTTAACGAAACTATTGAGCCAAACCTCATACCGTTAAAGAAAGGTATAGAAAGAACAGCGGCAGCTTGCGGAGTTTCGGTTGGAGTAGTGAAGAAAATTCGTAAAGAGAAGAAAGATCTTGACACCACGGGTGATACAACGTGCTCATTTGCTACACCCAAGAGAAAGAAAAGAAGTAAAATCGTCACAGACATTGGCGACTTTGACAAATGTGTAATAAGAAGAAAAATTTACAATTTTTACAAATCCGAGCGTTCACTTCCTTCGCTAAAGTTATTAAAAAACACACTCGCAGAAGATTTAAATTTGAAAGGTAGTGTATCAAGTCTTCGAACAATTATTAAAGAATTAGGATTCAAATGGAAAAAAATTGAAAACAACAGAAAAATCTTAATTGAACGGAATTAAATAAGAGCTAAGAGGATTGATTATTTGAAAAAAATAAAAGAAATCAGAAAAGAAAACAAACCAGTCATATATATGGACGAGTCTCATGTTTTGTCTACTCACGTTACTCGAAAAGGTTGGTGTGATGGTAGCTTAGAGGGTTACAAAAGTAATATAAGTAAAGGCGATAGAGCGATTATAGTCCACGCAGTAGGGGACGTGGGTTTCATTCGCAATGCATGTCTAGTTTGGAAGGCTGGAACAACCGAAGGTGACTATCACATGCAAATGAACCATTGAATTTTGTGGAAGGTTGGGAATTAACTTGGACAAAAACACAGTTAATTCCCAACCTTCCACAAAATTCGGTCGTTGTCATTGACAATGCTTCTTTTCACAACGTACAAGTAAATAAAGCTCGAAATTCAAACTCGAAAAAGGCTGATATGACTAAATGGTTGGATGAACATGAAATTGAATACGACTCTTCATTACTAAAACCTGAATTGTACGAACTAATAAAACTCCATAAGGACAGATACAAAATTTTTGTTTTTGATAACCTCCTCCAATCAATTCGGTCATTCAGTTCTTCGATTACCGCCATACCACCCGGACCTTAATCCAATCGAGATGATTCGGGGAATAGTTAAAAACTTTGTAGCCCAGAAAAATGTTACCAATAAAATAGCCGATACAATTCAGTTGTGTAAAAATAAAATGGATGCTATATCTGTAGAAGAGTGGAAAAAGTTTGTGATAAGGTAATAAAAGTGGAAAATGAGTATTTGGAGAAGGAAAACGTAATAGATGACGCAACCGAAAGTTTTATAATAAACATTGGTGATTCTGAGACCAGCGATAGTGAAGAGGATAGTGACGCCAGTGATGTGGAGGAACTCGCCGCTCCATTGTAAAAAAGTACTGTAAGTATTAAAGAATATTATTTTAATGCAAAAAAGTTCAATGCAATCATTATACTTGTTGTAATTGCTCAATATTAATAGTTAGTTAAACATAGAATACAAGTGAGTTAACACCGTTGTACCGTCCTGGGTATGACGTTAAACTGCCTCTTCCCACCTAACCATTTCCTAATTCCTACCAAATCCCCCTCCAGGGTCTTTTAAGTACCCGTCCTCTGACCGTTCCAGTGCATGGCTCGCTGGGAGTGCTTAAGCCGGCACTAGATGCCCTATCTGGTGTCGGTGAGAGCTGATGTGAGCTTGTCTCTGCCGAGGCGTAAGTCATGTACTGGTTCAGAAGCCAGCCACTTCGGTCCTTGGTCAGGAAGTGTTCAGTAGGCAGGGGTGTCGGAGCCCCTGTTGCCACGTGCGAGTCCAAGTTGTGCGCGTATTCCCGACTTGGTAATCGATGGAAACCGGGCCTCGGGGAACTGAGGTAGGGTTGTCCCCCAAGCTACGGTCTGTGGGACACCCGAGGGCATGCCCGCTCCCGGTGAATCGGCCCGCACTACTAAACACGATGCGCTGGTGACCTTATCTATGGATATTACAACCACACCACCCTTAGGGCAAGAATTTGGAGAAAGAGATCCTAATGATCCAGAGAAAAAGCGACAGTTGTCAGATTCTGAAAATGAAACATATATAAAACAAAGGAAAGTGGAAGAAAAAGTAAGAGCTGAAAATATGAACGTTCCAACTCCACTATATCTAATCGTTAGTCACAAGGATGAGGGCAAAACTCTAACGAAGGTTAGTCCTTTCCTTATTAACAAAGCTTTTGTTTCCTCAGGCGGTCAACCTAAAGCTGTGAGCAAATTAAGGAATGGAACTATCTTGGTGGAGGCTGCGAACCACATCCAAGCCAAAAAATTCCTTCAGATGACGAGTTTTTTTGATCAGGTGGAAGTCGTCGTTCAACCGCACTCCTCACTGAACACCTCCAAGGGGATCGTCTTCTGCCGTGACCTGATGGAGTGTAGTGAGGAAGAAATCAAGGACGAACTGCAATGCGAAATGGTAACCGATGTGGTCATGATGCTTCGGACGGAGAATGGGAGAAAGGTTCTTACTCCTGGTCTAATTCTGACCTTTGCATTTCCCCAACCGCCAAAAACTATTAAGGCTGGATATTTATCCCTGACTGTACGGCCTTACTTCAAAAATCCGCAACGGTGTTTCCGTTGTCAGAGATTCGGGCACTCTACTAAGACGTGCTCGGGCCCTGAGACATGTTCCCGTTGCGGCGATGAAGGCCACCAAGAAGACGGATGCAAGAACGACGTCAGATGCGTGAACTGCAAGGGTAAACACGCGACGACCTCTAAGGAATGCAAAGTTTACTTAGAGGAAAAGGAAGTTTTGAAGATTGTTACTCTAGACAAACTTTCCTTCAACGAAGCCCGCAAAGAGTATAGGAGAAGAATCGCTCCAACCCCTAAAAAGGGAGTCTCGTACTCCGAAGCTGCTTCAGCCCCAGTCCAATCCACACAGTGCCCGTCATGTACTGCCTTGGAGGTTATGGTACTCAACTTAACAGAGCAGGTTGCTGCTTTGGTTAAGCAGCTTGCAGCCGGTACCGGACAACATCCGTTGGCATCCACCAGTAATCCTTCCCAAGCAGTCCACACGCCCCATATTAAGTCCAACACACAAACTCAAGCTCGCCCAACAGCTACTTCTACTTTCAGAGACAAGGTTCAACAAAATAAGAAACCCGCCTTGTCTTTGGAAGAGAGGAAAAAACTCGCCGACAAATTTAAAAATAACATACAAACAAAATCAGAAACTAGATCCAAATTCCTAGTAAAAAAGACTAATCCATCCTCGTCCAGATCCTCACAATTATCGCTTGATGATGATATGGTTGAGGACCCTTTGGAGATGCAGACGGAGTTCCAAACTGTTCATGGTAACTTCCGTCCTGTGTCTAAGCAAAGAAAAAAAATTACGATGAATTAGCACAAAATAAAATATATAATATTAATATATGCTGTTACAATGGAATATTAATGGTTTGAGAAGCCACTTTGAAGACTTAAAATTACTTATAAATACAAGAAAACCTAAATTTATTTGCCTACAAGAGACAAAATTGTCTCCTCATACTCGATTCAAACAAAATGGTTATGACATCTTTCGCTTAGATCATCACCAACAAATTGCCTGTGGAGGTGTGGCTATTCTAGCAGATTCTTCTGTTAATGCTAGAGCCTTGAACATCGTCACAAACCTCCAGGCAGTAGCAGTTTCAATCGACGTTCCTTTTAAATTAACCATCTGCTCCATATATATTCCACCTTCCCCTTTTGATTTATCTCTTGATGATCTACGTGACCTGTACAGCCAACTCCCTTCTCCTTTCTTGATGGTTGGTGATTTCAATGCACACCATCGCTCTTGGGGTTCCAGCCATTCTGATCGGAGGGGTAACATGGTTGCGGGATTGTGGGATGAAGTGACAGCGGTCGTTCTCAATGACGAGTCGGCCACTTACATGTGCCCTAGGACTGGCATATGGTCGGCAATCGACCTGTCAATCTGCAGTCCGGTCGTGGCAACTCGAGTGCATTGGTCCGTACTTCCCGACCTGTCAGGGAGTGACCATGCGCCCATTGCCGTGGCTTTTCAATCCTTTCCGTCTTCGACAGGCAGGTGTCCCAGGTGGAAAATTAAGAGGGCTGACTGGAACGAGTACAAAAAGAACATGGTTTCTCAAACTAGTAATATCAAACTAAACGACATAAATACAGCCACTGAATTATTTACATGTAATATTATAACATCCGCAGAGCGGAGCATTCCAAAATCCTCAGGTTCACCAAACAAACGCCAGGTTTCTTGGTGGTCTGAAGAATGTTCGGCGGCTCTAAAGGAACGTCGAAAATGTTTAAGACAGTTCAACAGATCACCGAATGAAGAAAATTTAAGTAGGTACAGAAGAGCACGGGCAAAAGCAAGACAGGTTTTTAGACAGAGACGGCAGCAGTCCTGGCTGGACTACACAGATCTAATAAAACGAACAACTCCTGCATCTGATGTTTGGAGGAAGCTTCGATCTGTTTGCTGCAAGACCTCCCCACCTTCTCTTATTGCTCTGAAAAATGGTACCGATGTGGTAACTGATCCCTTGACAGTTTCCAATTTACTCGGCTCACATTTTGCGGAAATTTCAAAAACGTCATCTTACAATAGGGAGTTTCAAAATTTCAAAACAAATACAGAAAGACATCCTCTAAATTTAAATATCAATAACAACTCTCCTTTAAACCTTCCCTTTACCATTGATGAACTTGATTCATCACTAAAGGCGACATCAAATTCTGCTCCAGGTCCCGATAACATACATTATGCTATGTTGCGGAACCTGACGGAGGATGGAAAACAAGATCTTCTGAAATTATATAATAGAATATATTTAGAAAACACATTCCCTAATTCTTGGCGTCGCTCACACATTATCGCTCTCCAAAAACCTGGCCAAGATAGAACTTCTCCAGGAGCCTATAGACCAATTTCGCTTACTAGCAGTCTCTGCAAAGTATTCGAAAGGATGGTCAACAGACGTCTTGTTTGGTTTCTGGAGAAAAATAATCTTCTTTCACCCTCCCAGTGCGGATTCCGACAAGGCCGGTCTACTAGTGACCATCTACTTGCCTTGGAATCGGCAATCCTAAATTCCTTTATTGAAAGAAAACAGTTGATCGCGGTATTCTTCGACATTTCCAAGGCTTATGACAAAGCTTGGAGAAGGGGGATATTAAATGCTTTAATATCTTGGGGTGTAGGGGGCCACATGGTTTCTTTCATACAGGGCTTCTTGTCGGAAAGAACCATACAGGTCAAACTTGGGACAACCATTTCCGATTCATTCACGCTGGAAAATGGTATTCCACAAGGTAGCGTTCTAAGTTGTACTCTGTTTGCCATTGCAATCAATAACATATCGTCCTGCGTTACCCCTCCTGTGCGCTGTTCTTTGTTTGTAGATGATTTCTCTATTTACATCTCTACAAAGAAGCTAGCGGTGGGGGAGAGAGCTTTACAGCTTACCATCAACAGGCTTGAGCAGTGGTGCGGAGTTACAGGTTTTTCTTTTTCGCCACCTAAAACAAAAGCCATCGTTTTCTCCAGAATGCGTACCGTTGAGCAGCCAACGCTCTCTTTGCTGGGTCAGAGAATTACTACTTGTGACAATATCAAATTCCTGGGTCTCACATTTGATACCCGGCTAACTTGGGTGCCTCACCTGAAAGACCTAAAAGATCGATGCGTGAAGCGCTTGAACATACTGAGAGCTTTAAGCGGAACAAAATGGGGGGCTGACAGGACATGCATGCTCAGGTTCTACAAAGCCACCATCCGTTCCTGTATAGATTATGGATGTCAAGCATATGGGTCCGCAAGACCCAGTGCTCTCAAAATGCTTGACCCAGTCCATAATTCTGCTTTAAGACTGGCCACTGGAGCTTTTCGATCTTCTCCTATTAATAGTCTTCTCGCAGAAACGGGAGAACCCCCTCTTTCGCATAGACGACAACAACTGTCCCTAAACTATGTTCACGCTCTTTCAGGGAAGCCAGAAAACCCTGCGTTTGAACCGGTCCTGCGAAATCCACTCTATAATTCTTTCCTAGCGAGACCAAATCTTCCTTCACCCTTAGGCGTTAGGGCCAAATCCTACGCTTATGAAATAGGCCTAAATGATTACCAGTTTAAATTCGTTCATCAATGTGATATCCCACCCTGGAGCGTCTCAATGCCAAAAATTATTTTAAATCTCTCTAAGTTTAAAAAAGTTTCCACTCCAGAAACAGTCTACCAACAAGAATTCCGTCAAATACTAGGCAGCCTCGCACCTTGCGATGTTGTCTATACTGACGGGTCAAAGGAACGTTGTAGAACTGGATGTGCTTTCGTCACTGGGGTTAGACGATACGGGTTTCGTCTCCCCAACGACTCTTCCATTTTCACGGCCGAATTAACAGCCATCCAAAAGGCCCTAAATATAACTTTTCCTATGACTAAAAAATTGGTTATCTGCAGCGACTCCCTTAGTGGTATACAAGCCATCAGCGACATGTTTTCAAAACACATCATCATTCGCGAAATATGGCACTCTTTGTCGTCCCTTCAGTCCAAAGGTGTTGCTGTCTTTCTTGTCTGGGTACCTGGCCACATTGGAATATCCGGAAACGAGCTGGCAGATAGAGGAGCCAAAGAAGCATTGGAACTCCAGCCTTACACCGCACGGATAATTTCCTCCGACATTATTCCGGTAGTGAAGGGCAAACTGAAAGCCAAATGGAATACCGAGTGGCAGGCAGTCGTTAACAACAAGTTACGTCGTATTAAAGACTGCGTTGGACTCTGGGAGACAGCGAACCGCCCGAGTCGTCGTGAGGAGGTTGTGTTGTGTCGCCTGCGGCTAGGCCATACGCTTCTCACACATGGCTTCCTCATGAGTAGAGATGATCCTCCGGTCTGCGACACATGTGACACTGTTATTACAGTTGAACATATGCTTGTTGACTGCCCTCGCTACTCGGTACATAGGCGCAACTCGAATCTGCCAGCTTCGTTGAACGATATTCTCTGCGACGACGAGACGGCAACTCAAACACTTTTATGTTTTCTGAAAGCAACGTCGCTGATGAACAAAATATAGTATTGTGTTAAGTTTATCTATTCCGATTATCGGTTGTTGTTAATATTTATTAATTTATTATTTAATTTTTATTTATTATTATTATGACAGCTGCCAAATTAGCCCCTTTACAGCTACCTTGGTGGCAGTAAAATTTGTTAAGTTTTTACAGTTTATTTAATTAATGTTATGTACCTTGTACTTATTTTGTTCTATTTATATTTTAGCCCCTATATGGGTTAAGACCTCTTTACAGTCTTTCCCTTGTTACATGTATTGCTATCTAGTTCTAAGGTTATTTTAAATTATTTACTCAACTACTTGCTTTCATTCCTATTTATATTTTTTCTTATAGAATGTAATCTATGTTTGCCTAATTGACACCACCAAATACGAGTAGGTGCCAATTTTCTCTTGAGGGCGATGATAACCGCTGCGTTTTTCGCCCCTTATATAAAAAAAAAAAAAAAAAAAATAAAAAATGATAAATTACAAAAAAATATTCATCTATTTTCACACAACCTTCTCGCTGACAAATTTTGTCTGACCAAAAAATAAAAAAAAATCCTCGCTTACTACTTTTTTCTTGTCATTGTAAACGCTATGTAAAATATAAACAATAATCAAAATTATTTCGAATTTTTTTTAATATTTAAAAATGTAACCAATAGATTGCCAATATGAAGAGCTTTAATTTGACGCATCTTACAGAATTGTACGACATAGGCTTCACTTTTAAATCGCGAGAGGAAGCGTTAAAGGTTACTGATTTTTGCAGTCCGTTTTCATACTCCGCCGGTACAGTTTTAACACAGCGAGACTGACTTTTTCATGCAGGTTAGTAGTCCGCGGCCAAGTTTACGGTTAAAAACATTTGACTGTATCTACGTAGAGAGTCTCCTCAAGTGAGTCCTGTATTTCCAAAACGTTCCTTGTCCACTTTTCACAACTGTTGGGGAAATGCAAAAAACTGTTACACTATGTTTTAATAGTTTACTTATACACTGTATTATACCATTTTAATTATTAAGAATTATAGATTTACTATTAAGGAATACTTTTTAACTAGATTCATTAGTTCATTTGTGGAATAATTATTTAAAAGTTGGATAAGACCCGTTTTGGAATTGACTATTTATAAGGTAAGTTTTGGAACATAACGCTTG
This sequence comes from Homalodisca vitripennis, assembly GCF_021130785.1. Lineage (NCBI taxonomy): Eukaryota > Metazoa > Arthropoda > Insecta > Hemiptera > Cicadellidae > Homalodisca > Homalodisca vitripennis. The sequence goes on from NW_025776149.1 coordinate 110,657, forward strand.
GGATAAGACATGTTTTGGAAAAACACAAAGATTTCTTTATTAAATAAAGACATTTTTAAAATGAGAAATATACATTAAAAGTTTTTTTAATTTAAAGAAATTTTCTAATAATACTTTTTAAATACTAGTTTCTAAAGAAATAAGTTAAATTTTAACCTGGAAAACTTATTAAACAGAACAAAATACATCAAACCTACATTTTATGAAATTTAAATTAACTTAATTACTTAGTTTTGTAAAAAGATTACAAAACTAAGAACACATATTTTTAAATACATGTGAGTTGCAATGGGTCTTCCAGTTGAGTGTCTGCACAGATATTTTCATAATCTTCTTCAGCATCTCTTCCTACTTCAGCTAGTTTGGTATAAAAAGATAAATTATCTAGTCGCTCCCATCCATTTCCAAAATGTGCAGTCAATAACTTTTTTACGTCTGTAAATTTAGCTTGGATAATAGCTCTCCCAGGCTGAATGATCGCAGGATCTAGGGCTTCGTAGGACTTGCCAGATTTCAAAACAGAACGGAAGACATTTAGGTTTGTTCTGTAATTCACATCTACACGAACGTAAACAATGTTTTTAACTCTGTTGAGTTTAAGTTTAATCCTTTTACTTGGATTGAATTGAAAATGCCAATTAGCTGGCTTTTTCTGAATCTCAGTAACAGATTGTTTCCAGTCAAAGTTGGGACATCCTTCACTCCCCAACTGAATGACTGTTCCATTTTCCTCGAATATTCTGATATTCTGATATAGTCATCAGGAAGAATAATTTCACTAGTTTTTCTTATTCATTTTTCAATGCGGGCAAATACTCTGTCCGGTGGTAGAAATGAATGTCATACCACTAGAAAATAAAATTCCATTTCAGTTACGTGTTGTGGGGCATAATTTAAAAGCCATTTTGCTCCCATTCCAACTATAAGGGTGTTCTTATTTTGCCCCCCCCCCACAGCCATCGGCAAAAAGTCTTATATTACTAACATTCTGTGGAATGGGAACTGCTTGTAAATTGTGAAAAACACAACTTGCTATCCCATTACAACCCTTTGGGAAATCATTCTCTGTCCATTTATAAATGTAAACGGTATCTTGTCTAAAGGGTCCCTAGAAGAACCTCTGCATACAGTGAAGTTATAAATGTATAACTGCCTGGAGTAATATGCAGACTGATCAGGCACTTTAGGAAGTACCTGATTTTTCTGACAATCATATGATAACACCATAGTGCTGTCTTCTTTCTTTTTCAAAGCAGAGAAAAACTCTTTGTACTTGAGAGAGTGTACTCTCTTTGCGATAATAAATCTGGTTTTGTCTTTTTCATTGGTAGCAGAGGCTAACAAGTGCTTTAATTGAAGGCAATAGGAACAAGCATCTGTGGACGGTTGCCCAAACCCAATATTATATGTTTTTCTGACATATAAGCGGAAGAAGTATTTTTTTTTACTCTACGTTTATTATCTTCACATGTCTCATTGTACATCCTCCATAATCTATATAGTGAGAGTTCACTAGGTAAGTAAACTCTTGAAGACCTTGCTCTACAATAATGTTTTTCGAGTGGTTTCAGTTTCTCAATGAATGCTGAGATAGCAGATCGCTTGAATTCATACTTACGTGAGCGTCTATCGCCACCTCTTTTTTCTTGAAGTCTTTCCCCCTTCATATAGTGTGTTTTGCATAGATTCTGGAGTCTAGTTTTAGAAATTCCTCCCAGAATATTTCTAAATGTTTTTTGGCACACTGGAACTTTGGAAGGTGCACTAGGAGCAAGCGTGGCTTTTTTTAACGTACTATTGAACTGTCATACCTTTTCTGCTGCTGTTTTCTTTGACTTGCCGGCTTCTTTTTGGTGTACTGGCGTTGCAGTATCTGAGAATAACTCCATCCTGAATGATTTTGTCTGGAACCTCGTAAACAATATGATGAAAATGGTTCACGTCTCGTTGGCTAAGTCTTGTACATTGGTAAGCTTTACTGTTGTGACCACATGTAGGCATTCTTGGCAACATCTTTGGCTGATTTCTGAAAATAAAGCAAAACATCAGTTTTGTCACGTTAATTTATAAATTAATGCAATTAAATTATAAAGTGAGATCTAAGAATGATGACGTAAGCTAGGATAATAAGGTTATGATTTGCACGGTCCTAATAAGAAACTTATATTTACTTACCTTTGTTGCTTCTCTTTGGTCTTTTTCCAGTTTTCAGGATGACGCCCTTTCAATCTAGCTTCTCCAGGAGAAGCTTTTCTTATTAAACTGTCTTCCATTTCTCACAAACAATGAAACTAGTAGCAATAATTAACCTAGTAACATGAACAATGCTTCTACAGTCAGTCAAGAGTCAAGAGATTTTCCAGATGTTGGGATCTATTACACACAAAAATGACACAAACGTCTGTAAAATGCAGGCTAGTCAAATTAAGGTTACATTCAACACAAAATAATCTTGAAACTAAATTAAATTACAGATTTGTTTGTACATTTTGGCCAATAGTAAAAGATCTGAATGGATAAGACTCATTTTGGAAAATTAAATATTAATTTCCAATATGGCTACTTAGGATAAGATTTTGTTTGGAACATAATGGATAAGACGTGTTTTGGAACAAACTGTAAGAGGATAAGACACGTTATAGAAAACTTTTAATATTTCAACATGAAATATTATTTGATAAGAATTTTTTTGGAACAAACAGCCAACATATTAAGATCCGGCTGTAGCAGACGAATTCAGTAATGTATATAACTCAATAGTTGATTTTTTGGGATAAGGCACGTTTTGTCAATACAAGGTCTCCCCTGATTAATCTGTTCCATCCTGTGCTCCCCACACCTAAGAAAAATAAATTAATGTTAGTTTTGTGTAGAACTTGTGGAGAGGACATGTGTTCGAGCAACTGCGATGACAGTAGTGAGGAAAGAGCACTGACGGAGACATGGACCTTGAATGAGATCCGGAAGGCTATGAGCAAGGCCTGTTTCACATTTCCCCGCATGCCGTTAACCCGATTCCTAGCCGGCACCGGCACGGGTACACTGTTCACATTACGCCGACACCGTGCCGGTTAACACAGTGTGCACTCCAGCAGTCGTACACCAGCTTGTGCTTCAATGGAACGTAAGAAAGAAATTGCAATGTTACTTTTGTATAGACGGTTGAAAAGAAGAAAAAGAAATAATCGAGTGCACTAGGTACACCCTTTAAACGTGAAACGAAACCAAGTTGGGGCTTTTTATATTCTTTTTGGTGACTTAAGAAATGACAGTGAAAATTCTTTAATTATTTTAGGATGAGTATTGAAACGTTCGACGCTTTACATAATACCATCAAGGATTCCATACAACGCCACAACACTACTTTCAGAGAGTGCATACAACCAGAAGAAATGTTGGCAGTTACAAATGTAATGTATTTCAAAACTAAGATAATGACGTAATTTAAGATAAAACCTAAATAATGATTTAAAGGTGAAAATCGTCCAATGATGCCGTCCTGCCGTATGAGGTTAAACTGCCTCTTCCCACCTAACCATTTCCTAATTCCTACCAAATCCCCCTCCAGGGTCTTATAAGTACCCGTCCTCTGACCGTTCCAGTACATGGCTCGCTGGGAGTGCTTAAGCCGGTGCTAGATGCCCTATCTGGTGTCGGTGAGAGCTGATGTGAGCTTGTCTCTGCTGAGGCGTAAGTCATGTACATGGTTCAGAAGCCAGCCACTTCGGTCCTTGGTCAGGAAGTGTTCAGTAGGCAGGGGTGTCGGAGCCCCTGTTGCCACGTGCGAGTTCAAGTTGTGCGCGTATTCCCGACTTGGTAATCGATGGAAACCGGGCCTCGGGGAACTGAGGTAGGGTTGTCCCCCAAGCTATGGTCTGTGGGACACCCGAAGGCATGCCCGCTCCCGGTGAATCGGCCCGCACTACTAAACACGATGCGCTGGTGGCCTTATCTATGGATATTAAACCACCCCGCCCTTAGGGCAAGAATTCGGAGGAAGAGATCTTAATGATCCAGAGAAAAAGCGACAGTTTTTAGATTCTGAAAATGAATCATATATAAAACAAAGGAAAGTGGAAGAAAAAGTAAACGCTGAAAATATGAACGTTCCAACTCCACTATACCTAATCGTTAGTCATAAGGATGAGGGCAAAACTCTAACGAAGGTTAGTCCTTTCCTTATAAACGAAGCTTTTGTTTCCTCAGGCGGTCAGCCTAAATCTGTAAGCAAACTGAGACATGGAACTATCTTGGTGGAGGCTGCGAATTACATCCAAGCCAAAAAATTCCTTCAGATGACAAGCTTTTTTGATCAGGTGGAAGTCGTTGTTCAATCGCACTCCTCACTGAACACCTCCAAGGGGATCGTCTTCTGCCGTGACCTGATGGAGTGTAGTGAGGAAGAAATCAAGGACGAGCTGCAATGCGAAATGGTAACCGATGTGGTCATGATGCTTCGGACGGAGAATGGGAGAAAGGTTCTTACTCCTGGTCTAATTCTGACCTTTGCATTTCCCCAACCCCCAAAAACTATTAAGGCTGGATATTTATCCCTGACTTACGGCCTTACTCCAAAAGTCCGCAGCGGTGTTTCCGTTGTCAGAGATTCGGGCACTCTACTAAGACGTGCTCGGGCCCTGAGACATTTTCCCGTTGCGGTGATGAAGGCCACCAAGAAGACGGATGCAAGAACGACGTCAGATGCGTGAACTGCAGGGGTAAACACGCGACGACCTCTAAGGAATGCAGAGTTTACTTAGAGGAAAAGGAAGTTTTGAAGATTGTTACTCTAAACAAACTTTCCTTTAACGAAGCCCGCAAAGAGTATAGGAGAAGAATCGCACCAACCCCTAAAATGGGAGTCGTACTCCGAAGCTGCTTCAGCCCCAGTCCAATCCGCACAGTGCCCGTCATGTACCGCTTTGGAAGGTATGGTACTCAATCTAACAGAGCAGGTTGCCGCTTTGGTTAAGCAGCTTGCAGCCGTTACCGGACAACATCCGTTGGCATCCACCAGTAATCCTTCCCAAGCACTCCACACGCCCCATACTAAGTCCAACACACAGATTCACACTCCTACTTTCAGAGATAAGGTGCAACAAAATACGAAACCCGCCTTATCTTTGGAAGAGAGGAAAAAGCTCGCCGACAAACTAAAAAAGAACATACAAACAAAATCAGAAAATAGATCCAAATTCCTAGTGAAAAAAGACTAATCCATCTTCGTCCAGATCCTCCCAATTATCACTTGATGATGATATGGTTGAGGACCCTTTAGAGGTGCAGACAGAGTTCCAAACTGTTCATGGTAACTTCCGTCCTGCATCTAAACAAAGAAAAACAATTACGATGAACTAGCACAAAATAAAATATATAATATAATATAAAATGCTGTTACAATGGAATATTAATGGTTTGAGAAGCCACTTTGAAGACTTAAAATTACTTATAAAGACAAGAAAACCTAAATTTATTTGCGTACAAGAGACAACATTTTCTCCTCATACTCATTTCAAACAAAATGGTTATGACATCTTTCGCCTAGATCATCACCAACAAATTGCCTGTGGAGGTGTAGCTATTCTAGCAGATTATTCTGTTAATGCTAGAGCCTTGAACATCGTCACAAACCTCCAGGCAGTAGCAGTTTCAATCGATGTACCTTTTAAATTAACCATCTGCTCCATATATATTCCACCTCCCCCTTTTGATTTATCTCTTGATGATCTACGTGATCTCTACAGCCAACTCCCGTCTCCTTTCTTGATGGTTGGTGATTTCAATGCACACCATCGCTCTTGGGGTTCCAGCCATTCTGATCGGAGGGGTAACATGGTTGCGGGATTGTGGGATGAAGTGGCAGCAGTCGTTCTCAATGACGAGTCGGCCACTTACATGTGCCCTAGAACTGGCATATGATCGGCAATCGACCTGTCAATCTGCAGTCCGGTCGTGGCAACTCGAGTGCATTGGTCCGTACTTCCCGACCTGTCAGGGAGTGATCATGCGCCCATTGCCGTGGCTTTTGAATCCTTTCCGTCTTCGACAGGCAGGTGTCCCAGGTGGAAAATTAAGAGGGCTGACTGGAACGAGTACAAAAAGAACATAATTTCTCAAACTATTAATATTCAATCAAACAACATAAATACAGCCACTATATTATTTACATCCAATATTGTAACATCCGCAGAGCGGAGCATTCCAAAATCCTCGGGTTCACCCAGGGCCCGATTAAGGTTTTTGGCGCCCGTAGGCTATCTTGTACTTCGCGCCCCCCCCCCCCCCCCAACGGTTTCCGGCCGGCTTCCCTCTGTCAATTTTCAATAATAAAAAGTGTTCTGCTGTATAGCGGCCATATTATATTTTTGTAATAAAATTTCAACTTACTTAAATTTAAAGACCATTACAGAGAGAGACCATTTAGAGTATTAATCTTTAGGAAAAGAACAACATTCAGCAACTAACTATAAACTTTAATTATTGTTCAAAGGTCTAATGATACATGTATGTATAAACTGCTATGTAATATGTTCAAATTCAACGGTTAAAAGAACTATGCTGTTTGCTGTCATTTCCTAAAAACACACAAACAAACGAACAAAAACGGCAAAATTATAGAAAGTGCAAACTTGCAAAGGGAAAGGATGCTTACTGCTGAGCATTTATTTGTATCTTTAAAATGGAATATGGTCTATTGTTGTAGACTTGTAGGTAACATTCTTTAAAGAGAATCAAGGGTTCTTATTTACCACTGGTTTTGTAGGACATACAAAAATGTGTCCTAGCTACAGCCAAACCTTACATGAGTTTTTAATTCTTATACATTTTTTGTAGATTACTATCATTAAATAGTCACAAAATTCAAAGTTCAGCACTTTGTAATGTTACTTTCAAAAAATCTGTAGGCTTATTTTTTTCAAAATAAATTAAAATGCATACTGTAATTTTAAGGCTGTTAAAATTATGTGAATTTTATCTCTTACTTCAGTATAAATGCTGCCATAATAATGGAGATTTTATTGTTGTCCATTTTAATAAGAAAGCTTAGTAGCTACGTATAGCCTGTTTAATTAGCGTTTTAACTGTAAATCACTGAAAAGGATTTATAATAAATCAATGAACATGGTCAAATTGGTCATCAACTTTCTCTGGTTTATTCAAGTACATTATGTTACATAGAAATGACATTAGACTTTAGTATACAACTTGGTGACTTGAACATTTAATCACAATAACAAACAATGAGCTAGAACTATAAAATTATTAGGCCTACTGTTAACAAAAGAACTTTTTATTTTCTCATGACGATATATTCCCTGATTAAACAAAGTATTTCTTCCGTGCTTTTGATGAGGCAAACGCATCGATCAAGTCATCAAACGGAACGAGTTGTACATAGTCACTTTCTATAAATAAGAGAGCGAGTGCCTGGAGTTTTTCTTGCCGTAGAGTCGACCTCAAATAATTCTTGATTCGAGTAAGAGCAGAAAAGGATCTTTCTCCGCTGCAATTAGACACCGCCATGCTCAAGAAGATCCGCAATGCCACTTCCACGTTCGGAAAAAGAGATTCAAGTTTTAGGGTTTTTTACATGTTTCAATAGCCTGTAGGCTTTAGTCCCGGTCGGTTTGACTTTCTTCTTTTCCTCCATTCTGTCTGACAGTACATTTTCCTCTTCATAGAATGTATTATCATCTTTTAAAAGTTTTTGAAGATACAAACACTCATCTGGAAATGAATCATCTAGGTCTGTTGAATATTCATTCATTAGCTTTGTTGCCTTTTCCTTCAAGATTGAACTCTCAATTTTATTCAAATTCCATAAAAAGTTGAAGGAGTCTCGTAGTGTGACATAAATTGATTTTCTCCTTGTTAGTTGCCCTAGGAGTGTATCAATTGCTTTGTAGTAACAATTTATCAGGAATGATTTCCGCCCATCAAACTCAGTGTGCCCCTCTTTGCTTTCTCCAAAAGGGATTTTTGGTTTCTTTTTCCTTGTATTGTCTTGTTTGTACTCTTGAGAATTGCACATAAGCTTTGCCTCACTTTCAAAGTTAGAAAATTGTTCCTCATTTCTTAATGAACTTAGAAAAGACTCTAGGAGCTCGTACGAAAGTGCTGTCTGATCTAAGTCTCCATCTTCAGATTGAAGTCGTACACTGATGTCATGAAACTTCATGAGTACTTTATTCCAAAAACAAATCATCATGGTCATTTCCAAAGACTGGAGCTTCTCTATCAGTTGTTTGGCTTCAAGTCGTACGTCTTTTTTATTTTCTTCGTTTGAAGTGATGTCTTGTAACGCTGCGATTATTTGTTTATATGACTTGTGCATGGCTTTACTGGCATCTGCTCTTGCACTCCAGCGAGTTTTCGAAAGGGTCTTGACTGTCAAACATTCTTTGTCATATTGCGACAAGAGAATTTCCCATCTGTGTGTAGATGAATGGAAAAAGTTGTACATTTGCTGTGCCAGGGCAAAATATTCAACAGAACTACTACTACTTTCTGCAGCGGTCGAACCTACTAGCTGTAACGAATGAGCTGCGCAAGGAACGTAGTGAGCAAGAGGATTTTGCTCTTTGATTCGATTTTGAAGCCCCTTGTAACACCCAGACATGTTACTTGCATTGTCGTAACTCTGACCTCTACAGTCACTGATATTTAAGTTCAAACTTTCAAGAGTATTTATCACAGCCTTCTCCATATCTTCCCCTTTATGGCCACAATTTGGGATGAACGTTATGAACCGCTCATTAGGTGACCCGTCAGGTGCTACAAAACGAATGACAAAAGTCAATTGATCCACATTGGAAACATCTGGAGTAGAGTCAACAATAATCGAAAAATACTTAGAATTCTTGATATCTGACGCGATTTTGGATTTAACATTGTCAGCTAACAGAGTAATAAACTCGTTAACGATCGTGGAAGATAAGTATGAGGGCACTCCTTTACCTTTATTTCCGAAACGAGCAACATGGTCAGCCATGAAAGGATCAAACTTGCACAAAAGCTCGATACAGCCAAGGAAATTACCATTACTGGTTGACCCCAAAATTTCATTTTCACCATAAAACGGAAGCCCTCGAGAAGTTAAATACTTAACTACTTCAACAACTCTTGACAATACATCTCTCCAATACTTCACTTCTACTTGATGCTGCTCAAGTAGTTTTGCATCAATTCTCTGAGGTGCATTCATCCGGGTCAAATATTTGTTCACACATTCTCTGTGCTCTAGACTATTATCATGTTCTTGAATTTTGTGTGAATTTTTCCAATCATTAAAGCCGCATGTAGCTAAGGCAGTCGTCCCCCCATAGAGCTTACAAGGAGCACAGTATACATAGCCAGTTGATTTGGAATAAACTAAATGAGTTCTTTTTACAATCTCTCCATTTACAAGTTTTTTGAAAAAACAAGCTTTGTTCAAATAACGGTTTTGGTCAGAATACTGCCGCTTTGATTGGGAAAAATCCCCACTGTCATTTTGATTGATGCTGTGCACTGCAAAGTATTCACGCAATGCCTCATTTACCAGCCATAAAGCGGGATCATCAAGATTTTTTGAATCGGTTACCTCTTTATTTGCTGGTACACAATCTTGCAACTGATGTCCCAAATCTGCTATTTGCTCGGTTGATGGTGGTGAAGGGACGTGTACAGGTGCAATTTCCGTTGTGGTGTCTGAGACGTCGGTAGCAGTGGCACTGGCAGGCTGCTGAATCAATTCCACTTCCACTATAACACCGCTGTCCTCACTCACAACGTTTCGTTCAGTTCCCGTGACGACCGGCAATGTCTCAGCAGAACAACTGGGAGTTTCGGGTTTATTGAAAAAATCGTCTAGTCTATGAATTTTATTTAGAAGAGCACTTTCCCGTTCGTTACGCTCCCGGGCCCGTTTACGGTATTCGGAACCACTTGGTTTTTTACTCATAATGTAGCCTACATATGTAAAACAAGCAAACCACTGCTTCTTCTAATATTTCAGTATCAAACACTCTACTCGACTTACGAATAAATGTCAGTGTTTATAATAACGAGCAATGACACCAATTAATCACAACGAAAGTCCAAATAATTCATAGGCCATAGGCCTAAAACAAACAGTGCAGACGAGGAGACGACTGACTGCAGCTGCAGCTACACTCTGTCTCTATTAGAGGTGGGTCCAAGTAACTGTAATCGCTCCTTTGTAACTGGTACTCGCCTCTCAAAAAGTAATCGATTACTCTAGGCGTCGAGTACCAGGTACAAAGTAATCACTTCCTCACCGAACGCGGCTACGCGGCTACTGTCTAGCAGTAACAGTTACGTGTAACAGTTTTCGTGATGAGCCCCTCCCTACTACTGCAAATCTAAGCGATTACTTGGCATAGTACTTGTATTAGTAATCGAGCTGAACTAAAATTCAATGGTACTACTGAGTAAATTGCATAGCAAGCATTGAGTACAACATATTTGATAGCCTCTACTTTTTTGTACTCAATTATACGAGAATCAGTATTTAAAATAATCATTTGAGTTACCGTATCTTATTATCTAAATATTAAAACAAAAATATAATCAAGACAGAATTAAATGTTTAAAGTCAGGCATTAAAAATAGTACTGGTTTATCATATTACTGAACTTACTGAATGGCAAACAAAATGTGTGAGTTTTCCATTTGCTACTTACAGTAGTTAAAACGTTATGGTAAAAAAATTGTGACTCAGAAATATTCAGATTAAAGTCAGGTTCATAAAAAAACTCAGAAATTCCAATTAGGGTTTTCAGCTGTTGTTTATTTCGTATTTACGAGAGTAACAAGTATATTTTAAATAATATACCAACAATCTTAAACAAACCATCTATTTAATCTTTTTATGATTGCTAACATCACAAAAGTCTTTGGGATTCCTTTATGTGCAAATAACCTAAATGAAAAAAACATATTGCAGATAACTGTAACTAACTATATACAAACCATATATAAAGAAAAATCATTTCCGAGAATCAATATTTCTTGTATCGAATAACATTATAAAAAACACATCTAAATTAAGAAAAAATAACATGTATCAGTCTGTTTTGTTTGAGGTAACTTATACTTAGGCATTAAATACGAAATAGGAACAAATTAACAGAAATGACATAATTATAATAAGATAGTACTTCATAACATCATAATAGAAAAAATATCAAAAGATCAACTAGAGTCATTAATATTAATTATGTAGGTGTAATTACATACAAAACAATGAGTTTCGAAGAACTGTAGGCCTACCCTCGATTCACCAGAGTTGCAGTTTTAAAAGTCTTGGTCTACTTTAGGTTTGTGTTTAAAAACATCAGTTCATTTACTTTTTTTGTTGTTAAACGGGTTCTTCTGTCACTTATAAAATAACCAGCTTTAGAGAACATCCTCTCACAAGGGACGGATGTTGCGACAATGCCACAGCTCCGAATAAATACTGTGGCTAGATGGGGATAAATGTTTTTGTGGCATTTCCACCACTCCAGTGGATCCTTTTTCCTAGATATTGGACTGTCATCCATGTATTTTTGTATCTGTAACAATTTAGAATAAAATTTGTAGGTTTAAAAAAAGTTAAAAACTGTAGGGTTTATTTTAAAACATTTTTTTCAATGAATTTAATGGTTAGGTTAGCTTGGAATGCAAAAAGTAAACAAAATGTACGTTGTGTCGTTCAACCTAAAATGAACAAAGGGGGTTACAAATGTAACTTTTGTAATTTTTGAAAATATAAAAAAGTAATAATTAATTACCTCTTGGATTGCCATTGAAGTGGGATTGGATTTCGGTTTCACTTTAGCAATTATTTCCTCAACATCATCCCAAACTGAAATCTTTTTCTCGGTAGATTCTGTTTCTTGGTCTGGTTCAACTTCATTATCACTGAGGTCCTCAGGATTTTGTTCATTTCTTTTTTGATTTATGACTCCAACTAATAAATCACACAGGTCTTTCTTGATTTCAATGGTTGTAGATTCTTCTAGAAACATGTGATGTTTATAGCGGGGATCGAGGAATGTGCAAAGTCTTAAGGTTTTACTTTTTTCCAAGTTCGGAAATCTGTCATCACAGCTTTTGAGCATGGAATTAAGCACGTCTTTCACACTTTCTTTAGTAACATTAACAGAAATTTTCTTAAGAGCAGACTTCAAACCCCTTGTTATTGGGATTACTTTACTGGCGTTCAAATATTTTTCGCTACTCATCTCTTTGGTAACTTCTTCACATGGGCGTAGGACGTCACACAACTGCTTACAAATTTCCCACTCATCCGAACTTAATGGGGTCAAATCGGTATCCAGGATTGCTAGGGAATATTTTATAGCCTCTTCCAAATCTACGAACCTTTGTAACATGTAGAACGTAGAGTTCCATCTTGTAGCAATATCCTGCAAGATCCTTTTAGGCTGTTTGGCTCCCTGCAACTCCTGATACTTAATCAGTTTTTGTGATGCTTTGTTACTACGTTTAAAGTGGGAGACTATAGTTTTGACTTTTTTTATCAGGTCTTCAACAGGATGTAATGATTGTTGGACAAGTAAATTTAACTTATGAGCGTAACAGCCATAGTGTTTCATCTTCAACACTTTTGTTACTGCACTAGTAATGTTTGAACAATTATCTGAAACTATCATGGATACTTTATTTTTTATATCCCACTCATTTATAGCTGAAAAAATTTCGTCTGCTAAGTTTTTAGCAGTATGGGTTTCTTCGAAAACTGAGCATTGAAAAAGTACTGTTTTCATTGAAAAATCTTCAGTTATGTAGTGGCCTGTGATGCCCATATAACTGTCGTTTTTACTTGATGTCCATATGTCTGTTGTAAGACAAACACTTGTTGCTTCCTTCTCTAAAGTATGTTTAAGTGTAGTGCGGGTTTCTTCAAAAATAGCTGGCATCATTGAGTTAGAAAAATATTTTCTACCAGGTATTTTATAGGAAGGACAGCAAGTTTCCATGAGATTTTTAAAGCCTCTGTCCTCTACCATTGAAAATGGCTGAAAATCCCAAGCAAATAATTTTAATATGGCCAAGTCAATTTTATTTTTATCCGATGGTGTGATTTTTTTAGGCACAAATGACGTAATTGGTGTTTGTTTTTTCTTTGATGGTAACGTGTACAAAGGGACTGTTACATCTGTGGTAGTCTTACTTGTTATTGTACTCGTACTCGGAAACATCACTGAAGGCAACAGTCTAGCTGTGTCGGGAAGCTCTACTGGCTGAGATTGTGAAAACTCGATAACTATAGGTGTCTCTTCAGTAATAACGTTAGTTCTGTCTTCATTACTGGTAGCTGGTAACTCTACTGTTGCGGCAGGCAATGAAACTGTTGGATGCTTCCTTCCCATATGTTTTTTTAAATTAGAAATAGAACCAGTAAAAGAAAATTTCCTTTTACAAAGCTTACAAATTGCTTGATTTGTACCTACTGGATCAAAAAAGTTCCAAATCTCACTCGTCTTCTTACGTTTTGCTGCTGGAGGCTCCATTTAATTTCAAACAACACTTTATTACACAATGAAATAACCATGCAACTAACTAACACTTTATAAACATTGCACAACACACAATATGTTTTACAATCTAAGCTTACTACACGTTTACCACAAGAGAGCCAAGAAGTATACTTATATTGACGACGAAATGAAAATATAATGGAACTTTATGGAACGGGAATTCGTTTAGTTCCCCCTCCTAAGGGGCGCGGGATAAACCGAGTAACCGACCAATCTGGTTGCTGCGCTGATGACTAAGACATATTCCTGGAAACCCCAACCAACCTCCTCCCCCCATCCTTTGTAACCTGCTGAACTGAAATAGGGGTCAATGCACCAAATGACGAATGCAGACTGAGTCATGGGTGGAAACGTGAGTACAGGATGTAATCGTATTCGTTGGAACAGGCGGACAAAAACGGATTCCTGGTTCCCCAGTCTACGATAGCAGTTGTGTCCGCAAGAGTAATCGCGATTACAAAGTAATCACTAAAAGTAACTGGTACCAAGCTGTACCAGTAATCGTTGTAATCGGTACGGCAAAGTAATCGTTTAGCGCATCTCTAGTCTCTATCTGTCAGAGAGCGTCAGTGTTGCAAACGGCGAAGGGCGGCGGCCGGCGGCGCCCCTCGCGCGAAGCAAAATTTCCCTTTTAGTTTCCCTACCGTTACGATAATTACTATGCGTTGTCACTAATCGCTATTAATTAATTTCTTTTTCTACTTAATAGTTATTTTTAAGTAAATGGAGTAAATCTAAGGTCTAGGTGGATGTGTAAATAATGTACAAAAATGTATAGTGAAGTTTTAGACCATACCATTTTATTTACTACATATAAAAAGCACTTCATCTTGAACTCCGAAGCGCCCCCCTAAAATCGTCACCGGTCTCGCGCCCTAGGCTGCAGCCTACTTAGCCTACTGGTTAATCGGGCCCTGGGTTCACCAAACAAACGCGAGGTATCTTGGTGGTCTGAAGAATGTTCGGCGGTTCTAAAGGAACGTCGAAAATGTTTAAGACAGTTCAACAGATCAACGAAGGATGAAGAAAATTTAAGCAGATACAGAAGAGCACGGGCAAAAGCAAGAAAGGTTTTTAGACAGAGACGGCGGCAGTCCTGGCTGGACTACACAGATCAAATAAAACGAACTACTCCTGCATCTGATGTTTGGAGGAAGCTTCGATCTGTTTGCTGTAAGACCTCCCCACCTTCTCTTATTGCTCTGAAAAATGGTACAGATGTGGTAACTGATCCCTTGACAGTTTCCAATTTACTCGGCTCACATTTTCCGGAAATTTCAAAAACGTCATCTTACAATAGGGAGTTTCAAAATTTCAAAACAAATGCAGAAAGACATAAATATTAATAACAACTCTCCTTTAAACCTTCCCTTTACCATTGATGAACTTGATTCATCACTAAAGGCGACATCAAATTATGATCCAGGTCCCGATAGTACACATTATGCCATGTTGCGGAACCTGTCGGAGGATGGAAAACAAGATCTTCTAAATTATATAATAGAATCTATTTAGAAAACACATTCCCTAATTCTTGGCGTCGTTCACACATTATCGCTCTCCAAAAACTGGGCCAAGATAGAACTTCTCCAGGAAGCTATAGACCAATTTCGCTTACTAGCACGCTGGAAAATGGTATTCCACAAGGTAGCGTTCTAAGCTGTACTCTGTTTGCCATTGCAATCAATAAAATATCATCCTGCGTTACCCCTCCTGTGCGCTGTTCTTTGTTTGTAGATGATTTCTCTATTTACATCTCTACAAAGAAGTTAGTGGTGGGGGAGAGAGCTTTACAACTTACCATCAACAGGCTAGAGTAGTGGTGCGGAGTTACGGGTTTTTCTTTTTCGCCACCTAAAACAAAAGCCATAGTTTTCTCCAGAATGCGTACTGTTGAGCAGCCAACTCTCTCTTTGCTGGGTCAGAGAATCTCTACTTGTAACACTATCAGATTCCTGGGTCTCACGTTTGATACCCGGCTAACTTGGGTGCCTCACCTGAGAGACCTAAAAGATCGATGCACGAAGCGCTTGAACATACTGAGAGCTTTAAGTGGAACAAAATGGGGGGCTGACAGGACATGCATGCTCAGATTCTACAAAACCACCATCCGTTCCTGTCTAGATTATGGATGTCAAGCATATGGGTCCGCAAGTCCCAGTGCTCTAAAAATGCTTGACCCTGTCCATAATTCTGCTTTAAGACTGGCCACTGGAGCTTTTCGATCTTCTCCTATTAAAAGTCTTCTTGCAGAAACGGGAGAACCTCTTTCTCATAGACAGCAACGACTGTCCCTTAACTATGTTCACGCTCTTTCAGGTAAGCCAGACAACCCTGCATTTGAACCGGTCCTGCGAAATCCACTCCATAATTTTTTCCTAGCGAGACCAAATCATCCTTCACCCTTAGGCGTTAGAGCCAAATCCTACGCCTATGACATAGGCCTAAATGATTACGAGTTTAAAGTCGTTCATCAATGTGATATCCCACCCTGGAGCGTCTCAATGCCAAAAATTATTTTAAATTTAAATTTTAAATATCTCTCTAGGTTTAAAAACGTCTCCACTCCAGAAACAGTCTACCAACAAGAATTCCGTCAAATACTAAGCAGGCTCGCACCTTGCGATGTTGTCTATACTGACGGGTCAAAGGAACGTTGTAGAACTGGATGTGCTTTCGTCACTGGGGTTAGACGATACGGATTTCGTCTCCCCAACGACTCTTCCATTTTCACGGCCGAATTAACAGCCATCCAAAAAGCACTAAATATAACGTGTCCCATGACAAATAAATTGGTTATCTGCAGCGACTCCCTTAGTGGTATACAAGCCATCAGCGATATGTATTCTAAACACATTATCATCCGCGAAATATGAAATATGGCACTCTTTGTCTTTCCTTCAGTCTCAAGGTGTTGCTGTCTTTCTTGTCTGGGTACCTGGACACATTGGAGTGTCCGGAAACGAGCTGGCAGATAGAGGAGCTAAGGAAGCATTACAACTCCAGCCTTACACCGCACGGATGGTTTCTTCCGACATTATCCCGGTGGTGAAGGACAATCTGAAAGCCAAATGGAATACCGATTGGCAGGCAGTCGTTAACAACAAGTTACGACGTATATTAAAGACTGCGTTGGACTCTGGGAGACAGCGAACCGCCCGAGTCGTCGTGAGGAGGTTGTGTTGTGTCGCTTGCGGCTAGACCACACGCTTCTCACACATGGCTTCCTCATGAGTAGAGATGATCCTCCGGTCTGCAACACATGTGACACTGTCATTACAGTTGAACATATGCTTGTTGACTGCCCTCGCTACTCGGTACATAGGCGCAACTCGAATCTGCCGGCTTCGTTGAACGATATTCTCTGCGCGACGAGACGGCAACTCAAAGACTTCTTTGTTTTCTGAATACAACGTCGCTGATTAACAAAATATAGTATTGTGTTAAGTTTATCTATTCCGATTATCGATTGTTGTTAATATTTATTAATTTAATTTTTCATTATCATGACAGCTGCCAAATTAGCCCCTTTACAGCTACCTGGGTGTCAGTAAAATTTGTTAAGTTTTTACAGTTTATTTAATTAATGTTATGTACCTTGTCCTTATTTATGTTATATTTATCTTTTTAGCTTCTAAATGGGTTAAGACCTCTCTACAGTCTTTCCCTTGTTACATGTATTGTTATCTAGTTCTAAGGTTATTTTAAATTATTTACTCACCTACTTGCCCTGATTCCTATTTATATTTTTTCTTATAGAATGTAATTTATGTTTGCCTAATTGACACCACCAAATACGAGCAGGTGCCAATTTTCTCTTGAGGGCGAAGATAACCGTAGCGTTTTTATTCCGACTTGTTGAGCAGCAGTAGAAGACGTAGAGGGCCTTGGATGTAAATTTAGATATTGACGATCTTCAACTGTTACAATGCCATTTTGTTTGTCAGGGGTAGGCCAATATGTGGTGTTTTGGTTGGCGGAATTAGCATTTTGTTTGCGTTTCTTAATATCGGAGACTGTTTGTAACACCTTTAGCTGGAATTCGACGACTTCGTCATCATCAAATGTTTCCAGTGACGGAATAATACCAGTAACAAATGAAGAGTGCCGATCATTTCGCTTGATTACATTTAGTAGCTCTAGCTCAACGGGATCAGCTTTCCTTTTAATGCTCTTCTGTTTCTCCGGTTTTTTAAATGAAGCACTGTATCCTGCAACGTCTTCTGATATGTTACTATCATTATTACTGACCAACCCATTTTCATTGTCCGAATTGCCAGATACCTCTTGCATCTGAGTACGTTCCCCACTGTCTTGAAAGCTCTCATCTGTGTCGTGGGGTAGAATTTTTTTTTTTTAAATTTAAGTTGCTCGCTATAAATATAGCATTTCTTTGGTTGCCTCGCGTTTCCAGACTTCATGGATTTTTTGAAATTCCTCTCACTTCTTTGGAAAAAGTCTCGGATATTAGACCATTTCTTCATAATATGTTTAGCTGAAAAAATGTATTATTTTGTTAAATAATATTTGATTAATACTCACTCCATTTATGTGCAAGATAAGCCATCTAATCATGTAGTTTTTGCAGCGATAAGGGATTATTGATATACAATCTTTATGGTTGCGTATTTTGTTAAAGGTTTTAAAGGCTATACATGATCATAACATGGTTTAAGCCTTACATGCAACCTAGCTTCTTCCCTACAGGGGAAATTTGCTCAACATTTTGACGGACCTTTGTAAAACCATCAATTGGAATATTTACCATAACATGCTGTAATATTAGTTTTAAATGGGGTATTACAGGGTTTTTATTTTGTTTTTTTTTTAAGGGCAAGTGGGTGTTCCTTTACTGACCTCCACTATAGTTACAGACTTGGGATTTCCACAATCAGCGCAATAGTTAGAGATGTATGTAAAGCTCTTTGGGCATTGCGGCAAGAATGCATGCCTGTTCCCACAACTGACAAGTGGAAAGAAATTGCTGAAAACTTTGAAAAAAGAGCTAACTTCCCTCATTGTGTTGTGGCAGTGGATGGAAAAGATGTAAGGATTGTCCATCCATGTAATTCAATGTATTACAACTACAAGGGATTTTCGTCTGTTGTGTTAATGGCAGTTGCGGATTCTCAATATAAATTCATTTACGTCAGTGTTGACAGTTGTGGAAAAGACAGTGATTCCACTATATTTCAACAATGCTCGTTGTGGAAGTCAGTTGTAAACAACGAATTAGGACTACCTGAAGAGAAGTGTCTTCTTGGTACAAAAAGCCCCACGGTTCCTTACTGTTTTGTTGCACAAGTTCGGGCTGCACAAACATCTTTTACGACCTTTTTCTGGACATCAATTGACTATTGACAAACGTGTATTCAACTATCGTCTGTCTAGAGCTCGGAGGTATGTGGAGTGTACCTTTGTTACTTAGCAATACATGGAGGATTTTTCACAGGGCAATGAAAGTAAAACCCGATTTTGCTACTGACATCGTTAAGGCTTGTCTTATTTTACATAACGTCGTTATTGTACGAGATGGTTACAACACCGAAGATGCCCTAACCGTAACAGGCTTTGAAGATATTCCTGCTAGTGAAAACTTGCGCGGAGGACTGTCTGCAAACAATGTAAGGAAAATGATGACGGACTATTTTTCAACTACAGTTGGTTCAGTGAAATGGCAGTACTCTAGAATTTGACATGTCCACGTGTACTTCAAGCAACAAACAGATGTCTATCTATATTTCCTGCCGCTAAAACATTTTGATTTGAATCTTATTATTTTATCATATTTAAATAAACTATTTGTACTCACCGTATGCATTCCTTTGGTTATCTTCCATCTCCTCGAATCCTTCATTTAAGTGTTTAAAAATCTCAATCCAGGCATTTTTGTTATTATTCGATCTTTATAATCTTCTACTGTCTTGTCCCATAACACTGGATGTTGTTGTACTAAACTAATTAGTATTTAGTGTAAACTGACTGAACTGAATTGTCAAACTCTGGTTTATTAAGCAGGGTCTTCCTAAGAAAAGAAGATGTAACCAAAAAATCCGTCACTTGCCCATCTAGAGCAGCATTGAATTTCATTTTGAAATCTTCAAGAACCAAAGAATACACTACGTAATCTAGTTGCTTATTGAATTTTAGGGCAACTTCACAGATGTCTTTCCTCATATTTTCTTTCAAATTTCGAAGTCCAAAAGCTAATTTTAGGAAGACATCCTAGGAGATCTTGTGATATTGCAGTTGTTCATTCTGAGCATTTGATACCTTTTCATTTATTCTGTCTACCTCTTCTTCAACTGACTGTAAATGTTGATTTGCCATTTTGTCATTGAAGAAATTATAAAGGCCTACTCCTGCTGAAGCTAATCCAGCTACAGCTGCGACGGTTAAGAAAACCTGCCTTTTGTGCCGATGAGGGAGCGCTCTTGATATATCAGTCTCTCCATTGTTAGACATGAGGAGGCAATCAATTTTTGTCCCTCTGCAAATATGGTTACTCAGTGGGTTAAATCTTGATGGTATAGTCTCCAAAAATTCCTGCATTTCATGATTCATTGCCTCCAGCAGTTTTTTCTTTGATTCTGTCAAAGTGCAGTCTGTGTAAACTGACTGAACTGAATTGTCAAACTCTGGTTTATTAAGCAGGGTCTTCCTAAGAAAAGAAGATGTAACCAAAAAATCCGTCACTTGCCCATCTAGAGCAGCATTGAATTTCATTTTGAAATCTTCAAGAACCAAAGAATACACTACGTAATCTAGTTGCTTATTGAATTTTAGGGCAACTTCACAGATGTCTTTCCTCATATTTTCTTTCAAATTTCGAAGTCCAAAAGCTAATTTTAGGAAGACATCCTAGGAGATCTTGTGATATTGCAGTTGTTCATTCTGAGCATTTGATACCTTTTCATTTATTCTGTCTACCTCTTCTTCAACTGACTGTAAATGTTGATTTGCCATTTTGTCATTGAAGAAATTATAAAGGCCTACTCCTGCTGAAGCTAATCCAGCTACAGCTGCGACGGTTAAGAAAACCTGCCTTTTGTGCCGATGAGGGAGCGCTCTTGATATATCAGTCTCTCCATTGTTAGACATGAGGAGGCAATCAATTTTTGTCCCTCTGCAAATATGGTTACTCAGTGGGTTAAATCTTGATGGTATAGTCTCCAAAAATTCCTGCATTTCATGATTCATTGCCTCCAGCAGTTTTTTCTTTGATTCTGTCAAAGTGCAGTCTGTCTTTGAGGAGAATTCAGGAACTTTCGTTGGATTTGCAACTAGATCCATATCTATAGCAATTGTAGTATAAATGTTATTCTCATAAGATAGCATAATCGATTCCGGTTCTATTACTATACCGTACTGATCTAGAGCTAGAACAGCATCTGGTATTTCAATAGCTTGACTATTTTTCAGTAGGAATAGTAAAAACAACATAGTGTGAGTTTTGCGATTCATCATAGTGTAGGCGGACGACAGACGACAAGTGCCGGTTGTATGTCAACATTCACAATGGACCGCTACCCCCACTACTCCAGCCGGCCCGTTTACCCGACCTCGGCAGCCGGCCTTTGCCGAAGGAACGCACGGCATCCCTCGACGAGTCCACGGCAGCCGGGTAATGATTAACCGACCACGACACTGTCGTGCATATATGAACGGCCCCACATGCTTCTTCACCCAATAGTCGGTTAAACGACACACGAC
The DNA here is from genome assembly GCF_021130785.1 of Homalodisca vitripennis. NCBI lineage: Eukaryota > Metazoa > Arthropoda > Insecta > Hemiptera > Cicadellidae > Homalodisca > Homalodisca vitripennis. The sequence continues at coordinate 131,917 of NW_025776149.1, forward strand.
AGCCGGGTATATGTGAAACAGGCCTAAGGGCTATGTAATCCTAGACATGTTTGACCTTTGGGAATACGAAGTGATAAAGTACGAGCCTGGACTGTTTACTGACTTCACTAACAAATTTCTAAACATCAAGCAGGAGGTATCAGGTTAGCCTATGAAGACAAGTCCAGCTATAGTCAAAATTACTTTAACCATGAAGGCCGACCCAAAATTAGGTTAGACTGGACCGAACTAAAATTGAAAAGAACGGGAGTCTTCGCTCCCTAGCAAAATTAATGCTAATTTCTTTTTGGGGTAAATTCGGCAACATTGAGAATCAAACAAAAACTTCAATAATCAGGGAAACCGATGTACGTACTATTAATTAATCCGGGGGTCCAAGTAAAAACCAGAAATCATGATGAGGTTCTACTCGTCAGCTGGCAGTACATAGATGAGGTCAGTGAGTCTCAGAACAGTAAACGTCGTACTAGCCGCCTATACTACATTCCAGACGAGGCTGAAACTGTTCAAACACCTCGAAGCTCTGGAGAACCATGTCCTCCACTACGACACAGACAGTGTCCTTTATGTACACAGTGAGGGTAAAAAACAAAGTACCTACAGGGGATTATTTGGGTGAAATGACCGATGAGTTGGTAGACTACTGCCCCGTCTCTTACGTTGGTGAATTTGTGTACGGCGGCCCCCAAACGTACGCATATCTTGTTTGTCCAAAAATAAAAATTCGTTGGTTGAAGTATGTAAGATAAAAGGCCTTACACTAAACCTTAGAACCAGTAAAAACTTAAACTTTACAAAATAAAAAGAAATGATACTTTCGGAAAACAAACAAACCTTAGACATTACTGTAACCCGAATTAGACAAACCAAGGACAAAGCCATCATAACTGTAGAGGAGATCAAAATGTTTAAAGTAACTGACCCAAAAAGAAAATGTTTTGAGGATAACGGGGCTCTACCTTACGGGTACAGTAAAAGGACTCACCACTAGTTGGAGTCAAAACTAGTAGGTAGGTTTTAAAGCATTGTATGTGTTTATACCTACCTCTATGCCAATTTTTGTAAGTACATGAATTCTTTCCATTGCACCATTATTGAATGTAAGAACAGCATCCAAAGCTCCCATGATCAGTGTGTGGTACCCAACAAAAGTAGTCTTTGGTATTCTACTCTACAGTTTGTTGTTGAAGCTTTCATTTGGGTTTTGTGTATGCCCATGCATACAGCTTGACAACAGTTCATCTTTTGTTAGATCCCTAAAATTGGTTTAATTGTTTCCATGACACAACATTCATAGAGGATTTGTGAAAATAGTGTTGTCCTGTTACCAGACTTTTTTGGTACTTGCACTACGAATCTTCATCTTTTGGGCACAACTGATGCTAGGGTCGGTCATCTGTGGAGATGCTGTGGAAGAGAATGGCCCAAACAGCAGCTTTTATTTTTTTAGGCTTCCTTGGCTTTTTCTGACAGCTAGGCCATAGTTAGTTTGGAGAAGATCAACTTGATCATCTGTTAGTCTAGTTTTCCCACCTAAAACTTATCCGTCTGATAATGGAACGCCCTTCATTTTATTCTCAGGCGTCGTAATCTAGGACCAACCCTTTTCTGTACATGTCCTATTATGAATTCAAGTTTCTTTATTTGGTGTTCATTACCATATGGGTTAGCTGATTTTACAACATCAAACTCTTTTGAGTCACCGTCACCTAAATATAACGTATACCGAACACCACGAATATTTTCTGATCTCTGAAACAATTTCAAAATTCCGACACATTCCATCCCACGACTACTACCCTCATAATGTTTTACCCAACCAACATGTTTACCCTTTTCAGCTGAATTTTTAAATTTAGTACACCCTTGACAATATTTAGTTAGGCATTCCAAATCCAGTATTTTACCTGTGTCGAAGGAGGTAGCAGTTACAACACCGTTTATACTGACATGACCCCTCTTCTGCCAAGTACCATCAAAATCTGCTGCAATGTTCTTGTCATTAGAGTTTTCTCTAATTGCTTCTACTGCTGCTTCTTTCATTGATGTCTCAGCCACATCTGTCAAGCTTTTCAATGAGTAACTTTTCAATAGCTTTGGTGTGAGTAACAAACCGTTGATGTGGAGCACATAACAATTTAATATAGCACATAAAGTTTTCTCACCAGCTAGGCCTACTCCTATGCAACGTAGGCCATAAACAAACCTAGTATTTAGTTCGTAGGGTTTGTTTTTCTTTTCTGATGTGTCTTTTGATACTTTATTAGTACAGTTTGTGCATAATAAGACTAAGTTTGAAACAATACCTGCTCTTTTACTTGAGTCTTCAGGAAATTTTAAATCGCCAATAGAGTCACAATGTTTGCATTTACATAAGGTATTGACAAGAGTACCTACTTAGTGTATTTACATCAACAATAATATTTACAAAATTTGATTGGTATATGTCTTCAATTTCTTTACTAGGCTTATTCAAATAGGGAAGTTCTTTTCTATGACGCACTTTCAAAACTAGGCCTAGGATTTCCATAACCTAAAGTTGAGCTACTGCTAGACTCACCAGTTTCATTACTACTAATGTCTAATGTTGTTGGTTTAGTATATTTATTCCCTCTGAAGGTTCTTCTCTTAGCATAACTTAGTGATCTAGGCATATTCAAACACAAAACTGATTATAACTAATAAGCTCAAACTTCACAACCACTTCAAACTCTTTGTAAACAAACTACTGCACATAATATACAGAGTGAGTTTTATGTCCTGGCATACCTGGATATAATTTAAACGGCCCGAGATATCGTTGACCCTACCTATTATAACATATTTTTTTAATTTTTCAAGTTGTTGAAAATGTTGCCCCCTTTTCTAAAGGGGGGTAAAGGGGGGCATCTAAACATTTTCAAATACAAACCCCTATCATGTGTCCCCTCATTTTAAAGGGAATAAAAAAAGAAATCCAATAATGCAAACTAGAGGTCTCTACGTTTATTTTAACAGATTTTATGACAAATTTACAATAATAAAATCAGTAACTGTCTTGTCCTGTTTATCGTAACATGAGTCAACACTAACGCAAATTCTAAAAACAGTTACCTGTTTTAATGTAGCAGGTGTTCAAACTGTTCACCTTCGGCTGTTTGACAGTATGCTAGACGTGTGTAAAAACTTGAGACAGCATTCAAGAAATGATCTCTAGGAATTGTTTGAGATAAGTTCAAAATTCTTTGCGTTAAGTCATGGACGTCAATTGGCTTTGTTTTGTAAACCAGATATTTCATGTAGCTCCAAAAAAAGTAATCAAGTGGGTTAAGGTCAGGAGACCTTGCCGGCCATTCCACAGCGCCCCTTCGGCCTATTCACCTTCTTGGGAAGACATTATATTTAGATATTGTCGTACTTCAAGACCATAGTGTGGTGGTGCTCCATCTTGTTGTAATCAAATGTTATCAGCTTCTTGTCCAAACATATTTTGGAGTGCAGGCACAATCTGGTTTTCAAGCATATCTAAATACTTCACAGAATTTAAATTTCCATCAATTATAAATGGACCGACCAAGCGGTGATCTACTATTCCTGCCCAAACATTAACTTTTGAAGGGCGTTGTGTATGGGCCTCTACATACCAGTGTGGATTGTTATCTACCCAGTAACGACAATTATGCCTATTGACGGCACCGTTGGTCATAAAAGTTGCTTCGTCACTAAAAAGGATTCTGTTCAGTAGCTCAGGTTCAGCGTCTAGTTTGCCCATCATTATATCACAAAATTCAACCCTACGGTCATAGTCATCTTCACTAAGCTCTTGCACTAGTTTGACTTTAAAAGGTTTGAATTTATCACATTTAAGAATTTTTCTTACCGAAGATTGGCTAATGTCGTGCTCCAAAGCAGCTCTTCTCGTAGATATGTGGGGATCTTGAACAAAGGACTGCATAACATTAATGATTTCTCCTCGTCAATTACAGGAGCCCTTCCTGGTTTGGGTCTATTCTTTACAGAATGAGTATCATTATACCGTTGAACAATTCTTGCCACCGTAAATCTAGTTATGGGATTGTTCCGGTTAGGAAATTCCTCAATAAATAATTCTGCTACTTCAGCGTATGATCTCATACGTTCTCCATAACCTCCCATCATTAACACAGTAATTCTTTCAACACAGAATTCTCCATCTAGAAATAAAATAAGTAACACTATTTGTCAGAAAAATAACCTTAAACTGATGTTGTTTATAGCAACTTAATTAATCAGCTGATGAAATGCAAGTGAGTAGTAAAGAGAAAGTCAACAGTAGATTGTTGCAACCTGTAAGATAAGAACAAGGGAAATTCCAAAGTCATATTTAGTTACTGATCATGAATGTGCTTAAAATTAAATAAGTGGTAATAAGTAATAAAAGTAAAAAGATAAGTAATAAGTAAATTTAAATAACATAACATTGTTTTGACTTGTTTTATTATTATTGTGAGTCCTCCGCACAGTTAACACAGATTTTCGCCTGGTGATCAAGGAACATGTGACGCTGGCAGTTATAACACACATATTGTGTCATTCTTCTTTTTTTTGAGGGACAAATAGAACATATTTTTCTTTTTTCTTTTCCATGACGATTTCTTCGACTGGAGGTAGAGCATCATTAGCTGGAACTAGAGCCACGGCATCAGCGGCTGGATCTGGAAGTGCGGCTTGATTGTCTGGGCATGGAGGCACGGCATTACCGGCTGGAGGAATAAACGATACATTTGCAACTGGTTCGTGTTCCCCTAGGATTTTTTTGTCTTCAAATTTCTTGGTAACATTTTAATTGTAACCCTTTCTTGCAACCATGGTTTCATGAGCTCTTCACTGAGTCCTTTAGCAAAGTCACGGCGATGAAGTGGTTTCTCATTTTTCATAACCATCATGGACACATACAAAACATATGCGTTTACCAAGGTACTGTTCAACATGCCATAAAAGTAGTATATAGGCCATCTTTGAGTTTCCTACTGCATTACATATTACTGGACATTTCGTCAAATGTGTCAACTGCACCTTTCGTTGAGTTATAAAATTCAACGATATCTGGTTTCTCTGACTCTTCAGATATGGTGCCTGACTCATGACAAGTTGAAAGTAAATAGACCATCTTATTTTCTTTTGCCTTATATGAAAGCAATACTAGCTCATTGTCATAACAAAACATTGAACTGTTAACTCTTCTAGACTTTTGGTCTGTCAATTCAGGAGGAATCTCTTTCTTGTTTGAGCGCAAAGTACCAACAATAGTCAACTTAAGGTTCTTCAGCATGTCCTTAGCCAGACCAACTGAAGTGAACCAATTATCCATAGTTACGTTCCTGTTAGAACTACGGATAAGTTTCAGTTAGGCTTTTAACAAAATACGTTCCAACAGGAAGCCCGTTAGTGTTAGTATACTTTCCTAAATAAGGCATGGCATCAATCATATACTTAGTCTTTACATCACATAGCATAACTATTTTACTACCATATTTATTTGGTTTTGAAGGAAGGTACATCCTGAATGGGCATCGTCCTCTGAAACCTAGCAACTGTTCGTCATTTCTTACGTAGGAACCAGAAATATAGTTATCACGGCAAGCTTGAACAAACTCTTCCCATATCTCTCTGATGGGTGCAAGTACATCTTCAGAATTCCGTGTAGCTCTGTGATCAAACCATAGGCATTTTAACAAAAAATCAAACCGATTTCTGCTCATGACACATATGAACCTTGTGCCACTAAATGAAGGATCAAACAGCTCTTCCGCTGTCAAATGATAGTCTTTCATGACTGCAGACATCACCAAGAGCCCCAAAAGAGCGCTAATCTCCTTAGATGTAGTAGGCATTACAGTTCTTTGGTACTTTTGGCATATTTCAATCGTCTTTGTTCAATTTCTACATTTGTATGAAATACTATTTTATCCACAATTGATGGAATAATAAAAATCTTAAAAGAATCTAATGGAGATTGAATGTTTTTGGCATTATTTACAGGTCTCTGACGGAAATGAATTATGTTCCTTCGGCTACACCTAGAAAAACGGGTTTTTGGTTTTTAGCTCCAAATGTACCCATTCTTACCTCTCAAAGTCCTAGTTTTAGGGAGAACTAAGTTTATATGACGCTTGAGATTAGACAAATATACTGGTTCATCAGATCTATTTGATACAACTTGAGCAGAAGAACTTCTGCTAATTTCCGGTACTTCTTCAGGATTTACTCCAGTATCACTATGTGGAACGGATGAAGAGGAACTTTCTTCATCGGACATTTCATAATTAGGGTCATTTGATTCTGAGTCGTAAAAATCAATTGACATTAACGTATCAGTTTGAAAATTGGTGTCATAATTGTGAGACACATCTTTACCTTCTACAGGATCGTTTTGACGGTCTATTCAAATTAGTATCGCTAGTCTCAGAAGGAGATAAATGATGTGTTACATTACATTTGCTTGTAGATGGTAAACTGAAATCATTACCTGGCCTTCCTTGAGAAACTGAGGTATCACGGATTGGTTGTCGTAGTCCTACCCCGTTTTGGCTGTCATCATCTTGAAGATTAGCAAACAACTGAATTCTGTCCGTGTCTTCTTCACCTGAAGGATATAAGTCGGGGTCAGCATCCATGTCGTCAACAGTCGTGTCACTTTTTCCATCGGACTCAATTTCAAGGTTGTCTTCCGTTTCACTCTGGGTAATTTCTACGTCAGGAGTTTCAATATCAGGTTCAGAGATCCCAATTCCAAGTTCTTTCAACACCTTGTCGATGCTATCGTCTTTTAAATTAAAATGCACTTTAAGTAGACACTGCTCCGCAATACGTTCACACAACCAAATAAATTATTACTTTATATAAATGTAATGAATTTAAGACAAATAAAAAAAAAAATTTAAGCATTTCGATTTGAAGAAACGTGTTTTGTTTTCTTTTATCCCCCTAAAAAATCTAAAGTAGTTTGTATTCATGGTAAAGGATAACTATCCTTACGCGTCAGAGCATTTAGTGCTCTAAAATCACAACGCAGTCGATACTGAGTTGGCTGATTAGGTGGCGCATCTACACTCCTTTTCTTCTTTACCAGAACTATAGGACTACTCCACGGAGAATCCGAAGGTTCAATAATGTCCCTAGCTAAAAAAATCAGCAACTTGCTCTTGGACTACCCCCTTTAGTGCTTCTGGCTACCTATAATTATGGTGCCATTTTGATTGGCGCAGCATCCCCTGTAGGGATCTTATGCTCAATCAAGCTAGTACATCCTAATGGTCCGTTTCCATCATAAAACAAAGACTTATACTCTAATAAAACGGTTTTCAAAATATTCTTATCTTCCTCATTCAAATGTGCTAACTTATTGTCTATTAAGGACAATACATCAATCTTTTTATTTGAATTAGTTCCCATTACTACATTATCCCATACTTCCTCTCCTGTATTATCTGTCTATTCCTGCAACTGTGACCACATTTCAGTATGTTCCCTTTTAACTACACTGGCTGCTACTTTACCCAAGGTTAATTCTGCTTCCTTACTAATTTACGAACACACGGCTTCCCCGCCGCTATCACTACTCTGCCAGGCTTTCCCGCCTGCATTACTATTTACCAAGGCTAACCCGCCTTCACTTTTATTTACCAAGGCTATCTCGCCTTCACGTTTACTATCACTTTCTAAGACTACCCCGCCTACAAGTACTTCCTTTTCCATTATTTTACCCACAGAACTGCCCGCAATTACTTTACAACCCTGCTCTTCAACCGAGCTTTTAACATACTTCTTACTACTCTTTACAAACAACTCTTGATTCAACATAATACAAACAACATTATCTTTATACACCTCTGCGGCATTACCTAGCCATCTCCCTTTTTTCAACACCACACTCGACCTATGGGGATTTAAAAGTCTACACTGCACTAACGATGCACCTGAATCCTTAAATAATTTGCTAATTACTCTCGCTACACAAATATTAAAACTTCATTACTACGCACTTGCAACTCACTTGAAACTGGTTCAACATACACTTCATCTACATTAACAAACCTCTGACCTTCCACTGTTGGCTTTAACACACATGCTACTAAAATTTCGCTAAGTTCCGGAACTTCTATATCACAGGGCATGACCACTTTCCAGACATGAGCTCCAACTACTGGTTTCCTTCCCTTTTCTTCCACAACACCAAATGGTTCCTTTTAGTTCGCGACGCTCATAGGTTCCATTACCTGCACACATCCGTCAATAGGATCCTTTATCGACGGGCTCAAAGTCTGAATAGTATCAACCCTTAGGACTTCCTGTCCTCCACTAAAATCCAAAATTACACCTAATACCTTTAACGCATCAACTCCCAAAATTCCAACGTAAGGAATGTTCATTTCACAAATAAAGAAATTAACCTTAAAGTATTCCCCTTTAAAATTCACTAACACGGTTTATTCTCCATAAATAATTTTTCCCCCTGTCACTCCTACCGCCTTAACACAAGTCTCTGTTGGCACACACATATATGCCCCCTTTCTCAAGAATGAAATCTTAGCACCTGAATCTAATAAAAATGTAAACACTTTACCTTGAATTTCAGCTTGAATGGTTAAATCCTCATTACCATCCACATAAACACTGGGTACAAAAGATTCCTTGTGCATTTCAGGTCCCTCAGCAGGGTGGTCTACACCGACGGACCTCTGGAGTTTAACGCCACAGAATTTTGCGTCTGAATTCTTCAAACACTTGCATAGTGTCCCATTCGTCTACAATTGAAACACTCTACTTTGGGCTAACTTAACACTTTAACTCCCATGTGTATTATTTATATACGCACTTAAGTTTATGGGCGGCCCATGTGTATTTGTTTTATACACAGTGAAATTATACTTTAAAATGTTATGAATTTAAGTGCCTACCCAATATAGTCCAAGCGTCTCATTGTACTGGTAATGGGTACAGGAATATGTGAATACATGAAAAAATAGCCTAATGCCCATAGGGAGCTGTTTATGAAGTGTATAAAAATATGATACACATGGGCCTGGGTAATAAAATCATGTACGCTAGATGGGACAAAAAACCCCAGGAACCTGAATTTCATTGTGCAATGTAGGAAAATAAGTAAACAATCTAATGTAAATACAAATTTAATTTTATAAGAGTAGTAAAAAACATTACAGCACTAAATTTATCTTGAAAAAAACCATTTGTAAAGGCCTACTGAGTATATTTGGGCACTGATTTATGAGTTTTGAAAAAACATTCCAAACACAGGTATTGACTGGAACAACCATTGCATTTCATTTTCACTTGTGCAGATTTCATCGCGAATTGTATCCGAATCCATTATGAACACAAATAAAATAAGCACTAAGTTACACAAACCACACTTTACCTAACCCCTTTCTGTTGTTCTGTTTGTAAACCAAAACATTGAATGACTAGTGCTGGCTCTGGTGGCCAATCCCCGGACCACTGCAACCAGTGGCAGTCTGGGCCCAGACCAACATAAAGAGCCATTAGTTGTAATGATAGGTGTGCAGATAAGCTATACACAGCAGCAGAAACATGACCATTTCGTGTGTATAAATAAAATACACATGGACTGAGTGAAAGTTATTGTGCGTATCAAATATATACATATGGTAGCGAACGCCTAAAATGATGAAAGCCACTTGGGCTGGAGGTAAAAGTACACTTTAAATGCCTGGTAGTCAAAGTGTTAAATGAGTTAGGCGTAACATTAGTTTTTTGGGTACAATAAATATTGCGTACTACCCCTCTCTGATTGTGTTGCGGCTACTGGACCACACCCTCACTCTCTATTTCCGCCTGTATTTCCCTCAATCTTTGTCCACGGCCTTTATACGTATTCTAAGGCCCCCCATCCACTTACAGTTCGAACTGCAGTTCTTGACTGCAGTCAGAACTGTGAACGGTGGACTGTGGACTGTTGAAAAATGTTCACGTCAGTACGGACTGCAGTCGCGGACCGCAGTCCGTTCGGTGGCGTGGTTGTCGTGGTCAGTCTTTCCGGTGTTTTGCCGTAGGTGTGTACTTTGTAGTTATTATTCGTTATATTATTTATTATATTTTTAGTTATATTATTCGTTTTGTGGCTGTAGGAAAAGTGCATTCTAAGTTCTTATCGTATGTGAAGTTAAAGTGCAATGTCTACGTTTGAAGATTTGGCAGCATACGCTGTAATAGCGGTAGCTATTAAAAAACGCAAGAAACGAAGGCATCAAATGTGGAAAAAAGAATGGCTTCAGAGGAAGAGATTTAACCACGTTCACCTTCTTAGGGAGCTTGAAGCATATCCTAGAGACTGGAAAAACTACTTAAGAATGGACGAGAAAACGTACTTTGATTTATTACGTATAGTAACACCATTGATTACCAAACAAGATACAAAAATGAGGGAAGCCATTACACCACATGAAAAACTGACTGCGACATTGCGGTATCTAAGCACTGGCAGAACAATGGAAGATTTAAAGTTTTCAACGAGAATTTCCCCCCAAACATTAGGAAGAATAATTCCAGAGACCTGCTCAGCTATTGTCAAGGCCTTGAATGACTATTGCAAGGTTAGTAGCCTAATGTGTGTTTCAAGTAGTTTTGAAAAATCCAAAATATGAAACCAGATAAAAGTTAGAAAAAGAAATAAAGTAGGTCTTTGTTGTTTTCGAATGCCAACATACTGTTAAGAAATTACAATATTTTTAATCTGCTTATGGATTTGTTAAGGTACATAGCCTACACATTGTATTATGTCACTACTTTTTGCTAATTTTAAATTACAACTCCAGTATCTCTAACGATTACGAGTTCATTTCTGTGTGCACACAACATTTAACCATTTTTATAAAGTAGTAAAAGGTAATGAAACTCATACAAAATTATTGTAAACATTATATTATCCATACTTGTATTTGTTGCGTTGTACAAACAACACATTTACTTTTTATAACTAAGGAAGAAAAAGTAAAAAATCAATTTAATTAATGTAAGTATAAAGATAAAAAGTAATACGTACCTATGGTGTATGTTTAACCACAAATGAGTAAAGTAATAATTATAAAAACTATGACACTGTCAAACATAACATTGCAATCTAGTATTACAAACACATGGCAGCTCACAACAGTACCGCATATGAATAAAGATTAAAGTGTAATTTTAATTGAGTGCAAAATATTTTCACCACAAACAAAAAAAAAATAATAAATGTAATTTGTTCAACATATAACTCTCAATGTACTCAACTACTGGAGTAGGCCTACTAAAAAACCGCACAGCTTGGGTTGTGAAAAGTTTACAGGTTTAAGCCTACTTGTTAATAATAGAACACTTAATTTAGATTTGTATAGTTGACACTGAAGCCAGACATTGCTGTATCATCATACATTGGTTCATAGGTTGATCTACCTCCTGAACTTGGGGTAACACTAGCTGCCGATGGTGTTGTGGAACTTGAGTAAAGAATACCTGGGTTAACTGTAGCAAATCGTGTTAGTCCACCTAGTTCTGCTTCAAACAGGGCATCATTAATGATTTTCTGCGCATAAATCCTTTGCTCATTGTTCAGCAATCTCAGCTTTTGAGCAACGTTCTTCCCAAAGGCGTCGTAGTGATCTTCTTCTTTTGTTGTTGCCAGTCGTTGTCCAATATTAACCAAGACTTGATCACACGGGGACAATTTTTTTTGCCGTTTAAAAGAATCTTTAGGTTCAGGTGTTGCAGAGGTAATATTGGAAGCGGTTCGAGCAACTTGAGGAGGATTCTGTAGAGATTGGGGCGCTGGTACATTTTCCTCAGCATCTAATGGTTCTTTTTGTGAATCGTCCAGCATCTCCTGTAAAAAAAAAATGTTTGAAAAAAATGTCAAAATCCGTGACTTTTCGCGGATTTCCTTTATTTCCGTGCCCGGTAGACACCCTGTCATTACTTAATAATGAACCACAATATCAATAATGATTCAGTTATCACCACAGTACATTCTTAACTACTTATTTATTACTTTCTCAAAATATTATATTGAAAAAATTACAGAGGGGGTGGCGAACGGAAAACGAGGGGTGATACGGTTCTCGATGGGTTTGATTTCATTAAAATTTGTTCCGTACAAAACGCTGGTCTGAAATATGACAGCTGACAGTTTATGAATTGTTTTCAGGTACCGAATACAGCCGAGGAGTGGAAACAAATTGCACAGGAGTACGGGGAAAAATGGAATTTCCCCAACTGCCTAGGCAGCATGGATGGAAAGCATATAGCCATAACACCACCACCTGGAAGTGGTTCTTACTTCTATAACTATAAGGGTTTCCATAGTCAGGTACTTTTCTGCATTGCTAGTGCAAACTATGAAATAATTTATTTTCATTTTGGTGTTAATGGCCGGGTATCTGATGGAGGAGTTCTGAAAGAGACAGACTTCAACAAGAAACTAACAGATAAAAGCCTCAATTTACCTGAAGAGGGCATTGTAGACGGCGAAGCTCTTCCATACGTATTCATTGCAGATGACGCCTTCCCCCTAACTGAGGTCATAATGAAACCCTTTTCCTATAGGGTTGCAAACAAACCTAGAAAGGTATATAACTACCGACTCTCAAGAGCACGCCGAATGGTCGAAAGTGTTTTTGGGATTCTCGCTGAGAGATTTCAGGTTCTACAAAAACCAATCACCTTCATTGACTTGAAGAAAGTGAATAGTGTTGTTGTTGCGTGCTGCTACCTGCACAACTATTTGCGTAGGACAATCCCTCAAAGGTACTCACCTAAAGACTGGTTGGATTTAGATGACGACGAAGTTGGTGTGTCTAAGCCTGGACCAAGAACCAGCGATCACATGGCATTACAAGTAAGACAAACCGATCGCCCAATGGCTAGTGCAAAAGAAGTAAGAAATAAATTTGTTCATTATTTTAGCAACAAAGGAAAAGTGGAATGGCAAGACAGATACATCTCTTAGTTTATAATGATTATTTGAAAACAAAATACCTCCGATGACAAACTGTAAGTTAGTTGTAGCATTGTGAATACATTATTTAACCGCAAAACTAGTAATTTAATTCTCTTACCTCGTCTTCACTGACTCTTCCTTCTCCTAAGTTGGAAGTCCCTCCTAGACATTCTTCCTGGTCAATAAGAAACAAAAGTTCTCTGTAGTACCACAGCTTTGGTACATATATATCGTCTGTACCACTGCCAGAACGTTGAGAGGCTGTTACCTTTCTTTGTTCCTTACGAAATGCACTTCTGATATTGTTTATCTTCTTCAACACATCGCTTTTTGTTGCAGTACTGTCAAACCCTTTCACTACTAATAGTAAACTACGGTGGGCTGCTTCCTTCTTTTCCCTATTGTGATAGTCTTTTGACTTAACCTTCCATACACATTCATGTTTCCTAAACTCCTCTATAAACTGTAAAAGATTATCCTTCGACCAACTGGCCATGATTGCCGCGTCACAAACAAAACAATGCGCAACCACCAAACGCTCACCACTCAATGACGCATGAGGCCGACACGGAGCAGCTGAGCTAGCGCATGCGCATATCTCGCAGCTTGGACTGTCGACTGTGGCCTGTCACGGGAGCCTCCACTAACTAGCAGTTCCGCCTGCAGTCCGATCGTTGAACTGTCGCACCGTGCGACAGTTGACAGTCCAACGATTCGCCTGCCGGATTCCCCATCCACTTACAGTTCTAACTGCAGTCCCGGACTGTCTCAGTCCAGGACTGCAGTTAGAACTGTAAGTGGATGGGGGGCCTAAGACTAACCTCCGCGACCTCTACCAAACTCCTGAGGTCTTCCATTTCCTCTACCTCGGCCAGGTAGATAACCCATACGCGCCTCTTCCTCTCGGCCCAAAATTATTCCCCACGGGTTGCCTACAATCCGATTTTACATGTCCCGGCTTATTACAGTTCCAACACTGTACTGCAAATACCATAGCATCCTCCACTACGGGCTTACTCCTTTAATCCGCTTCTACTATGATCACTGTCTTTACTGCCTCCTCCCAGTTTTCCGGAAACCTAAACCTGGTTACCTCACCGGGTTTACCTATCAAACCATGCAAAAATGACGCTAACATCCGACGTTACGCTTCTTCATTCACTACTTTCTGTTCCTCCTCCTCGACTATTTACTTCTTATACCTTTTCCTAGATTTTTTTGGTTTATACACAGTTTTTTTATGTTATTGATTTAAATTTTCTCCCATAGGTACATAACACTTTGTTCAGTGTTCCCAGAACATCAACATCGTCTTTATTTTTATTGTCCAGCAGAAGCACCCTTTTTTGAAACCTTTTCCCAAAAGTCCTTAGGACTTTTACAACTTTTCAAATCTTTTGTGGATGTGATTTCAATTTTGATTAAGTGAGAACCTTGTTCACCAGGTGATACAATTTTGTGTCTTATTTCTCTTTAAAAACTGTAATTCTTAAATAATAAAAAAGCGTTATTTCTTTTATCGGTTTCAAAAAGAGAGGTGAAATCGCTTTCATCATCAGATTGGTCAGAGGATGAAGAAGAAGAGCTCAATGAAGACAGCGATCTTTTAGTTCGTTTCGCGTTCCTTTCCTGTCTGCTTTTCCCTTTTACGTTATGTCATATCTCTGTATTAGCATCTGCATCAGTAGCCTTAGCGGTTTGAAATGTAAGTTCATTTTGTAACATTTTATCAACGTTTTGAGTTATTTTGATTGTACTTGTTATATCGAATTCTCGGTTCTTATAAGGTTTTTTCTTTAACAAAGGATTTAAGATGTGCATAATTTCATTAAAAGGTTTGTTTTCTGCAATCAATGAAGGTACTTTGTCCTGACTTAGATCAATTTGGTTCAAATATATGTTTTTAGAAAATGTAATTAACGCCTAGTGTGAATATGATGTTCATTGGGGTTAAATCCTCTTTTATTTCTTGTATTGTTTTTAGGGCGGTTATGGAAAACTTATTTCTCAACTGAAGCCATTCCTAGGGTGTATAAATTTTGAAGTAAGGCTATTAAGTTATCATACCAGGTTTTTCTTTGTTCAGGCTTGGCTTTTCCGACCTAGTTGATTCCATAACAGACTCAGCTTGAGCGATAGACTGTTTTGTGGATCCATCTTTCTGTGAAACCATACAATATGTTTAACCAATTAATGCCCAAATTATTTTTTTTTAAATATTTTTCTTTTCTTCTAGTATTTTATTATCTATAGTACAAAGAGTGTTGTGACGTGTGCGGTTTATGGTGAGTTATGGTATAAATAATGTAGAACTGATCACTCTACATTATATAAATTTCAATTCATCAATGTCGTAGCGCGCCGACATTGTACCAATTATACCAATGCACCAATGCCTGTACGTCACTCTTGCCTGTTCTGTATAAAAGAATAGCCCATTGAGTAACCTTTTATCTCCGGTGGACTGTTCACCGCACGACCGGACGACACGCTGCGGCAGGTGAACTGATAACAAACAGCTGGTGGATTGATTAGTGAGGAAGCTTGCGAGTGACTGGATTGCGTCGGTGCTGTGTGTGTCTACGAGCCCTTCAGCTTCGCTGGATTTTCGGGAGCCGACTAATAAAGTGGCCAAGGGCTTTTTTTGGGAGATTTTGTCCTGGTACACTTCCTGGTGGACTTATTGCCGAGCCGCTAGTGGGTACTCCAGCTTGCACTACCCTGACACTGGGATCTGCTCCTAGCCGTGCCGCCTTACACCTACCACTACCGCACCGCGGATCCGCTCGCGCCGCGCCGCGCTCTTCCGCGCCACGGTCTGGACCGGACGTAGTAGGCCTTTTGTGTTGTGACTCCCAGTTGGTGAGTACAGACTTGGATTATTTCACAGAGTGCTCTTATGGATTAGTGAGTCGGACGCGGACTGATGTCTAATTCTGGCCCAGGAGCTTGTATTGTGGAAGGAGCCCTTAAAATTTGGTTCAACGCTACCCTCCAGACGTTAACTGCACACCTTAGTGCATTATAGTGTATCTTTAGTATATTTACTTGTGTCGTCTATTATTTACATGTCTAGGCCATTTATTGCATGTGTTTATTGCATTTATTTATGTATGTTGCATGTTGTTTTGAGGAAGTGGAGCGCTCCCTACCATAATTAGAGTTCATTTAGCCATTTGTAATTCTCTCTAATAAGTGGTAACATTGTATCTTCGCTATATTTGTTGTTAATTATTTTCTGTCTAAAAGCATTTATTTACTGTAAGGCTGGATTACTTGTGATAATGTCATACAATTCCTGCACATAAATAATTAGTTTAATTGCAAACATTTGAGTGTTTTGTTTCTTTTGTTCAGTCCTAGTAACTGGATTTAGATAACCTCGCATAAGTATTAGGGGTCTATATTTAACCTTATATTCAGAATATTTCAATACAACTATCTGTGTAGTCCAAAGGCCTGGTTGACAAAAAAATAGCTTAGTGTATGGTAGTAGGGAGCCTGATTGGTACTTTCCTTGGAGCAGGGGTACTGTTCCTTGTTGGAGCCCTGCCTGTTACCTGTCCTACAACAAGGTGGTGCCCTTTCCCTCACCGAGCAACCTTAAAGAAGAAGAAGTACTAATCGTAGGTTACCCTTTACCCTTACGGCGCGCTGTCAAGGACCACCCCCTTTCTCCACTGAGTGATACCGGACATTTGCACAATTCCCCTAGGGGAGAACGTTGCAGTGTAGATACAGATTTTTATTTTTTTTTTATTATCCAATACTGAATGACGTCATGTCGACAGTGGGCATGAATGGTAACATTACGGCATTGACAGATATTGACTACTAAAGCCAACCGTGAGCGTATCCGGTAAGATGAAAACTATATTTACACACATTTTAGTTTACTATTCCTAATGGAAAGAATTTTAAATGACAGAACATCTATATAATAGCACTTTTATTTATGTATAAAACTACAACTGTACAAACTGGTGCATTAATAATACAAAAAACACTCTTTTATGTGACAAAATAATATTTTCGAATATTAAAAGGAAGTACATGTTATCAAAACGTTTGTAACAAATGCATTGAGCATGTTTTGCAAAACATTGTTACAAACACTGTTATAGAACACGAATTACACACAAAACTATTTATAAATTAATGTCACGTGAATAGAACTACTGTTAAGTAAAACAATGAGCTGTTGTAATATCTCCAAGTAGCCTTCTACGTGGTACAAATACTACTGCACTCCTAAAAAACTGTCAAATACGTAACAATACGTACTTAGTAAACACAAAAATGTAGTTTTAGGAAGACATTTTGGAAGAAAAATTATGTACAAACATGTTCATATAACGGTTCAGTTTTCGGTCGTTTGTCATGAATAATGTATTTTTCGAAAAATGTCTGATAGGTAAAGCGGTCAAAACTTTTATCAACAGGTCTGTTAAAATACAATATTAACTTGGAGCTTGATCTGGTTATCGCGGAGGTCAGATCACCGGGACGAAAACAGACGTGCATTTTACCCTCAAGATGGACACAAGATAGACACTCAACTGGTGGTTCTGACTTTGAGATTGGGAAGTCCAAGAGACGACACCAACCATTCTCTTAGTCACATAGTTTTCTACCTCATCCTCTTGTTGCCACAAAGGAGTGACGGTGACGTTTTGAAGTGATCCACCCTTCATCAGGTATTTGAATAGATACTTGATGACGCGACAGGTAGAGCAAGCTCCAAGTTAATGTGTGCTTCATACTTAAGCAATAGTGCGGTGTTATCGTGAACAGTAACATACCTGTTGCGTAACTTGATTGACCGGTATTTCTATAGTCCCGCCTGTACTGCACGAATCCTCCGTCATCTACGTGGGTTGTCTGGCAGGATAAAACTTTGTGCAGTGACCCTTCACAGCGTCCCTGCACAGAAAGTCGGTGCAATGAACTGTGCCATAAGGACCATGGATCATGTGCTGCAACACCAACTTTCTTAGTCTAAGGCTACGGCCACACTCACCGTTTTTGTCGCTGCGTCAGAATCGCATGCGACGATGACGTTGCGTCAGAATCGCAGACATGGGCCACACTCGCCGTCAAAAACGCAGATCTCAGTGGCAAAGATGTCTTCTCTAAGTGAAGCAGACTTATTACTAGTGTTAGCTGTTAGATCTTATTTGAAAAAGAAAAGAAAGAGAAGATTTGGTATTCATCCAATGAACACAGTGCGTTTGAGCCAAGGCCAGTTTTATACATTAATGAGTTTTTTGCGTAATGATAATGAAAAGTTCTTCTCTTATTTTCGAATGAGTGCCACATCGTTTGATGAACTATTAGCTCTAGTGAGAGATGATCTGTCAAAACAAGACACCAGACTACGTCTGAGTATACCAGCAGAGGAACGCTTAGCTGTAACTTTGAGGTACGTAACAAAATGTGACAATTACTCTGATATTATAATAACATTTGACAAAATATATTAAATGCTTCAACGTTATCAATTATTCCACGTTCCTACTTTATATTGAAATGGAAAAGGAAAATTTAAGGAGGCGAAGTTCAGTCGTCTCTACCACTTAACCTCAGAACAAATTTCATGTTATTATAATTTTAAATCCATTACTTTAATAGTTATTTGTAATAGATTATAATTGTATTTGTTGTTGTAGGTAAATGAGATAGCAAAATATCAAATCAAACAAGTAATATTTGTAATGCAAGAGGTTATGTAATCTTACATTTAAATAATGCAGTAAAAATAATTAACACTTTTGCAATGAAGGTGTCCAGTCCAATTACAATTCTTCAAAAACACTAAACACATCCGAATTATTGTTACTAAGCGATTCAGAGGGTGTAGGGGACTGAATGTTAGCCTGGCGCTCTCTTGGAGAAGCATCCGTCCAATTAGGGTAGTTATATTGGGGATGATTAGGGACGTTTGGTAGCTGCTGCCACTGGTGACTTGAGTGGGCAAAAAATGCAGGGGGAGGGTTATAGCGTTCTACTGCCAAGGCTTGCTGCATAACTTCCGTAAATTTCATCCGAACCCACAATTTTTTGTCAACAGGAAGGTTTTTTAACATAGGCAAAAAGGATAGTAGAAAGTGCTTATCAGCTTCTTCTTCTTCATCCGTTGGCTTGCTTGCATTTGTCAAATGTTTAAGTACGGCCATTTCAAAGGGAGTCTGTCGATATTTTTTGTTGATACGGTTAGGCGCTGCTTGGTTGGGCGCTACTTGGTTAGGTGTTGCTGGTTCTGAAGCAACTACCTCAGTCAAATCTTCGTTGTTTTCTTCAGTAGCCGCATTTTCGTTTCCAATGTCGGGTTGCTCATCAGGAACATTGGTGGTTGTCCTGCAAGAAAATAGCTCTTCACCATTGAGTTCAGGATAAAAGTTAAACTCTCAAATTTTTTACCTACAACAAGTTAAACCTGTTAAAAAAAACAAGTTGAAAAAGGTTAGGTTAGGTTAGGTTAGGTTAGGTTAACAGATTTGCTAATATTTTCTTATTAATTCTTACCTCCTGTCAGTGTTGTTCGCAGTGAGGAACAGCAGTTGATCGAAGTACACATACTTTTTCTTCTTCTTTTGGCTACTGCCACTAGGTAATTTCAAGTTTTTCATCTCCCTCGCAAAACAATCTCGTAGTGATCTCCATTTTTTTTGCAATTCCTTTACTGTAATAAAGACAGTTTATGCAATTATATACTTTATCAAGGATACATGTTAGTAATGTAAATTACATTAACCAACCAGAAAAGTCCAAAAAGTTAGATTTGTTTCGTTTCAGGTGGGGGGGGGGGGGGGTTGGGTTTTATGTTCAAGTCCCCAATAATAAACTTGAACAACTAACACAGTGTCTTATTACTGTGAGATAAAATATATATCTACAGATTTTGTTATTTGTTTCAGGTTTATTGCTACAGGAAACACGTTCAGATCTCTCGCGTTTGAATACCGAATTGGTAGATCGACTATAAGTAAACTCATCAGAGAAACTTGCACGGTTTTATGGGCTACTATGAAAGAAAAGTTTATGAAACTGCCAAATACCGAAGAATGGGAAGAAATTGCCAATGGCTTCAATACTCGTGCAAATTTTCCAAACTGCATGGGAGCCTTGGACGGAAAACATATCCGAATAGTGAATCCTCAAGGAAGTGGCTCGGAGTATTTCAACTACAAACAATTTTTTTCTGTTGTGTTGCTTGCTTTGGTTGATTCAAACTATTGTTTTTACTGCAATTGATATTGGTAGTTACGGAAAAAATAGTGATTCTAATATTTTTAGACAGTCTGCCTTGCACAATCTGCTAGTTAAGGGAAAACTTAGTATACCAAATGATCAAAGATTGCCTGATTCTGAAGATGACACCCCAATGCCTTTCGTCATTGTAGCAGATGAAGCTTTCTCAATGACTCAACATGTTCTTAGGCCATATGCTAAAAGAAATCTAACCACACAAAAAAATATTGTTTAACTATCGGCTTTCACGAGCTCGTCGATTTGTTGAATGCACTTTCGGTTTACTTGCTAACAAATGGCGAGTTTTTCATGGTGCTATTTGTTTGGACTCAGAATTTGTTGTAGAGGTTGTTCAAGCCGCATGTGTTTTACACAACTTTGTATGTGTAAGAGACGGTTTTCAGTTTGAAGACACCCTGTCTTGTCCTTTAGAAGACATACCCGTGTTGGGCACTGGCGGCGCCCCTTTGACTGCAAAAGCAATCCGCGATAGATTCGCCAATTATTTCACATCCCCCGCTGGAAGCGTTCCTTGGCAATTTGACATGATTTAAATAACTTACTCTTAAGTATGCCATTAATAATATAGGAAAGTTTTGTAAATGAGCTTGATAAAAGTGTACATTACTGCTTTATAAACTGAAACTCCCTTAGATATGAACACATCATATTTATATTATTTTTTATTTATAATATTCAATGCTGTTCAGTTTCATGTAATGTGTGCATAACATTGATAGTTTTAGTAATTGTTGTGCTAAAATTATAGTAATTTCTGTAAAACCTTACAGTCCTACATTTTATTTTGTACGCTACAGGGAGCGATTACGATTTTTCACGGAAGACTGGAGTAAATTTTTTTAAGCAGTTAAATATTCTCTCTACTTGCACAATTACTGGAAAATGTGGTTAGGTTAGTTTTTCAGTCATTGCTTATTTTTTGTAAATGGTCTTGTTTTTATGAAAATAAATTCATTATTATTTCAAGTACTAAAATTTTACTCACCTTCTTTATTTTTTTCCTCATTAGTCATCTGCTCCCAGTTCGAAAGCACTATCCTGGCCACCTCAATCCATAGCTTAGATTTTAAATCACGGTTACTGTAGTCCTTTAATTTAAGATCCCAAAGTGGAGGACGGATGCTCACCTCGTTAATAAATAGTTCGGTGTCAAACATTTTAACTAATAGAATTATTACAACAAAGAAGACACTTGTCAAAGAGGTCACAAATAGAGTGAGGTGACTGAAATGGTATAGGAAGTAAGAAGAGTGGGGAGGGACAAGTTGCGACAGGAACGGCGAGTGTGGCCACCTTCATTTGATAACATAAGCTGCGTTTTCGTCGCAGCGACCGAAAAACGCTACATGTTGCGTTCGAATCGCTGCCGTCGTCGCAGGACGGCCAGTGTGGCCGGCTCCCATTTAACTCCATTCTAAACAGAGATTCTCCTATCGTTGCGATTCTGACGCAGCGACAAAAACGGTGAGTGTGGCCGTAGCCTTACACCGGCTTCTTCTTCCGACGGGATATCCGCGCGGATTACAGAGTCGATTTCGTCTGCTTGTCTCCGTCAATCTTAAACACGATGTGGGCGTGAGGAAGGCCCCTCATTTGCATTTTGATGACGAAGACGATATAGTTCGTGCAGGCGAACATCGCTCCGCTCCGCAGATCTCGAAGAAGCTCGAGGAGTTTGATCTGGAAAACTCTGCAAGCCGTGCTATGGTCACTGCATCCACTGTCGTGAGGACACGCTTTCTTGTTTTCCTCCCAAGATGCGCTGTATGTAAACGTATATAAGCGCTGTATATCACTGCATTGAAGGCTCACACTTCTTCGCACATGGGATAGTCAATCATATTAAAACAAAGCAAATCACTTTGATACGTTAATTTATTTTGATGTAATACAAACAACTAATTGTACTCACTTTGCTTTGTTGTTAATTTATTCACTAAAAACAATATCCCATCGCCCGGTTATAACTTTTAATACACTATTGCACAATTGAGGCGTTAGCTTCAAGAAGGGCACATAGCTGAAAAGCTAGGTTTTCAGAAACAAGGTTCAAAGTTTTGTAATAGGTTCAAAATGCTTTAAGAATTATGCTGATTTTTTTAAATGGTTGAAATCAATTAGTTTTATTATATTTGAATAAGACTTAGAGTTAAGTAATGAGTTAATAAATTTAGGAATTTAGTAATTTAACATTTTAGAAACAGTGTTATGTGCCCTTCTTGCACCTAACGTTATTTATGCTGTGAGAAGTGTGAAGTAAATGATGTATTGACTCATTATTAAGCAAACCAAGACATTTATGAACACAAAAACAGGTTTATAACATGATATCAAAGGCTTCACAGTAAATATTGAAGAAACAACAAGTTTTTTTTTAAAGTTTTTTTCTCTTGCAATAGGACTATTGTTTGATAGCACTAAAACTCTTCGTCACTGATCTCTTCGTTTGTCGGAGGGGTTTCTTCAACAGTCAAGTTTTCGAAAAGCATTTCTATATATGCCACACCATCGTCATCAATGAACTTATACAAATCTCTTACGTCTCTAATTTTTGCCGCATTCATCATTGGTGGAGAAGGTGGTTTTAGTGTTTGTTGAACATTGTTCAGTATTTCACTGTTGGTAGAAGTTTTCCATATTTTAAATGGAATAAAGTTGGCACAATAGGTTGTGGATGCCAAAAGAGTGCCATTTTCCATGTATTTCATTTGAACATAGGATTGAATTTTGAATTTCCTGCCTTTACACACTGGTGGCAAACAAGCAAGGGTGTTGAGAGCTGAGTTCCAGTCTTTTATCAGTGTTTTGTCATGTGTAACAATAAAAGGATTGCTTGAACGAGCTAGAACCATAGACTCTAAGTACGGTTTCACTGTTGTTATCACTTCTTTCTTCTTCAACAGTGTTTTGAAGAGTCCAAAATTCCTGTCGCACTGCGAAAAGGAATGGCCGCGAACAGGAAACATGTGTGTAATGTCAACGTTGTACACTTTTGCGAACCAGCATCCAAATGAAACTATTGTTTTGTTCTTATTTTGGCCCCCGGCACCATCTGAGAGAAACACTATCTTCTTTACTCTAGGAAACTCGACAAGTTTCTTCTTTAAGCAGTCATACAAGAACGATGCTACGGAATTGGCATCTTTTTTGCCTTCTGTTTCCATAAAGGTGTACATGTAGGATGTGTTGTCATTGTGAATATGAACATTAAAAGTGTAAAGCCAAAGAAGCCTTTTATAAAATTGACTTGTAGCATTGAGCTTAGGGAGAGGCAAATTTTGTGCGTAATCGAACTCTATAACCAATGTAGTAGGGTCCGTTTTACAATTTTCCAATATTTCTGTCTTAGTTTTAGAATAGGCCTTAATTTCTTTCTTGTGCACCAAAAAGTTCAACTTGCATTCATCTTCAGGATTTACATTTAACTTCATTTGGCATTCCGTACAGTAGTCGCAAACGTCTGTCTTTGGATGACGGAAGCTAAAGTTACATTGTTGTTTAAAACATTTGAAATATGTTTTGTACTTCATTATTAGGTTTTTACCGGTTTTTTCTTTGTAGAACTGTGAAAACATATCATGTAACGTCTTTACATTCAGACATGGATCATCAAAATAGTTCAGGTTAGATTTCTCCTGACAGTAGTGACTCTTTTGTGTGGGATAGAGTTTATATGCTCAAGAAGTAGATCCCATACTGAGGATTCAAATTTATAGGGTCTATTACAATGGGTCCCTCTCTGATCAGAAAATGATCCATTGTGATTTACGATTTTGTCCTGGACTATTCTAATCCTTTTCATTGACACATTAAAGAGTTTCATCAACAGTTTTTGGCACACTACAAGTTCATGTCCATTATCTACCCTTAGAGAGTAACACCAACTACGAAGTCACTCTTTCTTTGGTTGCGTAGCCACAGTTTTCAAACTTTGGGTTTTCATACAGGTAGACAGAAAAGTATCTTGAACTTCTTTGTTAGAACTATCCCAAAATTTTGTAAACATCTCAATCTGTTGTTCTTGGGTAACCTTTTCGCAGCATTTCTTTAAGCAGCAAGGTGTTACTCTCGTAAACTCTTTTCCACTTATTAGCTTTTTAGAGGTTGAAACATAGCTCTTACCTGAATTTCTAGCAGTTTTATTTAGATTCCGTTTCCATTCAGTTATTTTAATTGCTTTCTTACCAACCAACTGCACAGCTTTTAGGTTAGTTAAAATCTGTCCACTATCACTCATATCGAATACCGTTTCTGAGAGTTCACTGTCCGTTATATTATCACACTCTTATAAAAACTGAAAACGTCAACTCTAAAGTAACTAACAAAAAAAAAACTAAGAGAAGATCTACTATTATTATTGTAAAACTATTAGTAATAAAATGTGGTTTTAAGTATTGTAAACAAACAGCAAAACAAAGATGTAGATGTAAACACAACTCACGGTCAGCTGACACTGAAAATCACCCGACATGCTAACACAAAAGCAGGCGTACCAACCTTATGGAATAAGATATCAACACAAAATTTTCAGGACACATGTACAAAGACATGGTGGATCGTTTTCTGCGTTCTCCGCAAAAAGGACACATAGCGGTATGTGCCCTTCTTGCAGCTACCGCCTCAATTCCGTATTGCATCATTGCCAGGTGGATCTACACGTCTGACGTCCTCTCTGCTTCAGCTCTCGAAACAGAAGAAGGATTCTGGGGCCAAAACATTGCGTACTGTCTCAAACAATGCTCAACCCCTCTCCCGTTCAAATTAGCGTCTTCACGATTGAATATAAGTTAATTTTTTTCTCATAATTATCGAATTTTATCACGTTCACTATAATTGATCAATTTAAGTCTTTATATTTTCTTTAAGTATTTTTCTATCGCTTTTTATTTAAATTTTTGCAACATGTGCTTTCTGATGTCATCAATACGCAAGTCATTTTATCCCACTATTGGCTTTTTTGCGTAATTTTATTTGGTACTTTTAGTAAAAAAAAAATTTTAGTTATGTTTAGCTCAGTTTAATTATTTGAATTTGTTCCCGTATAAAGTTTAACATATTTCTTTATTATTAATTAAATAAAACTCAATTCCAATAACATGTGATTTACTTGCGTCACGGTCATTTGGTTCACCGTCTGCTAATTCCCCGCGAATATTTTAATATCGTAATTTGACCTGTCACACAACCCCCAAATATAAATTGATCACATATTTGTTGTCAATTTATTTTTCTCCTCCAAGTAATTAAATTTTTAAATTTTTTGTTCAATTAAAGTGTTAGTGACAGTTTTACTATCACGTGTTAATATATAATTTCTAATAAATAAAAGGATGCAGTAACCTGAAGTTTGGCTTAAACATCAAGTATGTCATCGTCGTCGTCCGCATACAATTCAAATTCTATCACATCAGTATTATCTGTATCTCTTCGAGGCCCGCACAGGAGGCGAGCCACACAACGAAACAAAATGTAAAGAACACATAGGCATGTCAAAATGTAGAGCAAAACTGAAAAATGTATGTCGTTTTAATATAACTTCAGATGAATAAAAATACACATAATTTATTTACTCCTAAACAAATTATTGAGCCATAGCGTTCTCGTAATGTATCTTCATGCACCTGGGCTATAACGACTTGTATTATTGAAATATTATTAAGAAAATTATAAATCAGACATGCAAGACGATATAAAATATTTTTTTCATTAGTAAACTCCAAGTGTATATTTAGTAAAATGTATTACTAAATTTTTAACTATTAAATATTATCTGGTTTAATTACAGTTCTAAATATAAAATAATTTAAAATGGCAAATTTTAAGTTCATTGCTTCAAATCACTCTATATTTTCCACAAAAGAATTGACAAATCATTTTGTAATATTAAAAGGGTCCTTTGGCAAGAAATACAAATTTCAGTCATATATATAAAATTATAAATCAGAGCTCTCTTCTGAAATAAAATAATAAAGTTTTCAAATAAAAATTAAATACCACTTGGAAATGTCTAAAATAAAAAGTTCACTTCTAAGTTCAATCTAAATTCAAAAATCAAACTTCTCTTTCCACTAGTTGTACCTTGTGACGAACGTACACTGAATTTGAAATGACTGGGCTCTAATTAATTAAACGAGGTCGTGAGTAGAATACCCCGGAGGGTAGCTCCAACATGGGCTCTTATGGAATTATTCTGATTGGTCGAGAGCAGGTCACGTGATCCAAGATGGCGGCGCCCATGTCGCGGTTTGGCGGGAACGAGCGGGAAAAATCCCTCGAGGGAGGGAAAAATGCGGGGAAAATTCCCTAGTCTAAAAAAAAATTGACGGGAACCAAAAAAAATTGGCACCTTGTTTATTTTAAATAAAACTAAACTATAAGAGTATACTGTAAACTGCAATACAAGAGCCCGCCGTCAGCCGTACCCGCCACCTGAAACAAAACACATTAATCAGTAAGGCAGCCGCGTCCGGCTCGAGCGCACCACATCCGTGAAGGTCAACCGCACTCCCGTCTGGGAATGCCGCCTGTCTGGGAATGCCGCCCGCCCAGGGTCACCGCGTCCGGGAAACACAGTCTTTAATCAAAGCCGCAAGCAACGCCGCATCCTGGTCCGGTTCCGCTTGGCAAGATTACCCCCCAGGGTCACTGCGGCCATTCCCATATCCTGGATCCTTGTGACTGGGGCTTTATAAGAGACCGAAGTTATTCCCTTCCAGTCAGTTGTGGCAGAGGCGCGCTAGATTGCAGCACACCACAGCAACACATCCAAGTAAACTAGCGTATTTCGATAGTCTCGAAATCTAACCCACTAATTAGATAGTACTAAGCAATCCTATACTTATACAGTTACTACAGTTATACCGTTACTATACTTATACAGTTATATACAGAGATGGAGCCCGTACATGTAGTGTGTACCGACGAGACCTACGTTACAAGGTTTCGAGTCCGTGGTACTAAAGTGACCTTTAAATTTAACTCTGTCCCTGAAGGGGTGACGGAACTCGACTGGGTAAGACGGGGGTTCGCCGAAATCGTGGACCGAATGAAGGCCGATGCCGAAGGCACAGACCAACTCGGTTTCACTCTAAGGTCCCTAAATTTAAAATCAAAGAGCCAGGTACGTAGCATTCCGACCCGCCAGTGAGCTGGACGGTGACGTGTTGTGGACCATATTCGGCGGGATCGTCCAGAGCAATTCCGAAACCCTCACCTCCAGCGATACATTCCAAGTACAATGCACTAGAGTAAATATTCCAGTAGGAACGGGTAGAGTGAGACCTGGCTTGTACAATACTTTTTACGAAGAGTGTAAGTCCCGTAAGGGTATTGTAGTCATTAATAATAGCGACAACCTGTATTTACCGCGTGCTCTCGTTGTGGGTAAGGCAAGGGCCAAAAAAGATCCTCAGTTCAAAGCTATACGTGAAGACAAATGTAAGAGACAAACTTTTAGAGCTCAAAAACTGATGACCAAAGCCGGTGTCCAAATTTCAGAACGGGGAGCTGGGATCCCCGAACTTTCAAAATTCCAAGACCACCTGAAAAATTACAACATTACAGTCTACAGTAATGGAAACAAAGGCCGGGTTGTGTACTTTAATGGTAACAACACTGATGCTCAGTACAAAATCAACCTGCTGTATCACGATGGACACTACAACGTGATTACATCTCTCACTGCGGCTTTTGTATGTACCTACTTCTGCGAGCCTTGCCATACCCCCTATGAACATAAAGGTGAACACAGGTGTTCCAATATCTGCCCCGCGTGTCAGACTGTATCTCCGCCATGTAAAGAGGAGCATGGAGGAATAGTTTGTCCAAATTGTAACATCAAATTCAAAAACCAAATTTGCTTCGCAGCCCACAAGAGTGAGCGTTGCAAGGCAGTAAATAAATGTAAAGATTGCCAAAAACTCGTATTTTTCAAAAATCGTAAGTCAAAACACGTGTGTGGTGAAGTGTTGTGCAAAACTTGTAACGATTATATGCCACCAAACCATCAATGCTACATGCGGGTCGACAAAAATAAACCCAAAACCAAAGACTTTCTGTTCATTTTCTTCGATCTTGAGACCCGCCAAGATGAAATTTTAACCGAAAATTCTAAAGTTCACAGAGGCAACCTTTGTGTTTCGCAACAGTTCTGTTGGCAATGCCTTGGTGGTAGTGAAACATGTGAAAATTGCAACAATCGCACCAGGGTCTTTAGACAAGACCCGATCAATCATTTTATGAATTATGTAATGGAGGAGAGAAAAAATTCAAAAACGTATGTGTAATGGCCCATAATGGCCAAGGTTTTGATTTCCAGTTTTTGCTACAGTACGTTCTCAAACAAACCAAATTCACCCCGGAACTGATCATGCGAGGCACAAAAGTAATTCTCATGGAATTGGACAACGTCAGATTCATTGACTCACTAAACTATTTCCCCATGGCCCTCTCTGCACTTCCAGAAGGGTTACTTCCCTCACCTCTTCAACACATTGGCAAACCAAAATTATGTAGGCCCCATACCATCCAAGGAGTACTACAGCCCTGAAACCATGTTCGAGAAAACCCACAGAGACTTTGAAAATTGGTATAATGAACAAGTCACTAACAATGTAGTTTTTCATTTTCAAAAAGAGTTGGTCGAGTACTGTATTTCAGATGTAGACATACTGGCGCAGGCGTGCATTAGATTCAGAGACATTTTCTTGAAAGAGTGCAATGTTGACCCCTTCATGGAAGCTGTTACCATTGCAAGCGCATGCAACCTGGCTTTCAGACGCAACTTCCTAAAACCGAACACCATCGGTCTGATCCCTAAGAACGGATACCGCATGGTCGACTACCAATCGTCTATCGCTTTGCAGTGGTTGTCTTGGGAGGAAGAAAAGCGCGGTGTTCAAATTCAGCACGCGGGGCGGGGGAGAGAAATCAAAATTGAGGGGATAAAAGCTGATGGGTTTGACGGAGAGCGGGTTTATGAGTTTCAGGGTTGCTACTTCCACGGGTGTCCCAAATGTTTTCCTTTTAAAAGGTAAGAGCCCCTTACGGATGACCCTTCCGATACTCTGCATTTAAGGTTCGAGAGAACCAAATCCAAAATCTCTCGACTTGAGAATGCCGGCTACGAGGTAGTTGAAATGTGGGAGTGTCAGTTTAAAAAACTAAAGAAAGAACAAAAATTGGACCATCTAAATTCACTCCCTATTCTAAATACACTCCCACTTAATCCCAGAGATGCCTTCTTCGGGGGAAGGACAGGAAATGCGAAATCCTATCACAAGTGCGAGGACGGGGAAACTATCCAGTACGTGGACGTCTGCTCACTCTACCCGTACGTCTGTAAACGTGTAATGTATCCTCGGGGGCACCCTGAAATCTGTGTAGGGGACAAGAAGTGTAGAGAAAGTGGCTTGAAGGCCGAAGGTCTCCTCAAGTGTAAAGTTCTGCCTCCTCTAAAGTTGTATCATCCCGTCCTTCCAGCACGTATGAACAACAAATTAATGTTTCCCCTTTGCCGCACATGTGGTCAAGAAATGTCCAACACAGACTGTAACCATAACATCGAGGAAAGAGCATTGACAGGGACATGGACAATGCAGGAAATACGCAAGGCTGTGGAAAAGGGATACAAAATTTTAGAAATGTACGAGCTCTGGGAGTACGAGGTGGCAAGATACGAGACAGGGGGCCTATTCATCGACTTCATAAACAAATTTTTAAAAATCAAACCAGAGGCATCAGGTTACCCCACCTGGTGCCTCACTGAAGAAGACAAGGCCAAGTACATTCATAGTTACCATGAGCACGAAGGTATTCACCTGGACCCGACCAAAATTTTAAAGAACGGGGGTCTTCGCTCCCTAGCTAAATTAATGTTAAATTCTTTCTGGGGTAAATTCGGCCAAAGAGAGAATCAAACAAAGACATCAATTGTTAGAGAACCAGGCGATCTGTACAAATTACTTACAAGTCCGGGGGTCCAAGTAAATACGTTACAAGAAATAAATGAAAATGTACTCCTTGTTAATTGGCAACATATTGACGAAGTCGGGGAATCCCTGAGAACAGTTAACGTCGTACTAGCCGCCTACACTACCTCCCAGGCAAGACTCAAGCTTTACGAACATCTGGAAGCTCTGGAGAACCAGGTCCTCTATTACGACACAGACAGTGTCCTCTACGTACAAAGGGAAGGTATGTACAAGGTCCCCACAGGGGATTACTTGGGCGAGATGACCGATGAACTGGTTGACTACGGCCCCGGCTCTCACATTGTAGAATTTGTTTCAGGCGGCCCCAAGACTTACGCCTATCTCCTATGGTCCACCAGCAAAAACGCACTAATTGGGGTCTGCAAAATTAAAGGCCTTACTCTAAATTTAAAAAATAGCCAAACGTTAAACTGTTCCAAATTAAAAGAAATGGTGCTGAGTGAGACCAATGCAAGCTTGGAGATAGTTGAAAACAGAATAAGACGTACTAAAGAAAAGACCATTGTTACAGTGGAGGAGCACAAATTATTCAAAATTACAGGACCCCAAAAGAAGGCTCGAAGGACCCTATGACACTTTACCTTTTGGTTTTAAAAAACATAAAAATTAACACATTCTCGGGACATACAGCAAGACTTACCTGACTCGTCCCACACACCCTTGAGGACCGGTAGCAAGCCGCAAGGTCCCGACTCTTCAAAATGCCGAAGCAGCCCCTCTCTACTCTCGAAGCTTCTGCATAGCTGAAGGGCGGCCAGGGCTTGGAGAGTAGGGACCTCGTCCCACGGGAGCCAAGGCGGTATGACACAGGGGTCAGGTAGGGGCCTCCACAACTCCGAAACGGTGAAGTCGTACTCCACTACCTGGCTGCTGCGCGAGCGGTTATGTCGCCGTGACCTCCCATAATAAAGTCGCCGCTCGCGCCGTGCATCCCGCTCCAGCTGACGGTGAGCCCGACTCCATTTCCTGGCAGAGATGGATGGCGGCGGTAGAGACAGCTGTGGCGGCGGGTCTGCCCACGTCAGGAGCGAAGTCAAACTGACGACCACCCGGAGGACCACTAACAACGAGTTTATCATTGTAACTAACCGCGTTTCAGAGTACGGGAGCTCAGCGTCCAAGTGGAGGGGAGATCACATGACCGGTCATGTGACCTCACAAGCCTACATCCTGGGAGGTATTCAGTATAGCTCCAACCATTCCTACATCCAGTCCACTCTCGCTCTCAGTGCGGTTACGGGATCCACCTGCAGAGATGGCTTCTACCCGATCACCGGACGAATGCGAGATCTGTCTAATCAGTTGTGACGACGGATTCATGTTATACCACATCATGCCAAAATACGGGTGTAACTCCTATGAGCGCTGTTATAGGGCGATGAGATGTATCAGAAACTCTGGGGTATTCCGCTTACAGCGTGGACTCTATGCGCGAAATCCCTAACACTCTTGCCAGTGAGCGCGGGGACATTGTGCATAGCATGTCAAGGTTTTTCAAGTTTTGGCAGGCTCAACCGCGTGACGAAGAAGAATGGGACTGCACTATGAACATTTGGAAGAGGCCCTTCTACACGATGCTATAGAAAGCGAATACTGGGAAGGTGTAGTGAACGAGGTAGACTATCTCCTAGCCTGGGAGGTAGAATTCAAAAAGCACCTCAAACGAAAAGGGTCCTGCTCGGCGTCCGAACAATCAAAAACCGCCAAATTGTAAACATCCATCCTACCAATCCTCGTCCTGCACACTTCCAGTCGTCTTCATCACCCTTCTTTCCAACCGTCCCTGTGCAAATGGGTATGTATGAATGTGGGAGCTCAGTAAGGGGTTTGGGCTTGGGCATGGAGATGAACAAGACTAGGCCCTCGAACGGCTCGGTACGAATGTGGTCTTTCGGGTGGGCTAAACCCCATAAGTCCCTGAGACCGTGAATGTGTGTGTAATGTCTAAAGCCCCGTTTACACTAGCATGTAGCGCTTGCGCAAGTAGGACGTGCAAGTTAATGCAAGCTGTACTTGCATGCAAGTCAAGGTTTACACCTACTGCAAGTGGAACTAGCCTCAATTCCAGTCAGTGCAGTGCTACATGTGATGCGGAATGTCGGATGTTATAGAGGACGTTAGGGCTGTAGTGAGAGATGCAGTTAGTGTGTTACGTGATGAGCTTTTTGTAGAAGCAAATGAATTACTATTAAATATAAAGAGAAGAAAAAAAAGGTCATGCTGGGAAAGAAGATGGGTTTCAAGAAGGCTGCAACTAGGAGGATCAAAACTATTAGATGAATTGGCGAGAGAAGACCAAGATAGCTTTAGGAACATCCTCCGTCTCTCAAAAAATAAATTTGACGAATTGCTAGACCATGTGAAAGAGTGCATACAGAAAAAGGATACAAAGATGAGGGTAGCCCTACCAGCAAAAATTGTTACAAATTACGTTAAGATTTTTGGCTACTGGAGATTCCTTTGCTTCCCTACAGTATTTTTATCGAGTACCAAAATGCACTATTTCAAAATTCATTCCTGATGTTTGTGCTGCTATATATGAAGCATTGCAGGAATTTGTGCAGGTAAGAGATTTTCCTAGCTATTAATAAAATGTTTTTTGAGGATATGTGTACTTCATTTAAACACAAGTTCAATGATAATAAATTTATTATACAATAGTCAAAGGAAATATTGATTAGCAGTAGATTGGAAATTGGTAAAAAATGTTAGTGTCATAGAGACCAAAAATTAGGTATTGAAAATGTCTTTGAACTTTTCTTAGATGTCGTCGGTTTCTTCCCCTTCGCCTTCATTTAAAATACTGTTTATAGCCATTGACAATAAGTTGTTATCCTGCACTATTTGAGCCGACGTGTCCATATTATGATACACGGGAGAGGCTGCACTATCCTCACTTGGGCCAACACGTGAATACTCAATATTGGAATGAGATGAGTAGTTTGGAGATGGAGATAATAAATTTTGGGACGGACTTTGTACGTTATTATGTTGGGCAGGTTGTATGTTTCTTTTCATTCTTAATTCAAACAAATGGGTTTGAATGTGTTGCATGGCAAGTAAAGCGGATGACTCAGGCAATTTTTTCAACTGGGAAGCAACAAATTGGCCGAATAAATCGAACTCATTGCTTTCTGTCATCTGTACATTCCGTGGTTCAAATGCCTTATCTGATATCTCTTTTAGTGTTATAATGGAAGATTCAATTTTCTGTACTCTCTCATCTGTTTTTGTTTTAAATGCAGTTCTAATCTTGGGAGGAATAACAGTTTGGTGGTCAGTTGTAATCTTTCTCTTGATACGGGGTGTTTGATGTTCGTCACTCTCAGCATCAATATCTTGGGATTCTTCGTTTCGTTGGTCCTGTGGGGAAAAAAGGTGTAACTTAATGAAAATTGTTTCTGTCAAAAGTAAAACATGTTCTGATATTTTATATGTGTTACGACATGACAATATTTATTTTTTGTAGATGCCAATGACGGAAGCCGGATGGGAAGACATAATGAGCGGTTTTTCAACACGATGGAACTTTCCTAGATGTTGTGGTAGCATCGATGGAAAACATATTCAAATACGTTGTCCAAATGAATCCGGGTCAGATTACTACAATTATAAAGGAAATTTCAGTACTATACTTCTTGGTGTGGTCGATGATGCCTATTGTTTTACGTACGTTGACATAGGGAGCAATGGCCGAGCATCCGATGGCGGAGTGTTGGCAAATAGTAAGTTGCAACAGGCTATAGATAATAACACATTAAACCTGCCTGAAAACGCTTTGTTCGTTGCAGATGATGCATTTCCTTTAAGGGAATATTTACTTAAACCTTACACTAAAAGGGCAGGGCCCTTAACTTTAAAGCAAAAAGTGTTCAACTACAGACTGTCTAGAGCTCGTCGAATTGTAGAGAATGCTTTTGGATTACTGGCATCAAGATTTCGTATATTTGAAAAGCCTATTCCCTTATCACCTGAAAAGGTTGACAGCATTGTTAAAGCAACGATTGCATTGCATAATTGGCTACGTATTACAAGCCCAGGGGTTTATTTTTACAGAGGTTGTGTTGACGTTGAAGATATTGAAACTGGTGAAATAATTGAAGGTGACTGGCACAAAAACGTGAGAGCAGAAGGTTTACTGAAAGTTAGAAATTTTGGACACTTACGTAATCCTACAAAAAGGGCGAAGATGGTGAGGGATGAGTTAGCAGATTGGTTCATGGGAGAAGGTAGTGTACCATGGCAATTTCAGTTCGTCCAAAATCAGGAACATTTAAGTGTTTGACAATCAATTTGGGCTAATTCAGCCAAATTGGCATTTAATGGTACCATCAATACATGTATAATGTAACTGTAACTGTATGTATAATGTGTTTCATTTTGAACATTGATTAAATAAACGTTAATGGAAAAAACCGTTTTACATTATGTTGTTATTTAGGCTTAAGTTACCTTACATTACAAAACTTAATGCCTACCTTATTACCATCTTCATTTGGAATTCCAATTACTTGGCTCTCTCTTGTCTTCACAACTGCTCCTAATATGCGGTCCATTGTTGGAAACCACCTCAGTGTCGGTGTGTATACGTCATCTAAACCACTTCCTGAAGACATGCTTTTTGTTATTTTTACTAGCTCGTTTGAATATGTATTCCTCAGGCTTCGCATCTTTTCTTTAGCATCTTTAACAGTAAAGTTTGGCATATTCATTCCTTTTACAATCTGTAACCAGCCGTCTTCTTTAAGATTTCTATCTTTATATTCCGCCAATTTATAATCCCATAAACAAGGGTATCCCTCATACAGTTCCAAAAAAGTTTCAATGTTGTTTATGTTCCATTTATCATACTTTTTTACCTTTTTTCCTTCCTTCTTGACAGTCTCCTTTCCTATCACGGGTTTATCACTTTCATTGTTCTCGTTGGTATCAGCCATGACAACTCAGTAACCACTACAACTATAACAAATATACAAATTAACCTTAAACTCAAATGTACAGAGCACACCGGAACACGACTAAACACTCACTTTACTTGCTTACAAGTCGGAGTGGTCTGCAAGTCACGTGTTTACACAGGCAAGTGGAGCCGGCGTGCAAGTAGAACTGACGCGCAAGTTGTTACTTGCGCCGGTAATATTTGTCAGAACTATTACCGGCGCAAGTAAACAATGCATGCAAGTCAGCCCTGCAAGTTTAACTTTTGTGCATGTTAGTGTTTACATTTGCAAGTTTTCTTGCAAGTAGGATGCAAGTAAAACTTGCGCTACATGCTAGTGTAAACGGGGCTTAAGAATAAGGGGTGGGGCATTATTGGGTCACGGAGTGTTAACCAGTCACTTCTGGACTGACTTCCAAACCCAATAATGTTTAACCTGGGCGTCAGACACTCTGTTCCTGACGTGGATGTTTCCAAAACCACACCACTTAGACATTTATAAATACACTTGTATTACCACCTAAGGATCACTTCCCAACATGGACGCTATAGCGAGAGAACTGCACAAACCGGCTAGACGAAATTATCCTAGACGCAAGGTCACGCTGAAAGGACTTAACGATCTCTATCAGGCCGACCTTGTAGAGATGATTCCGCATTCAAGAGTGAACAAAGGGTACAAGTATATATTAACGATGATCAACTGTTTCACAAAATTCGCATTCGCCATCCCCATAAAAAACAAAACCGGTGCAGAGGTCGCAGCCGCACTAGGGCCCATACTAGCTAAACATAAGATGAAAAACTTACAAACGGACCAAGGTAAAGAGTGGTACAACATCCACGTTAACAAACTCATAAGGAAACACAACATTAACCTGTACTCCACCCAATCACATTTGAAAAGTTCCATTGTAGAACGACTAAACAGAAATCTTAAAGAAAAAATGTATAAACGGTTTATGGCACGCGGCAACTACGAATGGTTAAGTATCCTACCTATTATAGTTAATGAGTACAACAGTACCGTACACAGGACGACCGGTATGAAACCAAAAGACGTTAGACAGAAACATGTAAAACAAATTCTCGACCGAATAAACAAAAGTAGACCCATTAAGCCGACAAAACCTAAATACAATGTAAACGACCGGGTTAGGATAAGCAGACACAAAGGAGTTTTCAAAAAGGGTTATTTACCCAATTGGTCAAACGAGACGTTTATAATCTTTGCAATAAAACCTACAAAACCTGTAACATATATTTTACAAGATATACGAGGCAACGTTTTGCAAGGCGGTTTCTATGAGCAGGAACTGATAAGAACCGCAACAGGAAACGTCTATCTCGTCGATAAAATTCTTAGGCGGAAAGGCCCCAAGGCCTTGGTGCGGTGGCGTGGCTTTGACCATACCCACGATAGCTGGGTAAACTCCAAAGACATTTTTCGTCCAGACACAGTAAAATATAAAAGGTGACGCAGTGCCTTGGAAACTCCATTACCAAAATGAAGGTCGTAAAGCAAGGTATAATGTTTAAAGTCTGCAATATGGACGAGTTTATAGGTAGCGGATTAGGCCGCAAAAACAAAAACGGTCCGCTCCTACCCGACACTATAAGGAGCCTGATTGTAGGCCCCTCGAACTGTGGCAAAACAAACGTACTATTCAATCTACTTGTAGATCCGAACGGATTAAGGTTCGAGAATGTGTACGTATTTTCAAAATCTCTGTATCAGCCAAAGTACCAACTACTGTCAAAGGTAATGCCGAAAGATGTCGGATATTTCGCCTTTGATGATAACTCGCAGGTCATTACGACGGACGAGGCCAAAGAGAACTCTGTTATGGTTTTTGACGATATAGCTTGCGAAAAACACGATAACATCCGTAACTACTTCACTATGGGCAGACACAAGAACAGAGACACATTTTATCTCGGGCAAACGTACACGCACATACCTAAACAGCTTATCAGGGACAATGCCAACTTTATAATACTGTTCAAACAAGACGACATAAACCTGCGTTACGCCTATAGCGATCACGTAAATACCGACATGGACCTGGAAAAATTCAAGCAGTTGTGCAGTATGGCTTGGAAGGACAGACACGGGTTTATACTCATAAGCAAGGACGATGACATTGATAATGGAAGTACCGCGTAGGTCT
The DNA here is from genome assembly GCF_021130785.1 of Homalodisca vitripennis. Taxonomy (NCBI): domain Eukaryota; kingdom Metazoa; phylum Arthropoda; class Insecta; order Hemiptera; family Cicadellidae; genus Homalodisca; species Homalodisca vitripennis. The sequence goes on from NW_025776149.1 coordinate 169,264, forward strand.
CGACGGTTTTGTTCAAGATCTATAATGGTGAGGATCTACACTTATAACGACATTAGAAGGTTCTTGAACCAGAGACTCCACAAAGTCAATTCAAATCTGTGTACATGGTACTACCCACACAAGAAAAAGTTTTCCGGTAATTACTGTAGCAGACGACCACCACACGGTTTCCTTTTCAATAGAAGGTGTTGGAGACACAAACGCTAAGGACAGTACAGTGCAACCATTCCTCCTGTAATTCTGTTAATGATTTCGTCCAGCGAACGCTTTTATAACCGCGATATCTGGATAGAATTGTTGAAAAAGAGCCAAGAGAAAGGTGTACCATTTGTAATCGTTGTGTATCACGAAGACATGTTAAAGTGTACTGTGCAGGAATCACAGAACCTCTTGTCCAGATTCAGACCATTTCCAGACCAATTCGGAAACCTTGTACCGCTGAGAAACGCGCACGGTGGTATATACTTTGCCCAAGTCTGTATAAAAATGTTAGAGTACGGTTGTAAAATCCCATACACCTCACGTTGCATCATTCTCACGGAGCGAACTATACCTATTAGGAAACCTTTTACAATCTACAGACACGTACTGGCATCAAAGTGTTACAGTGACATCAGCTACAACGTAGCGTACGGCCCGGTTCTTGACGGACTGCCGAGAGGCGAGAGGAACAAAGTGTTTGCAGGCGTAAACAATCTGTTTCAGAGCCTCTTTACATCCGAATTTCTCAAGGCGGCTTTACCAACGGTGCCCATGTATTGCGACAGATTCGGAATAAGTCTGCGGGACGGGGTGTATAGCATTATAGACCGTAAGCAGTTTGAGGCGTGGAGGCGGTTCACAGGAGCCAATCCGAGTGAGTTCTGGCTACTCAACTCTTACCTAATTCACATACATGGTAGAGTGAGAAATAGGGTGGCTCGAAAAAACCTTTTTTGGAGTAATCAAATTCTAATAGCGCAAAAAACTTGCGCATAGACGTCATTATTAAGGAAAAAATATAAAATAAAATCATTTTCAAAATTTGAAATCGCGCAGAGGGCTTAAAGTTACGAAAAAAATAAAAATTTTGGCAATTTTCGAAATCGCAAAAAAATCTAATTTTTAATTTTGTTTTGTTTTAATAGTTAAAAAGGGTCTTATAGAATAGCCTCAATGAATATAAATAAAATTTAGACTAATTCCCGTTGAACTGAAATCGCGCAAAATGTCTATAGATGCGGGGGTTTTCGTAAAAAATCGATCTTCCATGAATATGATAATTTTTGTGATTTTCAATATTTAACGTGTGTTTATATAACATATTATATTTAGGTTTGTATTAAGACTCTTGCAAGTGATAATCAAATAAATTTATTAGCCAATCACATCATATTATACATTATGCATGTTATTGTGATAGGCAAAAGGTTATTTAGATGGAAACTCCTTTGAATTGTGACTTGAAATCAAATGTGGGCATCAGCTGTCTTGATTTTAAGGTAGCTCTAATATATCCATCTCGATTTTCTTGCCCACACACTTTTTCTGCTGATTCTGTAACCAGTTTTACACACCTCTCAACTGCCTGGGTGTGGCATGGGAACTTGAGGTAGTTAAACTCCGGTAAGGCCTTTTCTTTCAATAGAAGCAATATGTTCAGTTGACATCTTAGACAGAAGTGGCGGTGGTGTTAACTTACAGGTAGACCAATCAATTAGTTCGGTATAGTTGTTTGCACTAAAATTGATTGAAGGTATGATGAAGTCTCTAACGAATCCTTCGGCTAATGGCTCATTTCTGGATTTTAGGATCCTCCTGTATCCGAGTTCTCTAATGTTTGGGTTCTTATCCATTATCATAGCCAACATGATATTTTCAGGGTGACTGAAGAATGCGTTCCTTTGAATCACTGGATCAATGATATTCTTGATACTTTCTGGCAGATATCTGGTTGATTTGACTACCTTCAAAATATGCTTCGGTCCATCTTTCACAGTCCAGTTTTTCTTTATATCAAACCACACAGGCGAATATGTCATCACTATGTAATTTGCAAGAGTCTGTAACTCAATTGTTGGACTAGTTTGGGAGACATACAATCTTAAAACCCGGTTAGCACAGGTAAGCCAACGAGAGTGACTGATGGGTCCAGGATCCTTAGCAGCCAAGTCTGGATTACAGATTCCTGTGTTGAATGCTCTTACAATGTCTAAGAGGTACTGCTGATCTTTACTCAGATTGGATTTAGTAATATAAATTACTTCTGAATGTATCGGCTCAAAATCTACAACAGGAAGTTTCTCACAGCCAGGGAGTTGTTTTCCGATTGGACCACTGAATGAAGCTGGCCCTGTTGTAGTTCCATCCAAGTGTTCAAATAAATGCCTATATGGCAACTCATTAAAATGTAGCAAACATATAAACCATTGCAACGAACGGCGACACTTAAGTTCTATTTTGTGTATAACACCATTTCTCCATCCAGTGTTTGTGGCTGTTCCATCACATCCGACGGCCTTCACTGCACTCATATCAAATCCCTTACTTTCTAAGTGTTCCCAAATACTGTCTGCAATTCCATTCCCGGTCCCGTTTTTTTGGTGTTACATGGCCAATGTATTTACCACCAGGCTCACTTATCACACTGACATGTTCCTCTTTTATAGTCCTCCGGTACATTTTCGATCCAATCTTCTCCTGAGTTATAGTTTTGTCTTTTCTTCCGTCAAAATAGATTGCGTTTACTTCTTGCATCTGGTTGTCTTCTTCCGTAATTACTTTTCGAATCTTCTCTTTCTCTCTTCTTATTTTATTTCTGTCTATTACTTTTGCCATGTTTTCATCACATATTATTCCCAAATCGTGCAAGACACCAGTAGCTATTGCTGCGGTTGCTCTCTCCGACACCCCGAACCTGTCACTCATCAAGGATGTTGTTGTCAACGTTGAACGCATTTGTGTAGACGAAGAAGGCAACAAAACCCCTACATCACACTCAACATCTGGTAAATTTTTCTTAATTTTCTTTTTTTCATTACTGCAACCACTTATAGCACCTTTGCTTGTACTGGGAGTACTAGGCTCAAAAGTAGTTTGCGATTCTTGAGACAATTGTGCTCTTCTCTCTTTCTTAATTTAGTTGTTTCTTGTACATCTAAACTACCAATAGCCATCATTCTGGTTGTTCTTTGATCATACATAAATTTCAACTCAATGTCTGGAATTCTTCTAGTTTTATCACATTTACAGGCTATACTCAAAGGACAGTTGCCCTTACAGATGACAGTACCACATGTGCAATTCAAAGTTATTTTGCATTTACACGCAGCAATATCAAAAAGTTTGATTTTTGCATTCTGTATGAAAGCCTCAATTGTTTTCTTGTAAAAATCTTTCACAGTCTCGGTTATAAGATTTTTTTAATGCAATATAAGAGTTGTAATATGATTGGATCAATTGGACCACACGAGTGTGTTTTTGTTTGAATTGTGGCCTTGTTGTAAATTCCAACTACTTGAGTAGCTACACAATCGGCAATTGCTAAAAATCCTAATTCTTTCTTATTAATAGGGCTAAATAACAAAGAACATTTATACTTCTCATCCAAGCAACAGAGCAGGATGTCCTCATATGTTGGCAGCGACAATCCACTTAGTTCTTTGGGCACACCGATGATAGGGCACGCAATAGTCTGTCTTGTGACACGGGGAGCGTTTGGACATGCCATTTCAAAATTACAACATATAAAAAACACTTTATCACAATGTTCATCACATCACCGTTTGATTGCACTAACAACGTAAGCACTAGCAGTAACGCGGATGATTTGTAACTGACCGCCCGCGTGTCCCGTAGCCTGGGCGAGTCTATCCGTCCAAGCGGAAGGGGAGTATGTTTTGAGGAGAGCTAACTAGTACCTTACTTTCGGCCTTTTGCGTGAATACAGTTTAGGATTATCTGTTCGGAAAGTATGTTTTCCGTGTTGGGAGAACAATTTTGAATGGTTTTCAGTCTATTAAAATATTAACTTACTAATTTTTAGATTGAGGCATATATTTAAAAATCGTTAAAAATCATGAAAGATCGTTTTTTTACAAAAACGCCTCAACATCAGGCCTTTTGCGCGGTTTCAGTTTAAAAGGAATGAGTCTAAATTTTATTTATATTTATTAAGGCCACTCTTTAAACCCTTTTTTAACTATTAGACCCCAAAAAAATTAAAATTTGAATTTTTGCGTGTTTTCGAAAATTGCCAAAATTTTAATTTTTTTCGTAACTTTAAGCCCTCTACGCGATTTCAAATTTTGAAAATGATTTTATTTTATATTTTTCCTTAATAATGACGTCTATGCGCAAGTTTTTTGCGCTATTAGAATTTGATTACTCCAAAAAAAAAAAGGTTTTTTCGAGCCACCCTAGTGAGAAACCCCATCGCACAGTTAAAAGGTTTATGGATAAGACTGTGGAGAACGACAAGTATACAGTGGCCTAGAACCCCCAGTGGAGGGACGGCTGGAAGAGAACCTTTGTGTTCAGATCACGGGCACGAGTACAGATACCGAGATCGGTATACTTCAAGAAACTGGGTACGGAAGCGTCACTTTGTGGAGTTGTTACGGTTTATGTTGCTTTTATAATTGTAACCTCTTTCGTGTGCCTGTGTCCGCTTCATTATATCCCTGTAAGCGTTCAAATCGTTTTCGTCGTACTCTTCCTTGAGTGGTGCACGTTTGAAGAGCAATTCATAAAGACCCTTTGTAGGCGTGTAGTGTACGTTATTTATGAGTATACTGCTGTCATTATCGAAAGTTATCGATTTGTTCCCGACCATTAGTGTACTGTTTTCGTAGAGCAAGCTCAAAGTTAATGTGTGCTTCATACTTAAGCAATAGTGCGGTGTTATATGGAACAACCTATCCATCGTGAACAGTAACAGACCTGTTGCGTGACTTGATTTGACCGGTATTTCTATAGTCCCGCCTGTACTGAACGAATCCTCCGTCATCTACGTGGGTTGTCTGGCAGGAAGGCTTAGGGCGCGTACACATGGGCGCGACACGCCGCGCGACGTGCCGCGCGACAAGATAAGCAAGTCCGTACACATGGGCGCTGCAATGGTGACGTGTCGCGCGGCAGGAAAATATTACAACAATGATCAGAACTGAAATGGACGTTGAAGAGGCAGTATGTCTTTACATTTTGTATCGACGTTACAAGTCACGGAGACGAAGACAAAGACAAAAGTGGGTGCATCCAATTTCGAAAGATAGATTTAGTCATGGTGCTTTTTTTACTCTGTATCCGAAGCTGAGGAATTTCCGAGAAAAGTTTTTTAATTATTTTAGAATGTCAGTTGAATCATTTGATGGCCTTCTTAATATTGTTGAGGATGATTTAAAACCTTCCACAAACTTTGTGAGGGACTGTGTTTCACCTGAAGAAAAGCTAGTGATTACATTGAGGTAAGTGTATTTATTTAGGAATTTTAATTAATTAACAAATGAGATATGTAAATGTATGATAATGTAAATAAAGAACCTAGTCACACTAAATGAAAAGTCTATAACACGTGTGTTGTAGTTGACATTACTCGTACAGTTCCATTAAACTTTCCTGTGACATGACACTGTCTGTAGGTGATGTAGCTTGTGTGGGATGTGGTTCGTTGAAGTTATGGGAGACTGGTACATGAGGGTTCATAAAGTTGTGTGCTGTACGTTGTAGGGCATATCCTGTCGTTGATGGACCTTGGCTGTACGGATTGCGGTTGTAGGGTGGGTTATGTGGAGTAGGAGCGTATGCTTGTGGTTGTGTGTGAATGTCTTGTGCACGTTGAATTACTTCTAGTAGTTGTATCTTAGTCCTTATCCTTACATGCTGTGGTACTCTTTTTAGTTCTTTATACAAGGACAAGCAAAAAAGCTTATCTTCATCATCACTTTCTGGCAACGTCTGACTTTCTCTCAAGGAAATGCTCTTGGTCAAGGTATCAGAGAAGTGCTTGTCCACAGGGTTCATTTTAGGTCTTTTAATTCCACTGCTAAGAGGTCGTTGAGGCATGGTCAAATCTTCATTGTCTGATCGTTCATCTACATCTTGCAAGACGGTGGTTTCATCTTCCTCGATGCTACTTTGTTTCCTTATTTCGCATGGTGTTTTCCAAAAACATCAATCTTTGAAAATATATGTAAGGTGTGCTTTTTACAGCTGCTGACCCTGACTTAGTCGTCTTTTTCTTTCTCAGCTCCCTTGCAAAACTGTCTCTCAAATTCTTCCATCTTTTTTGAAGTGAAGCACCTAAAAAAAAAAACACATACACTAACATAATTGTTTAGAAACATTTCTTTACTAATGCGAGTGTGTTTATTTTCAGGTATTTAGCTACTGGATGTTCTTTCGTTGAACTGCACTACAACTATAGATTGGGAAAGTCTACAGTATGCAGCGTGGTCAAGCAAGTATGTGCTGTAATCTGGAACAAACTCAAATGTATTTGCATACCAACAACCACAGAAGAGAAGTGGAAAGAAGTAAGTGACGAATTTCTCCGCTATGCCAATTTCCCTAACTGTCTTGGAGCTGTAGACTGTAAACACATTAGACTACAGCAACCTGAACATACGGGGTCACTTTTCTACAACTACAAACACTATTTCTCAATGATCCTGCTAGCTGTTTGCGATGCAAACTATAGTTTCTTGTTTGTTGATGTTGGAGCCTACGGAAAAAGTAATGATTCTTCTATTTTTCAAGAATCCACATTTTACAAAAAGCTTATACAAAACAAGTTGAATATTCCTGATCCGAAACCAATTTCAAATAGAGACGCAACACCTCTACCATATGTATTGGTTGGTGACGATGCCTTTGGTCTCAGCAAAAACATCATGCGCCCATACGTTGGAAAGATGTTAGAACACTCCAAGCGAATATTCAACTACCGACTTTCCAGGGCTAGAAGGTACATAGAATGCACTTTTGGAATTTTAGCAAACAAATGGCGAATTTTCCATAGGCCTATTAATGTGAACGTAGACTTTGCAGAAAACATTATTTTGGCGTGTTGTACGCTACACAACTATGTTCGTCAGCGAGATGGTTGTAGATACGAAGATACCTTGTATGCAGCACCGTTTGTCAATGTGGAAAACGTAGTACAACGCCCAAACACATACGCGAAAGAAGTAAGGCTGGTACTATACGGACGCTGCCTCGGTCGTCGCCAAAGTTCGGCGCATAAGTTGGACTACTAGTCCAGACTATACGGACGCAAAATGCGTCGCGCTGTTTTTGCGTCAACGCCCCGCTGGCCAGACTATACAAGCGCAGAAACCGCCACGTTGCTTCCCAGATCACTTTATTCCAAGTTGCCAATATGGATGCAGTGCAGATCGGTGCTGTAGGGTTTCAGTGTCTACTAGAGATGTATTTGGAAAAGACCAAAAGGCAGGATAGACGTTGGGGTACCCATCCCGTTCTAAGCAGCAGATTGACAACAGGTGCGTTTCATTTGATGTTTGAGAAGCACAGACAATATGAAGACAAATTTTACCAATATTACAGGATGTCTGTTAGCTCATTTGATGAACTTTTACATCTTGTCAGTGACGGTCTGATGAAGAAAGATACCAACATGAAAAGGAGTATTGAGCCAGCTGAAAGACTTGCTATAACCATCAGGTAAGCCGTTTATGGGTTAAATCGAAGGGTAGATCCATGTCAAGTGTTCCAGCAGTGGTTGCTTGACATTTTCAGAAACATTAATATTTGGTAGATCCATTTTGAAATGGGGACCCTATTTGTTTTGCCCGCTAGCTGTTTTCGCCTTTGCAAGCATCCCCCCAAATATAAGGAACTGACCTACCAAATAAAATTTTTTCTGAGATTATCAAGCAACCAATATTGTTTTCCTGGACCTTGGGATGGATTGACCCTGAAGTGGTTTTAAACATTTAGTGTATATTATTATTTTTTCCTTCTAGAATAATGTTTGTTTGAAGTAAGGGTTATATAAAAAACGCAAAAACAGTTCTGGAATATGTATTAGTTTTAGTTTAATGATTCTTTTAACATAGTATTATAAATATTTCTATCAGGTGTACAATATGTAACATCGGATATTGATAAAAAATACAAATAAGAGCCTCGTTCAGTTTAAATTGCAGTCAGACACTTACAAACACAATAGGTACGTTGTAATCATTTTGTGATACATTATAATCACTAGGTTAACATATTTTGGTAAACTTAATGTAACTGATTTTTATGTATTGATTACGGAACAACATTCAATTTCATTTACCTCAAATTGCTCTGAAAGTTAGCAGACCAATTTTGACCGAGTTATAAAATACAACCTTTTTCTATATATTTGTAATGAAGGAACAATGTAAGCCTATAACATTTTCCAATAGTTACATTAGGTTAGTCTTTTGTAAACAGATAACCTACAAACAATAGTAAACTAACCACATATTACAAAATATGAACTACTATTAAGTAAGTAAAGAATTGTATGACCAAGAAGTTTCAGTTCTGCACAAACACACTGGGAAGTTAATTACAAAATTGTCATTATTCCACAGTTAATCGGAATACTACTTCTTACTACTTCTTCTTACTAGAAGATGGTTCAATTCCCGGGTTCACGGAAAAATGTACAAATTCTGATATGTTAAATGGTTGGTTTTGAGTGTTGTCACTGGAAGTGGCATTAGAGCATTCGGTGTTTTCGTCATAGTCACCGATTATTGATGGTGTGGTCGGAGTCGGAGTTGTGTATGGTGAATTTAGGCCCGAGAACATTAATGGTGACGCAGATGTGTAGTCCATCATTTGGGTACGCACTGGCACTGGTTCCTGAACTCGTGTTTGGTTCATAATAGCATTTCGGAACACTTCAGTTAGTTGCATCCTAACATCAAAGGCAGCAAGTGGTGGTAGGCTGTCCATAACAGGAAGAAAGGACATTAAAAATGCCTTGTTCCCAGATTTATCTGAGCTGTTAGCTGAGGAAGTGTTCGCTCTTTGAATGGCGATGCTTTCTTGCATCAATGATGTAATGTTTTTTGAAGCTGATGTCAAAGTTCTCTCAATATTAGTTCTTTTTGACACACGTTCTTGTCTCTTCTGACGTTCAACTAGTGACGAATTTGAAACGCTGTCAGCACGGTCATTGTCATCTGCATTAGTTGTTTCTACTGTTTCTACTGCTTCTTGTTCAGATATAATGTGTTCAAGGGGTGGAATATTTGATACGTTCTTGTCATTGGGCTTCATGTAAGGTGTCAAAAAAGACAGTTGGTCAAAGAAAATGTATTTCTTTTTTTTTTGTTGCTGGAGCTCCAGTCTCATTTTTCTTTAAAATACGTAGTTCCCGAACGAAATTGTCACGCAAAGTCTTCCATTTTTTCATCATATCTTTGCCTAAAACAAACGGAGCACTTTTAGAATCATATAACTGTATACTTGTCACAGGTTTAAAGCAGGTAATTATAATATAACATTTCTTGTTTGATTATAGTGTATTAGGGACATATTAGGGTCATTCCTTGTAAAATCATCAGAGTGGGGTTTCTTGACTGTTTTATTTTATTTTAATATTTTACGTCTGGGCTAGCCATGCGTCGTAACTTCGATATCTACAGCAGTAGATTTTTAAGTGCCAAAAACTGTGATCATGTACGCAATGGCACAATTAAATTACTAATGTTCTTTACAATACGTTACAAATAACATACGTTTAACATACATTTCAATATTTAAACCTTTTACGTCAAATAACCACACAATTAAACAAATAACCATATAATCAAACCGTAATTTAAGGAAAGAGATGATTTCAAAACGGTGTTAAGTTATTATCACAACAAAGTTGTAATTTCATTTTTGTCTTAATATACTTCCCATATTTATGTACGGTACTATTATTAATTATTGTCTTCGTTACTATTGTAAAACAACAAAGATAGTTAGTTGTACTTGGTGCTTAGAAAAAATATGTTTACATCATTACACCTTTGTTTATAAATATATCAAACTTAGTTACCTGCTTCGTCCTTCATTTGGGGAGTCATTTCCTCCCAGTTGTCGTGCACAGCTGCTCCTACCTCCATCCAGCACTGAGCTTTAACATTTCTGTTTGAATATTCTTTTGACTGGACGTCATAAAGTGGAGGTCGCTTCTCTACTTCTAAGATGAACTTCTCAGTATCAAACATGTTGATGACTCTCACACAGAAGCACAATAACTACTCACTCAAGACTGCGACTGCGGGCCACGCATCTAGCGTCCGTATAGTCCGGCCCTAGCGTTGCGCAGCGCTATCTACGTCGCGCTGCTAACGTTTTTCCAGGGCTGGTCGCGTAAAAATGCGTCGACGCCGAGTTGGAGGGCAGCGTGCCGCGTAGACTGCGCTCGTATAGTCGCTCAAATTGACTTGCATTGCCATCCAAAATTAAAAATAGCGCAGCGTATTTAACGCGACGCATTTAGCGTCCGTATAGTACCAGCCTGAGAGGGGAGGGGAGCGAGCCACACCAAGGCCACACTAGAATCCCAGGCCTCGCTGCTGCCCTGCCGCTGGCTGCGTGACGTCACGGTAAGGGGCGGGCTCCGGCTCAACCATCTCGGCGTTTCGCACCCTCATACTATAATAGTAGTTATTTGTGAACGTTTTCACAGAACTTAAAAATTGGTAGTTGGTCCAAGCTAAGAAATATAATTAAAAAGCTATCCTCTGAAGTAATAGACGTACCAAAATCAGACAAAGTAGAATGTATAAGCAGTTTGTTGGATGAGATGTTAGAAGAAACAACAGACACTAATGTTGCAGAAAAGTTAACTTTCTTTAAAGAACAAATTAAATTAGCAGCTTCAGTTAAAATTTCATATTTTACGTCTTCCTTAATTTGGTTTGCAACGTTATTCTTTTGTTTTCCAGCTGCATACAAAAAGATTGCCAAAGTTTTGACTATGCCCCATCCACGATACTTGCAATCTGTTACCTCAAATTTAGGAACTGGTAGCTCTGGAATAGATACTACTCATATTAGATATCTAAAAAAAGTTATCCTGTATGAAAGAAAATGAAAATGTATGTAGCTTACTTATTGATGAAATTTATGTAAAACCAGAATGAGCTATGCAGGTGGTAAATTGAAGGACTAGCTCATAATGAAAACCAAAACTCTATTGAATTAGCAACAACCATTCAGTCATTTATGATAAGCTCACTACTTTCACACAATAAAGATGTTGTAGGGTTTATTTTCCCCTGTAGAGATTTAACCAGTGATTATTTGTATAGTCTAATTTTACAAGTATTGAAAACGTTAACTGATGTTGGGTATATTAGTGTTAACAATTATTTCCGACAACAATGGTGTTAACAGAGCTATGTTTACAAAGCTTTGTGGTGGAACACTTAAGAGTAGTTTTTTTCAATCCTTATAACAAACAACAGGAATTTTTTGTTATATTTGACACTGTTCACCTTTTAAATGTATGAAAAACAACTGGCTGAACCAATCAGACAGTAATCAATCATTTATATTCCCTGACGTTTATGATAGTAAAAATACTCATTTTGCAAGTGTTTCACATCTAAAAATTATTAAAAAATTAGAAGAAAGTAATGTTGTTAAAACAGCCCCATTATATTAACAAAAAAGTTTAATTTCCAACTAATATTGAGAGACAAAACGTAGATTTATGTGTAAAACTGTTTGATGTTAAGAAAATAGCTGCTCTAAAAGCACCATGCTACTCAAAATAACAATAATGCATTTTTTGGCACAACAATGATTTTAGAGATAATTCTTACGTGGTGGAAGATTGTTAACGTAAAGAACCCCTTCAAAGGTGTGAGGTTTAATGATAAGTTTTGTAATCCAGAGCATACGTTGACGGATGAAAGTGTGTTATATTTAATGAAGTTTGTTGAGTGGTTAGAAGCATGGGACAGCTTGCCAGTTCAAGGGGAGGAAACGGGTAATGGAAGGAAACGAAATGGCAAACTCACTTTGGACACTCAAACTGCCTTGGTTCACAGTGTAAAGACTATAATAGTTGTAATTAAGTACTTATTAAATAGTTTTTAAGTATAAATATGTACTAATAGGTAAATTTCAAACAGATAACTTAGAAGCGAGGTTTGGGCAGTACAGACAAATGTGTGGAAGATGCTACAATATTTCTGTTGTACAAGTTCTTGAGGCAGAAAAAAGAACTGAAAGCTGACGCCTAATAAAGGTTGTATCAGCTTCTAATAAGATATTTGAGATCAAAGATTTAATTTTTTACAGACCAAGTTGACCTTGTTGAAAGAAAGTGATAGTTTTGATTTTAATGATATTGATTTTGAAGATGTAATTTAAAGCATTAAATGATGTTGCCATATCAGAGAATGACTTAGTAGCCTTAGTTTACATAGGTGGGTTTACATGTGTTTACATATGTTTTTCAAAATGCTAAAGTCGAATACTTGTAAACAATGTGAAGAATGCTTTGTAGAATACAAAGAGCTAGTCTCAAATGTAAAAAAAGAAAGATTAATAAGTTAAGCCAATAAATAGTAACTTTTATAATAAGAATAACTTTTGTATTGCTTATTTTCATTTACCTAATAATTCCAAATGAATTAAATATTTATGTACTATGATGAAGTATTTGTGCTAAAGGGATACTCCTGAGATAGGATAGCTACCTTCACCGGTTGTGCTGAAATATTGATAAGTTTCACGGTGAGTCCTGGCGGCCAATGCTATTCTTACGAGACGAGCGCTGATCGCCCGCCCCTTACTGTGACGTCACAACATGAGCAGCGCGGCCTGGGATTCTAGTGTGGCCTTGGCCACACGGCCGCTCGGCGGAGAGTGGGGACTCACCGCTATTGGCTCTCGCCCCACCACCGGCGTCATGACCGGGGGGGGGGGGGAAGAGGAACTGTCATCGAAAGCGTCAGCTGATTCTACCTGTTTGTTTACATCAGCTGGCTCTCCCTGCACGGCTATAATCTGATCAATATGCCGTCTGAACACAATGCCAGACGTCAATTCAACTTCGTATATAACATTGCTGATCTGCTTAATTACCGTAGCACTAACCCATTTGTCGCGGGTGCGATAGTCCCTAACAATTACATTTTGACCAGGATAAAATAGTCTAACTTTAGTTCCAGAGAAATACTCCTTTTGCTTGTCTTGTCTTTTACTAACTGTCATTGACAGGTTAGGCCTTAATAAATCTAACCTAGTCCTTAATTGCCTATTAAACATCAACTTTGCTGGGGTCTCATTGGTGGTAGCATGAACAGCATTTCGATAATCAAACAATATTCTACTTAAAGCTATATTTACATCTTTCTTATCACGTAAAGCCCATTTGATCTTATTCCTAGCATATTTGACAGAGTTCTCTGCCAAACCGTTACTCATGGGATGGTATGGAGGACTCAAAGTATGTCTGATACCATTGTTTGACATAAAATTATGAAATTCAAATGAGGAAAATGGTGGACCATTGTCACTGTGGACAGTCTCTGACAGGCCAAACCTACTGAACAAATCTCTTAAATGATTTATGGCTACATTGGCTGAAGTGGAAGCTACAGGAAACACTTCCAGCCACTTGCTGTGCGCATCAACAATTAGTAGATACATTTTTCCATTAATCGGACCTAAATAATCCATGTGAAGCCTTTGCCATGGACTTGAGGGATAATGCCACGTATGCAGCTGACACTTGCTAGGGTTATTTCTCTCCATTAAACAGGAAGAACAATTATTTGCCAAGGACACAATTTGATCATCAATATTAGGCCACCAAACATAACTACGAGCTATCGATTTCATTTTGACTGTACCCATGTGGGATGAGTGAAGCTCGTCCAGCACATATTTTCTCATTTTGCTAGGCACGACAACTTTGTAACCCCAAACCAATATATTATTTACTATAGACAACTCCTCCCTCCTTGCAAAATATGGCAACAACTCCTTGTCATCCCCAGGGATGCTATTGGGCCACCCGTGCCTTACATAACCAATAACTTTGCATAAAACTAGAGCTTCTAGCGTTTCTGCTTGTACATTTTCAAAAGTTAAAGGCACTGAGCTTTCCAAAAGACAATGCAAATAACTGCCCTTCCAGTGGTCATCGTCGCTCACTTCCGGCTCTTTCATTGTCAGTGGTAGCCTGCTGAACGCGTCGGCATTACTGTGATCAGCTGATTTTATATATTCTATATTAAACTTGTACCCTGACAAAAATAAACTATATCGCTGCAACCTGCTGGCGCTAAACACTGACAAACCCTTATGAGGACCAAATATTGATAGAAGCGGTTTGTGGTCCGTACATAAAGTAAATTCCCTACCATACAGATATTGGTTAAATTTCTTCACGCCCCAGACAATTGCTAGAGCCTCTCGATCGATCTGGGAGTAGTTCTTTTCAGCATTAGTTAGCGTTCTAGACTGGTATGCTAATGGTTTTTCAATACCTTCTGGTGTGACAACACTCAGGACCGCACCTAGTCCAAAAGAACTCGCGTCTACCGCCAGCTTCAACGGAAGTTTGCCGTCATAGTGCGCTAAGATAGTCTCGTTACTTAGCAGTTCTTTTACTCTATCAAATGCCTGAACACATTGCCTGTTGAAATCAAATGGAACGTCTTTCTTTAATAAATTGTACAATGGGCTTAAAATGCTTGACAAATTTGGAAGAAATTTGGAATAATAGTTAATTAGCCCAATTAGCGATTTAATTTCTGTGACATTCTTTGGGATAGGTGCGTTCTTGATTGCTTCTACTTTCTTGGGATCGGTGTGCAAACCGTGTTTGTCAATGACAAACCCCAAATACTCTACTTGGTCAGCAAAGAAAGTACATTTACTCTTTTTGACGGTTAAGCCTTTCTCATTCAACCTCTTACACACTTCTCTTAACTTCTCATAATGAGCCTTACCATTTTCAGCGGTTATTAGAATATCATCTAAAAATACTGCAATTTGATCTATACCCTAGAGAGTCTGCTCTATTTTCTTTTGAAAAATAGCACTTGCTGAAGTTATGCCAAAAGGGACACGGGAATAGCAAAATAAACCTTTGTGTGTACTTATGGTACACAGTTTCTGAGACTCTGGATCTAACTCTAATTGGGTATATGCTTGACACAAATCGATCTTACTAAACTTCTCGCCCTTTTGCAGGTTTGCAAACAACTCATCTATTCTTGGTAACGGAAATTTTTCTACTTCTAAACAAGGGTTCAAGGTTACTTTAAAATCACCGCAAATCCTGACTGAACCACATTTCTTTAACCCGTGAGGAGTCCCGTATATTCCACTTACGTAGTAGAGGTCACCTGTATAGCTGCCATCTAACATTGCGTTTTTTATTGCTATTTGCTCTATATTGCTTTTAAATCTTAACTTGCACTTATAATGCAATTTGTACCTGTTTCCTGATAAGTTAATTTGTATTTTACAAGTGTCAGGCAATTTTAAAAAATTAATAACAAAAATAATTACTAACTATTGGATTTTTTTAATTTTATTAATTTATCCCCATTTACTTACACATGCAGAAGGTTGAAATAATTTTTTTCAGTTACTAAGGAAATGTTTTTTATTACTTAAGACATTCTAAATTAAATTGATAATGTAAAAATAATGCATGTGAAGTGGAAACTAATACAAGAAACAAAAACTTAGATCTAGTTCCCTTCTGCTGCACAGTTGTGGCACCAATAGCTTGTTTTGGCAGTGTGCTCCTTGCATACGGATCTTTCACAAGCTGAGCATTTGTATGGAGTAAACCTGTTTTTCCTGACAGGGCAGTAGTGACACCTTGGTTTTCGTCCCTCGACAACTGAAAAAAATACAAACAGATATATATATACATATATATATATATATATATATATATATATATATATATTTTTATATGTAGGATCGGATCAAAGAATTTATTGTGTTCACAATCAAGAAGTATTAGAGTTTTTTGTAAGACCAAGGTGTTTTTATCGGTAAAATATTAAATGTATACAGTTTTAGTTACTGGTAAAAATGATCAATCCCTACCTGGTGGGGGGTTTGGCTCAGGAAGTTCTACACCGGCGACAGCCCTGATGCTGGTCCTCAACGGGAGTGAGAGGGTCTGAATAGAAGCTCTATGTAGAATATGCGGCTTTACTAGGTCCCTCGCAAGGCTCGTTATGAAAGTCCTCCTCTGCATGGTGTCTTTTGTATTCAGGT
Organism: Homalodisca vitripennis; assembly: GCF_021130785.1. Taxonomy (NCBI): domain Eukaryota; kingdom Metazoa; phylum Arthropoda; class Insecta; order Hemiptera; family Cicadellidae; genus Homalodisca; species Homalodisca vitripennis. The sequence continues at coordinate 185,506 of NW_025776149.1, forward strand.
TGTAGATAATCTGACCATTTATAGTTGCCAGATTCAGGAGTCCACAAAAAATCGTCAAAGGCCACCTGTTACTAATACGTTTTACAGAGTAGTCCTTTTTCTTTCTGTCTACAACATCGATCCCACCTTTGGTCATGTTATAAAAAGTAATGACCTCTGGTTTGTTAGCCTCAGAATCGGGATCAATGGAGTCATCATCATGAAATGTCGACAACATCAAAACATTTTTTCCCTTTTTTTCGGGACATAAGAGACTAATGTGGCTCTATTCGGGTCACAGCCAAAAGCAAACATGCTGCTGCCTACTGGTCTACCGTTGACATCTTTAAATGAATCTGGGATCTCTCGCTTATTTTTTTTTATAGTCCCTACTATAGTGGTTCTATGATGCATGAACAACTCATTGGCAAGGGGAACAGAGGTATAGTAATTATCCATCGTAATGTTCCTTCCTGTTCTGTCGATAGGTTCCATTAGTCTCAAAACCACGCTACTTGCTGAGTTGTCATACGCATAAGGGCCCGGGGGCTGTTTGCCCGGATAAATTTCCATGTTCAACACATAGAATGTTCGAGCGTCCGACATTGCATAAATGTTTATACCATACTTGTCTGGTTTATTGCTCAGGTATTGTCTGAACTTACATCTTCCCCGAAATGCCTCCAGCATCTCATCAATAGTAACGTACTCTCCTGGAGTGTAGTGTTCCTTACACAAACTGACAAAAGTTTCGAATACATCCCTAAATGCAGCCAAGTTGTCAATTTTTTTACGTTCCTCCCTGGTTCTATTGTCATCAAATCTGATTGCTCTTACAAGCTGATGGAATCTTTTTTGAGACATGACTGCTTTGAAAAAGTCAGGGGCAGTTCCATCATTGACCCACATTTCACTAGTGTTTAGGTGGTTTCCTTTTTTTACTCCTAACATATAAAGAACCTCAAAAAATGATAGCAATTCATCAACATTAGTATTAGGACAATCTTGTTTGTCACGAGCATAGTTTGAGGAGATATCATCCAACTCGTCATTGGTAAAGTTGACAATGTTCTGAATCATTTGATCTGGGAAGAAAAGTTTCCATGAATCAAAGATAGTTCTACTGTTCTTAGCAGCGCCTTTTACACCTGGCAATTTTTTTATAATATTCTGTTGAGAAGTTTTCGTTCTTCTAGCATCAGATTTATGAATGTACCATTTTGTGAAAGTATCCTTACCTACATACACTGGACCGGGATGTTGTCTCCTACTCTGCACTTGGATAGGTCCAGGCTCCCTTACTGGCTGAGCTACAGGTTCGTGCACCGCTATGTCCATAGCAGACGTTGATGGAGCATCCAGATTTGTAAAGCTTACATTTGCATCCTCTAGATCCCCGTCACTTTCACCAGACTGTTCAGTGTTCGAATCGTGGAGTGAATGCTCTGAAGGAGCATCTTGTTCACTATCACTACCAAGATTAGGAAAAGTCTCTTCATCCTCTTCAATCCAACTAAGAATAAGATGATCTTGAATCTTAGACATCTTGAAGTTTTCCAATGCTAAACTGCATAACACCACACTAAGTGACACTTGAAATTAATTCTACGCTAAAATGTTTCACTTAGACACTCAAATAACAATAAAAGACTAAAAACTTTGTTCATAAGAAACGCGAACTAAGCATACAAAACGCTAACGCGATCAGTCCCGTGTATAGATGTCGCCTAACTAATGCGCCAACGTGAATGGTCCCGTGTCGAGATGGCAACTAACAGAGTATGCGGCGCGCGCTTCCACCCCTCCCCCCTCCACTGCCTACGCATGAATCATATCACAACCACAGTGAAAACACGTGTTATATAGCCTATGAGGCACTTGCTAAGATTCAGGAGGCTAAATTAGAAAATAAAAAAAATTTCTTCAGAGCTACTATTTTGTTAGATGGCATCTAACAAGGGGACCCCTCACGGGTTAATACAGGAACTATGGGCGTACCCCAATCTGAGCTACTTACAGGTATTAACACTTTCTCATCTACTAGCCTAGCTAGTTCGTTTTCAACCTTGGCTTTCAGGGAAAAAGGTATTGGCCTAGGTTTGAAATATTTAGGAACCGTGTTTTCTTTTACTGTTAACTTTACAGGCTCGCCTTTAAAACAACCTATCTCGTCACTGAAACCTTAGGAAATTCTTTGAACAACTTGTTCTTAAGTTCAAGACAACTATCGGCATCGGTTTTACTTATCTCAAATAACCTGTCATTATTTTTAAACGAAATTTCAACCCCTAGAGCACTTAACCATTCCCTACATATAAGTGGATGAGCACCAGACTTGATGACATACAAGTCCATTACTTTGTTATAATTAACTTCAACTTCGATCTTGCCTACAGGTGTGATAGGTTGATCGGTATAAGAGCTGAGTGTCAACTCACTAGGTTCTAATTTACACATCTGGAAATGAGAATTGTAATATTCCTCACTGCAAACACTCACAGAAGCCCCTGTATCAACCTCAAACGTTAAGCTTTTACCATTAACAATTAAATCAAGCAGAATTGGGTCTACATTGACCCTGTCAGTCACCTTTTCATTCATCCTAAATAAATTGGCTACATCATCCACAAATTGCTCAGTGTCCCCTGACACCTGATTACTGTCATCAACACCTTCTAGGTAGTTATGTTTGCGATAATTTTTGGAATTCCCAGTGCTTTTACTATCTCTAAAATTAGTCTTATCTCTATTTACATTTGTACCTTGCCGACCAGCTAACTTAGAACGACACACTTTTGCTATGTGGTTTTGTTTACCACAGAAATGACACTTCACACCTAATAACCTGCACTGTGAACGGAAATGCCCTGTGAGGTCACAACATAAACATTGCGCACTGCCACTGCCACCTGGCGGGGATCGCCGCTGCCATCCAGCAGGCCCAGATGACGTGCAGCCGCTGACCTTGGCTGTCCCCCCTGCTCCCCTCCAGGCCGCTCCAGCGTTGTCGCTCCGTGCTGTCTGGGAATGCGGTGCGCCATTGCCGAATCTCCCCCTCCTGGCCACCACGCTGCTCAACTGATGGATCCGCTCGGGTCTTCCGACTGATAGAGCTGCCGCCGATTTTTCTGCTTGCTCCATTGAAAGCACTATTTTGGTCGCTTGCTCGAACGTTAACGAGGCTTCCGATAAAAGTTTTTGTTTGGAACTTTCACTTCTGATGCCACTCACCAGTCTGTCTCTCAAGTAATCATTTAGCGACGCGCCAAAGTCACAATGGGTTGTCATTTTTTTCAAATTTGCAATATACTCGGCAACCGACTCGCCTTCCAACTGTACTCGCTTACTAAAACGATATCGCTCCGCGATGAAGCTAGGAGTCGGGAATAAATCGCACACCCAGAAGAATACTGGCACAACTAAAAAATTGTCATTTTTCAGGAGAAGCAAAATAAAGTTTTGTCATTCTTGCCTCGCTAATGTAAAGCTGAAAACCTTGATTGGTTTTTTTTTAATTATATTTATAGCTATGGAGTAATTGATACAAGAGGTTTTCATAGGTGTTTTACTGCTAAGTTTCTTACAAAAAAAGTTTAATTAGTTTATTTTGAGTTGTACCACTTTTCTAGAAAACTTTTGCAATATTTATTGGATTTTTTTAAGTTATGCCACTATTCCAGAATTCTTTTGCCTTTATTTTATTTTACTTCTTTAGATGTGCCTCTTATCCATATCACTGTTCCGCCTATTTATAAGTGTGCTAAAAGGAATTAAAGCAATGAAAGAGTAGACAACAGATTAAAGATGATAACCCTTTTAATTGTAAGTATTATAAAAGTACAAAGATAAACATTGGAAAAACCCATATATAGAAAAATGCAGCTTTAAGGTTTAAAATAGCCTAATTAGGGCTAATTTTTTTTAATAAAAATTATTTTAGTTTAATAATAATACGTAAAAATAATAATAAAGGGTTTACAGATAAAAATAGAAACTTTTACAATACTGTTGTTACTATCTACAAAATGGTATTTTTTAGTTCAATAATATCCTGATAAGATAGAAATTAACATTTTCTAAAGACACGAATGATACCGTATGAGGAACCTTTGGTTGTAAGTAAAAAAGAGCTAAGGTAATAAATTCCAAATACACAATTTCAACTGTAAAGCTTAGGGAAGTTTAAAGGTTTTTGAAAAAGTCACTATAAAACTTAGGGATTACGTTGGCATCAACCATGGCTCATTAAATCAGTTTTTTTTCTCTCTCCAATGGTCGGCTTCTTCTTATAAGCTCCTACAAGTTGTATTGAGGCAGTTGGCTTGCAGTACCTTTTCCTTTTTTGTTGATGTTCCATAAACTCCTGTTCACTATAGGAGTTCTTGTAAAGTATCTGGATCTTTTCCGTTATGTGTCAGCAATTTCTAAAAATTATTTCTATGTCTTTGTAATAAAACAAATACCACATACCTTTATTCTGGAGGCCAGTAGGCGACAATATCACTAATAATTTGTTCAAATAAGTCTTTATCACGATTTCGGCGACGCCACAAAAATTCACACAAATATGAGTCAATCATAGAGCGCCGCGTACCGCACTGAACTTTATTCCGATGTTTTGCAAGCCGCCAGTTACTTTCAACCGTTTGTGTGTGAGCACCTGTCTCCGGATCAACAAAATTGTATTTATGAGTAACAGTAAAATGTTCATAACCGTGTTTGTACAATTGTTTATATGATTTCCATTCGTCTGAAATGATTGTCGTTCCACTTCGAATGTAGTTTTTAATTATTGGAATTAATTGTGTGGCTGATCTATTTTCGACGGCAACCAAGAAACATTCTTTAGTTTCTCTACAGATTCCACCGAAAACCCACTGTTCTGGAATAACACGACCGACGTTATTTTTCCGGCGAGCAAATAAACTTTCGTCAATTTCAACCGTCAGGCCAGGTCCGCCAATTACAATAGGGTTTTGTACCAAGTGACTCGCGGTCACTTCACGCATGTAATTGTTCCAGTCCACCGCAGTTCCATGATTTATACCAAGTTTTTTTTCGCAGAATTTTGTCGACGTCAATTCTTGTGACCAACAATATATGAAAAACAGAACTGTTCGAAAAGGTAACTTTGAGCCGGTGAAATATGTGTCTTGACGCAATTGTTTGTACTCGCGGCACGTTGTTTTATTACAAACCCAACGGAATCGATTTTGTAAATATAATTTCATTTCATGTCCGTTCGCACATTTACGTGGATTGTGTAACAATCCTTTTTTCTGGAAAAACGACACAGCGTCTTCTTCATTTTTACAACTTTCAACCAACTGGATAAAATTCATTACACAGCATTAAACACACTAAGACGACTAAACAGGACAACAATACACGCACAGGCAAGAGCAGGAACTGACTGCACCGCTACCGTGGCTCCGTTATCGCGCCGCCTCGTTATCTTGTCCAGACGGGCAAAGTCCAACCGGTTATAACTACTGTCGGCAGTTTGTATTATCTAAAAATACCTATTCTTCCATTACAAAGTGAATTCCACTCAGTTTTGCCTCATAGACAATAAATAGAAATTGCTGACACATAACGGAAAAGATCCAAGTATCTTTGTAGGTTGATTTTTCTCAACTCGTACAACCAGAGCTTTGCTTAACATAAATTTGTTTTCTTCGTCATTGTTGTTGCCACTTTCATCAATTTGCTCTTCTTCTTCCTGGTCTTCTACAGTTTCCAGTTTCTTTGTGCTTTTTGATGGCCCTTTACATCCTGATTCCTTTGATTCTTTTTTCTTTAGGATCTTTGTCTTTGAGGTTGCCTGAGGCGTCACAAAGCTACAGTCTTTGTACAGTTGTTTAAAATCTATAAAATCATCATGGGACATCTCATTTACTTTGAATGGAGTGCCGGTTTTCTTTGCCATACGTATGATTGATACGTATTGAGAAGGAACATAAACTGGGCCTGACTTTAGTGTCTTCTTAACTGCCCTTTCTATGACAGAGTGGGCAATGTCTCCTTCGTTTTGGGTATGCCCTTTAATGAGAAACTTATGTGTAATAGATTTAATTTTTAACACAGTGACTGCATAGACGTACATGGAAATCATGAATTTGTTCTTTTGCTGCCCCCAACAATTGTCCGAGTAAAATATCACTTCTACTTCTTCACTAGCAGCATCTGATGTGTCTTTTAAAAAACTTCCAAACACCGGTTCCCAATTCATTTACACCTCTGCCACCTTCTCCTTCGTGCCAGGTATAACAGTGTACAGTTTTTGTTTTTAAATCACAAATTGTGAAGTTTTGACAATTCAGTTTAGATTTATAATAGAAAATGGAAACGTCCCCTTTTGGTATAGAAAAAGTTGCTTGGATATCATAGCAAGCAACAATAATATTTTTGTCTTCACTTTTCTTATCTCGCTCCTTTTCTTCGCGAGACAGGCTTTTCTCTGTTAAGTGAGTGTCATATCTTTCTTGTAAGGTTTTTTTAGTTTCATTATCGGCATTTTCATATGCAATGCATAGGTCACATTGGTCTTTCTTTGGTATAAAAAAAGATAAGTTAAACTCATTGTTAAATATGTGAGAATACATAGCAGGATGTGCAAAAGGTATTCCATCTCTCTCGCAATCTTGTTTGTAGTCCCTATACAGGTCAGCGATTTGCTTACCACCTTCGATGAACTCTTTAGTGGTTTGCTTGCGCAAATAGTGGCTTTCTATCCGGGGTATTGAGTTAATGTGTTTTCTTACACTTTCCTTGATAGCTGGATCAATCGTTTTGTGATGACCGTGTTTGCCACGATTATCTTTATTTACAAAACCACCTGTGCTCAACTTTTCTACCACAGTTCGAATGTATCGATTTGGTATATCCAAAGTTGCAGTAAAGAACTGTTTGCACACTCTAACTTTTTCTTCATCAGTAGTGAAATAAAAAGCGTTGTTCAAATGTCTTTTGCTTTCTGGTCTGACATATCTGTACGTAGGATTTATTTCTTGCAAACATTTAGAAATAAAGTCAAGCTGTCTATTAATATCTCCGAGAGCCCAAAACTGTTCAAAAATATATTTCCTTTGTTCTTCAGTTACTCTTGAACTGCACTTGAGTCTACATATTTCCCCACATGCCGGTCGAATAGCTTTAGCCTTAAACTCTTTCTTACTCTTATAACTAGTGTACCCTTGTCCAGAATTTCTCAAAATCTTGTTTTTGGTTTTAATCCATTCTGAAGGCCTTGCTTTTCTCTTTCTTCCTTTTCTTTCAGAAACCGTTTCTGGGGTTCCTCGGTTCAATTCATTTTCGTCTTCCACTTGTGCTGACAGCTCATTATTTTCATTTATATTAATGTTCACATTGTCAAAACGGGAAGTACTTGGTATATGAAACGAATCGTTAGAACTATTACTCTTATGCCTTTTAAAGATTTGTAAGAGTTTACAACTGTTTTTCCGTTTTGGACATTCGTCGTTTATATCAAAATCAGGATCCTGGTCAGTGTCATCTGCTTCTGAAGAAGAGCTCGAATTACGATGTAAATTCTGCTTGACATTTTTACTTTTTTCAAGGATACGAGTAAGTTTAATTCTAGTTTGACAATCGGTTCCTCCAATTTTCCATTTTTCATTATCTGATCTTACTCTTTCCGCCCCTTCAGTCTTATGTACTTCTTTTTTGTTTATCTCAACTCTACTTTTATTATATTTGTTTTCTTCAGTCGTATCTTCTTCAGTTTTACTCTCTTCAGTAGTATTATCGTCAAATTGTCTTGTAGTGTCCTCTTCATTCATAATGCTTTCAGTCTTGTCTTCTCCACTTTTATTGTTTTCAGCCATAAACTCTTCAGCTGTAGTATTCATAGTATTATCTCTTCTAGTTGTGTTGTTTTCAGTATCATCCTCTTTGGTAATAACATCATTTTCAGTCTTGTCCCATTCAGTCTTTTCTTGTTCTTGGTTCTTCATAGATTTCTGTCCGTCTGATGCATCTGCATGATAAGGGGAGAAGAAAATTTCTCTCAACCCACATGTTGAACTTGGCACTGGACTATTCTCTTGGTTCAGGACTTTGTTCACCAGCCTTTTACCTCTTGACTCCATAGCCTGAAAATAACATTATACTTGCAATTTCAAGGAGGAGAGATTTTTAATGAATAATCATGTGTAAAATGAATATTAAAACAATGTCAGGTAGGTTAGGTGTTAACATAAACTATTTACAGTTTATATTAATCTGAACTACTCGTAAATAAAAAATAATAATAAAACAATAATTGTAAAATTTTTTGAAAACTGGAACTTTATAAACTAGAACAACTATATTTTATTCTAATTCGTATTAGAAAACTGGCACTTTTCAAAATGTACCAGATAGAAATTGATATAAATGGAAATTGTTCCGTGAATACCCCCTTCCGAATAAAAGTGGCACTTTAAGCGAAAAATGACACACATATTTTGTGGAATACAGGCATAACTTAAAACGTGCCACTATTTTAATAAAACGTAATGAGTAAAGTAAACTTACCTGTAGGTGAACACAGGCACAAATCAAAAAGTGTCACTATTCAAGAGCGAAAAATACAGTCCGTCTCCGCACAAGGCTAAAGTGCCACTGTTCTACCAAAACTAGTGATGTGACGAGTCGAATAGTTCTACTCGGTCAACTCGAGTCAGACTCCACTCGAGTCGACTCGAGTGACAATTCCGTTCTATTCGAGTAGAGTCAACTCGCATTTCGTATTCTATTCACTAATCACTATCCCACCCAAACCAAAGGGAACCCGAGATTGGACGACTCGGTACGAACTCGTCCGGCTCGCTCCGACTCGTTACGAACTCGTCCGACTCGTTACGAACTCTTACGACTCGCTACGAAACTCGTCCGACTCGCTCCGAACTTTTAGCGCGATCCATCTCTTGTCAGACAGAATAAGTCATTTTGTTCATAACCCTAAGTGATGTTTTGAAAGTGATCTGTAGCCATTATTAATTTTCATTCTATCTAACTATGCCTCGGTACAACAAAAAATCTGTGGTATGGGAGTTTTACAAGAAAACTACAGATAATCGAGTGCAATGTAAGTTGTGTTCATCTTCCTATAAACATTTCGGAAACACATCTAACTTAGTAAACACATCTAAAGAATAAACATCACAGTTCATATTTGGACACCTCTGATAGACAGCCATCTCCTGGAATTTCAAGGAAGTCAAGCACGAATCTTCCAGCAGGTCCCTTGGTTGATTCCGTAAGTAATGATGCTTCTACTAGTGGAACACAAACACAAGATACCAACATATCTTGTGATAATTTTGATTCAGAACCTCCACGCCAAACAAACGCCATAAACAAATGAGACTAGTAGCACCTACCAAAATAAATCAAAAATCTGTTGATGACGCTTTGTTTAGACATGATAGTTTTAGATTATCAGCCCTTACAGATAGTAGAGAATGTTGGTTTCAAAAAACTACACTAAGAAACTTAACCCGGACTACACTCTTCCAAGCAGAGAAAACTGTTATCGACCAAATTACTCGATGAACGGTATAAGGTATGCTCAGAAGCCCTTAAACAAAAACTAGCAACAGTTGAAAATATTGCATTGACAACAGATATCTGGACGTCAGATAGTAATAGAAGTTACATGTCTTTAACATGTCATTTCATCCTTGATGCCAAGTTAAATTCTAACGTGTTTATCTACCTCTGAGTTACCCTTGGATCATACATCTGATAACATAGCTAACGCTATAAGAAACATTGCAGAAGAGTGGCAAGTATACATCATAAAATTGTCGCTGTTGTTACTGATAATGCCCAGCAATGTTAAAAAGGCTGTCAGAGAAATTTTACATTTGCGTAATCACTACTGTGTTGCGCACACATTAAATCTTGCCGTTAAGGATTGCATATCGAAGGGCAATGATGAAAATGATCATTTAAAACATGATGAATTGATCAAAATTATCAGCAAATGTCGTTCAATTGTGACTCATTTCAACCATAGTGCTAAATCTTCCTATAAAATTGATAGATATTCAAAATCAAATGGGTCTAGAAACGCTTAAATTGAAGCAAGATGTCCCAACTCGGTGGAATGCAACTTTATTTATGTTGGAACGGTTGGTCAAAGTTAAAATTCCTCTTTCAGCTACTCTGCCACTTATACAGTCACCTGTACCATCTCTAAATGCTTCTGAGTGGGATATAATTGACGACTGCATTGCTTTACTCCAGCCTATAGAAAAAATGTCAACATTTTTTGTGCGGAGAAGCTTAGAAGCTTACCCTACACTATCCAGTGTTATACCATTAGTAAGAGGACTTCAAAGTGTATACTAATAAAAAAGAACCCCCAAACAGATGCAGGTAAACATCTAAAATCATCACTAATTGAAGTCATTGACAAAAGACTGAATGTTTATGAAAATAACAGGACATCAGCCAAAGCAACGTTCCTGGATCCTCGTTTTAAGAAAAAGGCCTTTGGTGTTGAATCCAATGCCCAAAACGCTCAGAAGTGGGTAATTGGAAGAACTGACCAAACTCCAACCCGAATCAAGACAACCTCACACACAAAGCCTACCACCACAACCTGAGCCAAGGCAATCAGAAGAGGACAATCTGTGGGAAACTTTTGAAAAAAAGGTAGCTGAATTGACCACCTTTCAAAACGCCAACTTCTTCAGCAACAATATTGATAAATCAGTATATAGAACTACCGTATTTAGACAGAAAAGCGAATCCACTCCAGTTTTGGGAAGAGAGGATGCACATTTTCCCTTTCACTTTATAAACTAGCCCAAATGTATTTGTGTATTCCTGCAACTTCTGTTCCTTCTGAACGTTTGTTTTCTAAGGCTGGGATGGTTGCCAATGAACGCAGGAACAGACTACTGCCTAAAAAATTGGACAGTATTTTATTCTTAAACAGCTGGAGCAAGCCTACAGTACCAAATTCAATGTAGGATGTACCTATTCTGTTTAAACTGTGTAGTGTATAATACAGACTAACCTGTGACAAATTAATTATTATATTGTATTATTATTATATTATATTTTTATCATATTATATTATTATTATATCACATTTGTATTATATTATATTATTATTATATTATATTTTATATTATATTTATTATAATATTATATATATATATATATATATATATATATATAATTATAATTATTCATCCAATTCATTATTACAAATATAAAAAAGATACTGTTTATTTCTTTAGATATATGTTTTTTACGATGTCTATATTCAATTGAAAATGTTGTGCAACATACTCGTATAGTATAATATAGTAATACTTAAATATATTACCACTATTGTAATCTTATGTGTTTAATTATTCATATACCATTCATAGGGAAAAGACATAATAAGATGTGTGTGTATATATATATTTTTTAAATTTACATGCAATACCAAAATATTACACCAAATTACATAAAAATTAAAATAGTTTAGTTTTAAATATAGTATTGTATTTTATAGGAATTAAATACAAGTGTGAACTAGAAGTATTTTTTATTTTTTACAAACTCCCACGTTATGTATAATACAGTGTTAACTCAGATAAATGGTTCTAAAAAAATGGAATATAAAATCAAGTAATATCGCGAATCAGTTCTGTTTTACTCGCATTCAACAGTGCAGGTCAACGAATTGCAGGAGTCGGGTGAATACTGAATACAATTAATTATAGTGAATACGAGTCGGCTGGAGGTCCGCTACCCGAGGATGTGAATAGCGAATCCGAGTCGGCTGACTCGAGTCACGACTCGAGTAGGTAAAGTATTCGAATACGAGTTACTCGAGTTGAAAGAGTATTCGACTCGGGCACATCACTAACCAAAACACGCTGCAAAACCGGTTAGAAGAAAACTGACACTAGCGCTGCCACGCGGGAACTAGACGAGATAGGAGTACGGGAGTTCAACACAGGTCCGCAGAACGTCTTTGCGGTCTAGAATAGTGGCATAACTCAAAAATGACAATTTTTTAGTTGTGCCAGTATTCTTCTGGGTGTGCGAAATGTTTTTGCACAAGTTGCACCAGTTCATTAAATGTCTTTTCCGACGGTTTATTAGGAGTGCACAGGTCTCTCAACAAACTATACGTTTTTACTCCTATCACAGTTAACCCTACGATAGCAACATTGAATGGACAACGTTGAAAGGCAACATGGGGTGACGCGTCACCCCATTTTGCTTAAAAGTATAATAAAGCATATTAAATATACATTAAAAGTGCTTCTAACTTCATTATTTAATAAACCGTTATAAATACACAAATTACTGTTATATTGTTTTTCTTCGTTTCCTAATAAAGTATTAAGAAATGTATTTCAAGGAAGACTTAATGAACAAGTTTTCTATATTCAAAATGCATTAAAAACAATGATAGTTACATAAAAGAATGAGAAAAAATACGTTTACTCAACAATATTTTAATGATAAGATACATGTTAGTGAAAAATAGCATTTTTGAGTAGTTAAAATACTTTGTAAATGTATAATTATGTTCATATAATATAGTTAAAATCATGAATAATAAAAAAACAATACGAGTGTTTATAGACCACACTAGTATAAATTAATGTTTTGACTAAAAAAAATATAATACAAATGAAATATAAAGTTATAACTTATATTATTGTAGCTAAGGCAACATATTAATTTGTAATAAATTTACCTTTTGTCTTAAAAACATTCATCACAGACTTCTTTGCGATGGTCACCACAAGTTGGTTTCCTGCATTTTGAACACACAGTTTTCACTTTTTTGTCCTTACAACGTGGACACAAGTGACATCTAGCTTGTTTAGCTAGCTTTGCCGGTGGGTTGAGGGGTAGCTGAGGATCCTCTATGTGTAGAATTGCCTTGATGGTAGCCTTCAGCTCCTTTGGAAGATTTGTTTCCAGTCTTCTTTCCATGTGAGGTCTTGCCAACTGCAGTCCCAGCTCCTTTAAAAATTGCCTTCGCTTCATATTCTCTAATGGTACAGTTTTTTTGAACAGGACCATTGCATTAACGCCTCCTTTGCCCAACATACCATAGAACATGCGGAGGGGCCATCGTCTAGTACCTCTTGATACACTGTATGCGTGTACCATTTTATCAAATGTATCTACTCCTCCTTTAGTCGAGTTGTAAAACTCTATGACTTCAGGCTTTTGGGAGTCTTTATTTACATCAGGTTGGTTATGCATAGTTGACAGAATCAAAACGCATTTGTTCTTTTTAGGAGTAAATGATGTAAGCATCACTTGACCAGAAAATCCAAATTGTGTTGTGTTGACAGGCTTTTGTTTGTCTGTCAAAAATGAGGTAGGAATTTCTCTTTTGTTGCGCCTTACAGTTCCTACAAGTGTTAAGTTGTGATCCGAGCCGCTATCACTTGGAGGGTTAATGATTTGCCAAAAAATGTATCTGTGGGTGCTGTTATTTATGCAGATGACACTTCTCTCTTCTCCTGTAATAAGAATTTCATCAATCTTCAAATGACCATGAAATCAGGGGAAGATGAAGCCTTGAATTGGTTCTCCTCAAATAGATTGCTTTGTAATCAAGATAAAACCCAAAATATTATATTAAGCTTATCAGCTCAAACTCAGGAGGTTCAATCAGTAAAGTTACTTGGCATGTACATTGATTCAAAATTAAATTGGTCTCATCACATTAAAAACCTGTGCTGTAGGATCTCTAGGGTTAGTTACCTGATTTGGAAATTGAGAGACATTGTTACTATAGAATATTTAAGAGCAGCATATTTGGGTTTGTTTCAGTCCCATATTTCTTATGGTCTGATTCTTTGGGGTCATGCAACATCTGTGAGAGATCTTTTGTTGATTCAAAAGAGAGTTATAAGAACTATTTGTAGAGCAGGTCCTTTTGATCATTGCCGACCACTTTTTGTTCATTTGGGGATATTAACCGTTATCAATCTTTATATTTTTCAGGTATTAGTATACACAAAATCTAACCTACACTTATTCCTCACCAGGCAAGACATACATGTACATAATACAAGAAACAAGTTTAAGCTCATTATTCCTCAGCATAGATTAACTAAAATTGGTTCATCTCATAAGATAAATTGTGTAAACTTTTTTAACAAATTAGATGAGTCTGCGCAAGCAGTATCTCTTACTGTGTTTAAAAGTAAGCTAATGAATTGGCTGTTGAGTAATCCATTCTATACATTAGCTGAATTTCTCAACTGTGAAGTAGATTTAATGTTATGTTGATTCTACATTGACTTGTCTTATGCAGAGCTCTTATATGATTATTGCATAATTGTACTTTCATATTTCATATTTTATAATTTTAAATTATGACGATGTATAATTTACTGTGCTTTTATATTTTAGTATTTTGATTTATGAAAATGCCTATTTCATGTATGCAAATGTGATCAATGGCAATAAATAATTTGACTTGATTTGATTTGACCGCCTTCTTCTTCCGAGGGGATGTCCGCGTGGATTACAGAGTCGATTTCGTCTGCTTGTACTGGACCGTCTCCGTCAATCTTAAACTCGGTGTGGGTGAGGAAGGCCCCTCATTTGCATTTCGATGACGAAGACTATATAGTTCGTGCAGTCGAACATCGCTCCGCTCCGGAGTTTGATCTGGAAGATTCTGCAAGTCGTGCTAGGTCACTGCGTCCACTACCGTGAGGACACGTGTATATGATCAGTTTTAAAGAGTGTTGTAGTCCAACGTTGGCTGTGTCATTTTTCTCCGAATCGGTGTTTAAAAAATGTTCAAACTTCCAATTCCCACATCGATGTGTCCTATGCTGTGGAAATTGTATGTAGTGTTGTTGGAAGTATACTCAGTGTTAGTGAAAGTATACGTTATGTCACTAGGACTAGGCATATATTCATCTCAGGTTTTAAATAGGTTAAATGATATTTCAAATTAAATATCACTGCATTGAAGGCTCACACTTCTTCGCACATGGGAGATGGGATAGTCAATCATATTAAAACAAAGCAAATCACTTTGATACGTTAATTTATTTTGATGTAATACAAACAACTAATTGTACTCACTTTGCTGTGTTGTTAATTTATTCACTAAAAACAATATCCCATCGCCCAGTTATAACTTTTAATACACTATTGCACAATTCCGTATTGCATCATTGCCAGGTGGATCTACACGTCTGACGTCCTCTCTGCTTCAGCTCTCGAAACAGAAGAAGGATTCTGGGGCCAAAACCTTGCGTACTGTCTCAAACAATGCTCAACCCCTCTCCCATTCAAATTAGCGTCTTCACGATTGAATATAAGTTAATTTTTTTCTCTTAATTATCGAATTTTATCACGTTCACTATAATTGATCAATTTAAGTCTCTCTATTTTCTTTAACTATTTTTCCATCGCTTTTTATTTAAATTTTTGCAACATGTGCTTTCTGATGTCATCAATACGCAAGTCATTTTATCCCACTATTGGCTTTTTTGCGTAATTTTATTTTGTACTTTTAGTAAAAACAAATTTTAGTTATGTTTAGCTCAGTTTAATTATTTGAATTTGTTCCCGTATAAAGTTTAACATATTTCTCTATTATTAATTAAATAAATCTCAATTCCAATAACATGTGATTTACTTGCGTCACGGTCGTTTGGTTCACCGTCTGCTAATTCCCCGCGAATATTTTAATGTCGTAATTTGACCTGTCACACAACCCCCAAATATAAATTGATCACATATTTGTTGTTAATTTATTTTTCTCCTCCAAGTAATTAAATTTTTAAATTTTTTGTTCAATTAAAGTGTTAGTGACAGTTTTACTATCACGTGTTAATATATAATTTCTAATAAATAAAAAGGATGCAGTAACCTGAAGTTTGGTTTAAACATCAAGTATGTCATCGTCGTCGTCCGCATACAATTCAAATTCTATCACATCAGTATTATCTGTATCTCTTCGAGGCCCGCACAGGAGGCGAGCCACACAACGAAACAAAATGTAAAGAACACATAGGCATGTCAAAATGTAGAGCAAAACTGAAAAATGTATGTCGTTTTAATATAACTTCAGATGAATAAAAATACACATAATTTATTTACTCCTAAATAAATTATTGAGCCATCGCGTTCTCGTAATGAATCTTTATGTACCTGGGCTATAACGACTTGGATTATAGATTAACGTTATTAATCTATAATATTATAGATTAGAATATTATAGATTAATATTCTAGAATAGTATGAAGAAAATTATCAATCATACATCCAAGACGATATAAAATATTTTTTGATTAGTAAGCTCCGAGTGTATATTCAGTAAAATTTATTACTAAATTTTTAACTATTAAATATTATCTGGTTTGTCTAAAATAAAAATCACACTTCTAAATAAAAAATAATGGATTTATTTAAAATGGCAAATAAAAATGTCAGTCAAATATACCAAATTAAAAATCAGAACTCTTCTGAAATAAAATAATAAAGTATTTAAATAAAAATCAAATACCACTTGGAAATATCTAAAATAAAGCGTTCACTTCTAAGTTCAATCAAAATTCTAAAATAAAAAAATCAAACTTCTCTTTCCACTAGTTGTACCTTAACTTTCAAGTCTTTGCAATTCAGATAAAACTCTCTTACACAATTATTTCTCTCTTTGACCATTTTCCATGTACACTATTCAGTAGTAATCTGAATTTACAACATTATCAGGATCTTTATAAGGTAAAAAATGTTAGACCTTTTACCCTTATAAACTAAAATTATGCCATGAAGTGATACTGCTTACTTCAGAACTTCATTTGATACTGCTGGTCAGTTTAAGGTAGTGTTTACAAATACATATTAAATGCACTTCAATCGTTTGGGTTTTAAGATAGTTTACACCTTTTACGGTATTCGTATTATTGATTGTAGAGTCACTCTTGGAACAATTAGCCTCAATACTACATTGTATAATCAAGTTTTGTTTTGCATTGTAGCAATTTCAGTTTATTTAAAATAATTTCACCTTGTGTTAACTTTTAAGACAGAGTCTTCAATATTATCATCTTCAGAATTAGGATTTACAGGAATGGAGTTAATATTTACAAATGTTTCTGCAATGTCAATATCATTTTGACCCTCTTCCTCACGATTTGGTGATTGGATTTGTGTACTGAGACTTGGTTTCTTCTTTTCAGAAATTTCAGCGTTAGTTTGTTCAATGTCTTCAAGTGTTAGTGGTATCAAATAAAGACAGTCCACATTAGCATCAATATCTTCTTGTGGTTCATTATTGTCAAAAAGTAGGTTACAGTCGGGGTCTTCAAAATTACCATCTTCTAGATTAGGATTTACACGAATGGAGTTATTATTTAAAGGAGATGAGTTTAGCACCCTCAAAGATTTATCGGCGTTACTCTCAGATACATTTTCTAAATTGTTAATATTTACAAATTCATCTGCAATGTCAACATCATATTGACCCTCTTCCTCACAATTTGGTGATTGGGTTTGTGTACTAAGAATGGATTTCTTCCTTTCAGAACATTCTCCTTTTAGATCCAGGAAAGTAGAGTTTAATATTTTCTATGATGTCATCAACGGAACTTTCATCACTGGAGCTGTCCCTTGGATTAAATTCTTCTTCTTCTTCCATTTCTTGCCTGAAAAAATCGTTGTTTTGAAATGCAGCAATAAAGTAAGATACCTCACAATTTGGTGATTGGGTTTGTGTACTAAGAATGGATTTCTTCCTTTCAGAACATTCAACGTTAACAATAGATCCAGGAAAGTAGAGTTTAATATTTTCTATGATGTCATCAACGGAACTTTCATCACTGGATCTGTCCCTTGGATTAACTTCTTCTTCTTCTTCCATTTCTTGCCTGAAAAAATCGTTGTTTTGAAATGCAGCAATAAAGTAAGATACCTCATGTGTCTGTGTGATTGAGCCATTTATATTATATTCATTAATACGTGAAGCAAAAACTTTGGATCCCTTTTTATGAAAAATGCGCAGACCGATTTTTATGGTTGAGGTGTCTATGAAAACGTTTTTATGCGTAGGTGTGAAGAAACACATTTAAATTTTGATTTACAGTAACAAAAAGCAAGGAATCACACAAAGTCTCATACATTTTTGCCTTATTGACATTGACATATTGTTAATATTCTAAACAGCTGTTTTACAAATTGCAGAACTATCAAACATATTTTCAAACTTAAACTTTAAATGAATTAGCATTGAACTTCGACCACCTGACGGCCTCTAGTTAAGGTTTAAATGATAGCAGGACAATCTTAAGAAAATTGCGATTTATAAAGTAAGCCATCTAATCATAACATCAATTTTTGAGACCACGTATGTCAGTTACACATTTTTAGGTTAGGTTATTTCACTTATTAAATGTCCAGCGTAATGTCTGTATTAATCTAGCAATGCTTTATATTTAGGTTAACTAATTAAGTTGTAATTTATCTTACCTTAGTTTAATAATAACAATTAAGACACTCAAACAAACAAACAGTACAGCACAACGTGACTAAGACTATTATCACCACTACAAGACTGACTTACATACGTGGTCTCACCAGAAATAAGCCAATGCCATTACAATACTGCACTTACGAGGTATCACAAGATAAATGCGCGATTTTTTTCTGAATCCATAGATACCAATACTGTAAAATTTAAAAAAAAATGGAGATACGAGGTATCACTTCTTAAGCGACGATAAGCCGATTCAGATACGAATATCAGACATAGAGTAAGTAACAATACACCATTTTACTCGTCAATTCACGTAGAACGTCATAATCCCGAATATTTTGGCTTTTGGTTTGTACTAAGCCAGCGAAATAAAAAAAGTAACATCCTACTTAATCGGATCCGGAGGTTTTGGCGAGAGCCGGTCGATCCGATCTAATCGGACGTCGGAGTTAAAAGCATATTTCATATATCCGATATTATCGGATGTTGGAGTTAAAAGGGTTAAAACAAGAACTGCCAATTCCACCCGGTATTCTTCGGCTAAGGGTGGGCTTCTAATGAAAACCAAGAAAGAAAACTAACTAGCATTTAAACTAAACTTAAAAACAAAATATAAACTATAATGACTGGCAAAAATAACAAAGAAATAAATTAAACAAATAGCAGCGTATCATAGATGTTGACTAGTGGTATATTCATCTCATTATGGAGGCCATTTTTAGAGAGCAGGAAACCCCTGGAATCTGGTGTCTGCGACCACCCATGATGAAAAGGACAGCAGGAGTTAAGAGTGCCTCTCCTGGACCCTGAAAGCATGTTTCAGTCTAGTACCCTTTTATATGCTTAAAAAATTAATAAATATTATTTAAATAACTTGTTCCAAAATTAATTAGTATAATAAAACTTATTTGTTGTCAATTAATTTAAAATCAAAATTACCAGCTAAAACAAATTATAGTTTTTATATACGTATAGAGGAAAAATAATAATTTAAATTAAATTTAAGACCTTAAAATAAATATTTATAAATCCTCTGAAATTAACTAAATATATAATTGGATATATTATAACAGTTAACAGAAAATAAATATTCAAACATTTCAAAATAGAGTTTGAAAATTCAACAGCTGACAGAGATTCCAACTATTGTCTAAAAAAGAGATAAGCCTTACTAAAAGAAGCCGGTGACATTGAACAACACAAATAAGCTAAATATAAAACTTAAGAAGACTAAAACATTGGGTTATTTTGATTTTTTATAGAAGGTATATATTGTAGCCTAAAATACAGAAACAATTTTGTAAACATTAATAACTCAAGAAGTTACTGACAGAAAAGGTTCGAATTTGGTGAAAAGCAGGGGATAGGCACCTTACAACTAAATTATTAACCCCACCCCAAAATAATAACCCCAAAGGAAGTTGGCCTTAAAATCCCCTTTGCCAAAGAATAAAGCGCCTAGGTACTCTTGGTGAAAATTTTAAAATTAAAATACAACAAAAATCTGGTGGCCAAAAGGTGGCAAATGACCTCTTAATAAGCTAGCAAACTTCAAAAATAAGTTTTAAGACCTAATTACACTACAGGAACATTTATCCCTCAAAAGGTTCTAAATTTAGCAAAATGAACCTTCAGCAGTCTCTCTGGGTTTGTTTTCAAAACAACATAAGTAGTTACACATTAATAAACATACATTATTGGCTTCAAAAGGAAGTTAAACATAGCCTAGAAAAAACTCAGTTATTGACAGAAAGTAATACGAAAATCGAAATTAGATTGGTGAAGGCTTTTAATAGAATAAGAAAAATAACTTACAAGCCATATTAATTCCAGTTTAGAGCCAAGAGTTCCAAAATATCAAAAGAAACCAAGATTAGCATGTGCTTAACCTTCACATACTTTTAACACTAAAATTAAGAGTGAAATATAAGCTTACTCGTCAGTGATAAACGTAGAACTTACGCCAGCATGTTAGTGGGAAAATTGAAAACGTAATAACATAAAATAATTTGAAAAGACAAAAGATTTACTACAAGTCCTTTCTCTAACAAGCAAGAATTTGAACCGGCTTACAAGGCAGTAACTACCATGAGTGAGTTGAAAAGGGGTAATATTCCAAAAACTAGAATTTTGGCAAATCTAAAAATACTTTATAGCTTTTTTGGTTTTAAATTTAGAAATAAACAATCAACAGTAAAGTTGTAGCACATATTATGGTGAGTTAATTTATAAATTGTATTACAAAATATGTTAAAAAATTCTAGTACAAATTTAATTTTATATTGTTGGAATATTTCCTTTTTTCAACTCAATTAAATTTTGTTGGTTTTTCTGAATAGTAATCTTAACCTTAACAGAAAAAAACACCAAAAGTCTGTCATAAAACATATTTTATTGTTACTTATGTCAAAAACACATTATGGAAATGATAACGAAAACATCGCTGAAATCAAGTTAATGAAGCTTTGAGATTATTTAGGCATCCAAGTCATAATTGTCTGCATCATTGCTGGTGGGCCAGGCCAAGCGCTCCGTATAGAATTGCCTATGTTCAGGACTGAAGAAACATAATTAATTTTCTTTTTATTTATTGGAACTTGTCCACAGTATGCATGTGTAGTAGGAAGTTGAACAACATCTACACATGCTTATTTATCTTGATTGATCTTATTGTCTTATGCATCTTGAATGATACAAAAACTGCTCCATCTATGAACTCAGAAGTCTGTACATAGCCTCTTTGCTTACTACTATAAACAATATGCCTGTATTTGCTGATGGTAAAGGCCTGTTTGTTACTGTCAGTACTGATGGAGGTTTTCTTAAAATAATGGGGCCACCACTCTTTAAAATTTAAAATATCTTCATTTTGGACATCAACAACTTCATAACCAGGATACTTGTTTTTTGCTTTGCATATGATCACTTTGTAGTGCTCTGGTGAGTATATACGATCATGCTTCTTTACTGCTTTTTTTCAGAACACCAAATGTTCTGTCACAGGGCATAAAGCTATGCCCTCGAATAGGGTAGTACTGGTTGATGGTTTCAAAGCGATCAGACATAGTCAAGGTTAGCAGGAGTCTGCTAAGCGTGTGGTTGCGGTTTTGCCTGCCACACGCGTCACTAAATACATACAAATGTTTTACATTTGATGGTATGTAATGGTCAATGTAATTAAGTATAAAAGAACAGAACTCATCTGGCCCTTTCTTTGCTCTGTCGTCTGTGTATGTATAGAAAACACAATGTTCACCTTTTAGATCACTAATATTAAACACATATTACCATAACTTCTGAAGGTAAAACATTTCTTGAACTGGCATATAGGGCAGTTGTAGATTTTGCATGAAATCAAAAACAATAGCTGTTGTGTCGTCCCTATTCATGGACAGTTCAGTCACCTCTTGTAGTTTAGTGTCAAAACTTATTGGGCGGTGTGAATAAAAACGAGTAGGACAAGTAAATACTTGAACATTTTAAAATGACAAGTAAACTCAAAAATTGAAGTGAATAAAACAAGTATTTACTCTTACTCGCGAGTAAATACTTGAGAGCCTAGTATACGCACGAAAAATGCCAATTTTGGTGTGAATAACCGCAAGTAAATGCTTCTGTAGCAAGTAAATACTCGTCCATTTGCAAGTCAACCCGACCCCAGACTTGCAGTCGTACTTGTACACGAAAGATGGCCGCATTTATGAACCTGCGTGGTGTGAAACGTTATAGATATAAGTCCCGATCTATCTAAGGGACTACTACGGTTTGTGAGCGGTTTCTCACTTCGGACTTTCTTGATGAAAACACTGATGCAAGAGGTGGAGGATGAACTGCCCGGAAAAATGGAAATTTTCTGAGATATGTTAGTGAACCAGAATTCCAAAGTGGTGTTGCCAACGATATGGGGGTTGAAAGAAGTACCGTCAGCAGAACATTTTTAAGTGTATTGGATAAAATAGTGTCGAAGTCTGAAGATTGGATTAAATTTCCACGAACTATTGAAGATATGGATCAGGCCAAGGCAGATTGGGCTTCAAAATTTCGCATTCCAACTGTCATTGGTGCTATAGACTGCACTCACGTGCATATTATGAAACCTTCGGAATTCGGCGACGAGTATGTGAACAGAAAAGGAAAAACAACAATACATATTCAGATGACTTGTTACGCTAATGAAAAAATTACAAGTGTGGATGCTCAATGGCCAGGGAGTGTATATGATGGCAGGATTTGTCGAGTGAGTGGAATTCAGGACGTGGTGCTTTTTTTTTTTCCTTTTATAAAGGGCATAAAACACGGAGGTTATCAATGCCCGTAGGGTTAACGGACACCTACACTTTAAAATATGGTGTCACGTTATCAGTACAAAGAAAATTATCACATTAAGACAATTACAAAAACAACAAGCAACAGAGGACTAAAACTAAATAACAAAAGTAGCCGAGAGGCTGTAAAGGGGCCCAATAGTTAAATATGTCAGATAAAAAAATAACGACAATAAATATAACAAATATTTAATGCTAAAACCAGGTAAGTTAATGAAGGTAGGTTGTAAAGGGCCCACCCTCACCAATAACAAATAAATAGAAATAAGGCAAAAGACACGTTGGTCATCAATGCCCGTTACCTTACGTGACACCTACATATTAAGAGAACGCAGAAAATTTTTCAAAAAGTGCGTGGGAAGTAATAAAAAGCGTTACATCACAAACAAATAACTCAAAACAATCAAATCCGAAACTAAAAATTGACGGTAAATTAACAGACGACCCACTTCTAGTGGCTAGTGAATTTAATAATTTTTTTTCGACTGTGGCTGTACCAAGCACATCTTTCAGTTGTGACAATCTTGTAGAAAATGTAGTAGTGAGACCGGTCTCTTCCATGGTTCTGTTTCCTGTGGGGGAGGTGGAGATGGCAGTCGTCTTGAGAGACCTCAAGCCGAAGAAGTCCAGCGACATCAACGGAATGTCCGTGTGGCTGATCAAGCGTTGCTTCAAGCACATTTTGACACCACTTACTAAATTGATAAATCTGTCCTTCGCCCAAGGCGTTTTCCCTTCAGCTTTGAAGACAGCAAGAGTGGTTCCGATCTTTAAAAAGGATGATCCTTGCATCGCAAGTAATTACCGTCCTGTATCCATTCTTCCTGTCATGAGCTAAATTTTCGAAAAGGTTTTCATTAGAAGGCTTGAAGGTTTTCTTGAACAGTTTGAAATTCTTAACCCTGAGCAGTACGGATTCAGGAAAAATAAATCTACGATTGATGCTGTAACAAAACTCATTGACTGTGTTGTTGATGGCTTGGAGAGGCGAGAACAAGTGCTCAGCATATTTCTCGACCTTTCAAAGGCCTTTGACTGTGTGCATCATGGGACATTGTTGCATCAGTTATGGACATGTGGTGTTCGAGGTCAGCCGCATAAATGGCTTTCGTCATACCTCAGTGGCAGAGAGCAGTGTGTGCAGATCGCGAACATCCTGTCAGGCAAAGTAAAAATGCAGTACGGTGTTCCCCAGGGTTCAATTTTGGGGCCCATACTTTTTCTCATTTACGTCAACAGATTGAATTCATCAATTCAAAATGGAGAGGTGATTCAATATGCGGACGATACGACTCTCTGCATCAGATCAAGTACGAAACAAGATCTTGAGATCAAAGCCTTTATTGAACTAAACGCATGCATCGAGCACTTTTCAAAGATAAATCTAAAAACTAACTATGCCAAAACTAACGTAATAAAATTTTGTCTCCGTCAACAAGAAGACGAATACAGACCAATTGTGATGGCGGATGAAGCTATCGTAGATGAAGCCGAATCCACCAAGTTTCTGGGGATGTACCTGGACAGGGGACTGACCTGGAGCGATCACATTGACAGAGTTTCCTCAAAGGTTGCCTCAGGCACTTATGTCTTACGCAATCTAGCAAAATTCTGCTCGTTTGATGTACTGAAAACTGCCTACTTTGGCATAGTACATCCACATTTGACCTACGGTTTGAGACTATGGGGCAGCTGTTCTAAATACAAATTTGACAGAGTATTTAGAACACAAAAGAAAGCTGTTCGAATAATTTCGAAATTAAAACCCAGAGAGTCGTGTAAAATTGCCTTCAGGGAGCTTGGATTTCTAACCTTACCCAGCCTCTATATTCTCGACGTTACCCTGTACTGCCGATTCAAATGTGAACTGGTTCAGGGCAGGGACGTCCATCAGTACGAGACCAGAGGCAGGAACAATTTCAGGACAGAACAGCATAGAACGGCTATGTTCGAACACTTACCATCTCAAATGGGTGTCAGGTTAATCAATAAGCTCCCTGGAGATCTCAAACGAATTAATGAACCCAAACAATTCAAATCTCGATTAAGACACTTTTTGTTGTCAAAGGCATTTTACTCCGTTGATGAGTTTACGATGGGCCGCTGGGATGAAAATTAATATTTTATTATTATTATTCTATTTATCCTTTTCTGATATCCAAAACATGCAAAATACAATATATTGTTAGGTTCACACATTAGTATGTGGAATTAACTGTGCCTATGTTAAGATAGGTTTTAGTTTATAGATTTTTAAATCCAAATGTTGAAATGACGCTTGCAATGCAATTTTGTTAATTGTTTTACTGCAATAAATAATAATAATAATTATTATTATTATTATTATAAGATAGTGGTGTCTCTTACCTCACAGAAATTTTTAACTGTAAAGGGGCTTACCCTTGATTAAAACACAGAAATTTTTCTAACAGAATTTAAAAGATTGCACTTAGGCGTTGCTAGTTAAGAGTTTTAAAACTAAATAACAACTCAGGGGTGAACTATAAAAGGGCTCACCCTTGCCTAAAACTAGCGGTTAAAATACGTTTACTAAAACTAATCAGGTACTATAGGACTCATATTCTGGACATTAATTTGGTGCTCTCCAGAAAACCAAAGAGCTTTGTTAAAACATCTTCTTTGTCACCAAGCAACTCATCTAACCGGCCTGGCAACCGATGTGCTCTCCTCTGCCCGGCGTAGAGGCGGCAGCCTATCAACACGTGGCTGACGTTTAGCGCCATGTTACACTCCGCACACTGCGGTGGATCACCACGACTCATTACGAAACCATGAGAGAAGCGAGTGCAGGGGCGCACCCAGAATTTTGGTTTGGGGGGGGCTTCGGCTTCCCAAGTATAAAATGTACGCCTATAGTTTTCCATTACATGACCTTCAATGACCAGTAATATATAATTAGTTGGCCTATAACATATCGAACTACAATAATGTAACATTTGGTACATCACTGTATTACATGATCATTAGATAATTGAGTAAGCTAAAACCAACTGTCTGTGGCCTGTTTCATAATCAACTACAAGTTAATCTTATTAGAGAAAAATTTAAGTTAATAGGCTACTATTACATTAACCCTTTTGATCCCAGCGTCCGATTTTACGGACGTTTTGTAAGATCGTGTTCGATCCCAACGTCCGCATTTTCGGACGTTTTAAAAAATCACGTTCGATCCCAACGTCCGATTTTCAGGACGTTCACAAAAATGTTTTTTTTGATACAATATAATCGGTTGAATACTTTTTATGTTATATTAAACCATTTGTAATGAACACCTTTACAAAGTTATAGTATGTAAAGGAACTTTTAGTTCAATTTGGCAACGATGTTTTCGTTCAAACTAGAAGGCTGTGGCTGCTCGGTGCCATGTGCTGTCTGCTCTCATCGTCGTCAGTCGTGAGTGTATCGTCTGTTTGTTAGAGCTGTAGTTAACCTTATTGTTTGGAAGTTTATTGGTTACGTTATTTACAATGAGTTTATGATTCTTTGTAGTTATTTACAATGAAACGGGCAAATTCACCTCTTAGTGACAATACGATTAGTCGAGTGATAAATGAAGAAGAAAACTTTTCTAGTGATGAGAGTTTCTTGAATAATTTTGGCAGTGAAGTTGACAGTAGTTTCTCTGAAGTGGATGACACGGATAATGATCCCACATATGATCCAGATCAACCAGGACCATCATCAAACATTCTTCCAATTGTAAGTAGGCCTAGGATTTTATCGGAAAGTGAATCTGAGAGTAGTATTGATGGTGAAAATGTAAGGAGTAGGCTTACTACTATACATCAGCAACCTAGACAACCTTCTAGGCCTAGGCCTAGACATACTAATGGTAATTCAACTGATGATTCCAGTGGAGAAAATAATGAAGGATGGATTGATGTTACTGCAGAAAATGATCCAGGTTATAGTCATTCATTTTCATTTTTAGAATTGCCCGGCTTGAAACATTGTCCTCCCATGAATACACCATCAATTGCTTACTTTAGGCTGTTTTTCACAGTTACATTGATGGAAATGTTTGTAAAATATACAAATATGTACGCTGAAGAAGTTGTCAGAAAGTACAATTCTAATTTGGGACCGAATAATAGTTTGAGAACATGGGTCAAAGTTACAACTGCAGAAATTCAGGCTTTTATTTGTATCCTAATAAATATGGGTCTAAATCACAAACCTACCTATGCAAGTTACTGGTGGAAATCTAACAGTCAGAATTGTAGTTGGTTCGGGAGAATGATGAGTAGGAATAGATTTCAAGAAATTTTGGCATATTTCCATATGGTTGATACACGGAACCTTCCTAAACCTAAGGAGCCAAATTATGACCCTTGTGCCCGTGTGCAACCCCTAATAGATCATATGAATAGGATATCTAAGCACCATTATAGTCCCAATATGTGCCTTTCTATTGATGAAAGTATTATACCGACTAAATGCCAAAACCCCTTGATGCAGTACCTCCCTAAAAAGCACCATAGATTTGGAATCAAGTTGTGGGTACTGTGTGATGCAGTAACCCACTACTGTGTGCATTTTTTTGTCTATAAAGGAGCAAAAAATACCGATAGACAACATGTAAGGGAAACAGGCCTGGCCTACAATGTAGTTATGAAACTTCTTGATGTAGCTGGATGTTTATACAAAGGTTTTCATATATTTGTTGATAATTTTTTTACTTCTGTTAGATTGGCCAAAGCTTTGTACACTAAGTGTACCCATTTGACTGGAACAATTAGAATGAACAGGAAGGGTGTGCCTCAAGAAATAAAAACAAATTACACAATTGGGGAAAGAAAATACAAAAGGAAAAATTCAATGCTGTTACTTGGTTTTAGACAAAGGAAAACACAAAAAAAACCTGTAATGTTGTTATCAACTGTGTATAAAGCTGGAGAACAACAAAAATCAAAAAAACGAGGAAATAAAATATACATTACTACTAAACCTAAAATAATAAGAGAGTACAATAACTTTATGGGCGGTGTGGATGGACATGACCAAATGTTACACCAATACATGGGTGATCGCAGGTCGGCCAAATTTTGGAAAAAATTAACTTTCAATTTGTTATCCAGGATGATTTTGAATTCATATATTTTGTATAAACAAAATACCACCAATCCTATGACTAGACTAAAATTTTTAGTGACTCTAGTTGACAGTTTATCTGCTGAATGGTTTGATTTCAAAGAACAGAGACACCCGATTCCAGACACCGATGTCAGTGATGATGAAAATCAAGGTGGAGGCGATGCTGGAATACTACCCCGTTTTTTTGAAAAACTTCCTAATAAAAAGGAAAGAAATTGCTGTGTTTGCAGTGCAGCCAGCACCAGACTGGGTGGCAAGAGGAAGAAATCGAGCTACATTTGTAAAAAATGTAAAAAAGGACTACACACAAAGTGTTTTCCACTGCACAAGTGTTAGTGAACACACCAGAAAAACTTTTTTTGTAACAATAAGATCATCATAAAAGCAATTGATGAAAGCTAAAATATAACTATTCATGTTCTTTTGTTATAATTTGTAACTTAGCAAGTGACAATACTTAATTTTATCTGTACATACATTTTTCATGTGTTTTTCGTAATGTTGTGCCTGTGGAACTAAATGTGCATTATTTAGTTGTAAACCTGTATCTCAGTTATTTGTGAATATAACTAAGTCAAAATTTAGAATACAACTCATGTTTATATGTACAAGGACATAATGCTTTCATTTTTGAGCAGAAATTTCATTTTATGCCTTCTATATCAAATGGAAACAGAAAATTTTGAAAAAACATTTTTTGGTAAGTATCATTTTTTTTTCAAAAAATTGTGTGTGCATTTTTATTATAATTCTAGGTGGGCTTATGTTGTAGTAGAGTCTTAGAGAAGTATATTAAAAAAAGAATCAATAAAATCCATTGATTAATAAAAAGTTTGTGTAACTTTTGCCGAAGCACTACATTTTCAATAAATCTTGGCCGGGACTGGGGCAGATACCCGAGCGCCAGACGCCGGGACGTGGGCAGACGCCCATGCGAAAACTCCCGGGATCAAAAGGGTTAAACCAGCTTTTAGCTCAATTAAAACCTTATTAAAATTACAAGTTAAAGCTTTATATTGATTTTTATTATGAAATGTCATCCTGGAATAAGTTGGACTGTCATTAATTAGTTTTAAGTTTTCAAGGAAAGAAATAATACATTTAAATTACAAATGTAAATTTAATGATTACAAAATGAGATGTAAGTTAAAGTTAAAATATTTACAAGACAAAATCTAGACGTCTGGTCGATTTTTTGAGAACAGAAACTACCTCTGTATTGGTCACTTCTATTTCACGGTGAATATTCAAAGCCGCCAGTCCACTCAGTCTGTTAGCACCCATGGTATTCCTTAGATAGGTCTTGAGTCTACGTAATGTTGAGAACGACCTTTCTGCTGTACTCGTAGTTACAGGGATAGTGCACAATATTTTCAACAATATGTGGATGTTAGGAAACATGTCCTTATCACACAAGTTCAACAAATCAATTACATTTCTTGGTGTGTTGGTGTGGGTCTTAAAGTTGTTGTGCCACAACTCAAACTCGGCTTTGAGCAGGCTTTCGTTGTTCCCACCACTTTCAATTATGTCATTTTTATAAAAACAACACAGCTGCAGATAATTAAGTTTTGAGGTTTCTTCCTTTCCACGTGATCCATCGGCTGTAGGCATCAGACACTCAAACCCCTTCAATATGTCTTTATGTTTCATGAATCGGGATTCCAAAGAACTTATCAAAGATTCAATCCAAGGGATGAAAATAGATCGCCGGTAGTAGGCTACACTTCAGGCGTATCTGCTGGTGTGTTGTTTCTATTTTGTTGTCTGCCAACTGTTCGGGGCATGGAGATTTTACATCCAAAGTTGTTGGCCATATGGGTAGCCTCTTCAAACAAGGAGTGAAACTCTTCATCCGCATTTGTTCTTATGGATTTTAGGCTTTCAAGTACAGTTTCAGCATGTGTGATTGCAGAAGATAGTTCCAAATCACTTCCTTGCAGCTTTTTGCTTAGGTTTACAGTGTAACCAAGGAGCTTGTCTGATGCCAAGAGAGAAATGATGAATTCGCCTTGACGTAAAGAGCTGAGTAAAATAAGAGTTCCAGAAGAAGAGTCTCTATCACTCCAGTTTTTTATTTCCTCCAACGCTACTTCAACTGGTTGAAGAAGCTCCTTCATGACAAAGACGGCATCATGCCTTTGCACCCATCTTGTTGGACAAAGTTGTAGCAGTTTTTTCCTGTTGGTTTCAACATTTATCTCCGATGCAATACACTGTTGTAAAACGGCTTGTCTTTTAGGAGTGTTGAAAAAATTATACACCCTCTCTACTATTCCGAAACAGTTTCTGATAGGTGCAACTTCAGAAGCGTTTGATAATGCCAGATTAAGGCTATGAGAAGCGCAATGCACAAATATTGCTGAGGGGTGAGCTTCTTGGATACAGGCTTGGGTCCCATTAAACTTCCCACTCATGGCAGCCGCTCCATCGTACCCCTGGCCACGTAGGTTATTGACGTCAATGTTACTATCTTCAAGTCCTTTTATTACAGTTTTTGCCAACTCCCTACCGGTTGTGGAGGTTAGTGGCATGAACTTGAGAAATTGCTCACATATTTGGTAATTATTTGATGCATCAGAATCTACGTATCGTAGACACAACGAAAACTGTTCAATTGTTGAAACATCGGACGTTTCATCTGCGAGAATACTAAAAAACTTAGCCTCTTTAACTTTAGTTGCTATTTTTTTCAGTTATGATCTGGTTACAAGCATCAATTATTTGGTTTTGGAAGTTCCAACTTATGTACGTAGCATTTTTTTCCACATGATTCAAAGTGTTTTTTTAAATCTTGATCCCCCGCTTCAATTCTGGCTCTAAGCAGTGCTCTAAAGTTACCCTCATTCTCGGCAGGTCTACGATTTATATCAAACTCGCCATAATCTCTATGGCCCCTAAGAGCAATATTTTGCCTTCCACACAAAATAATAGTGTCTATTATCGGAAGGATTCTTTTCACGTTGTTTTGGGCTTGAAGGTCTTTCCCTTTATCAAGGGATTTGTCGATTGATTTGATTTCACTATCCATTACTCTTTTAAAGTTAGCTGCGCTTACACAAGAGTCCTTGTGGTACTGTGAGGCTGCATGCTTTTCAAATTTTTCTAATGCTTTTTTCCAGTTAGAAAAACCTTCCTCAACAAGTTGGCCAGTATGTTGAGCGTTACTCTTGCCTACTTCTTTTTTGGAAAAAAGCATACAATGAACACAGTATGCAGAGTCTTCAATTCCAGAATAAGACAGCCAAGTATATTTATTTAGCCATGAAAACAAAAATTTTCGTTGTTGAGTCCCGTACGTTCTGTAAGGAAAGTTAAAACTACTTTGAGGGACCCATCTGTCATTCAACACTTTTAACTTTTCACTGTCTGTCAATTTTTTTGTTTTAAACAAAGCAATGTCTAAGTTATTTTGACTTACATCGGACTGCAGAGTTCTTACGTTAGCTCCCGAGACATCCTCCAACACAAACTCAGGCTGTTCAGCACATGTAGGCAGCTCCTTACTTGCCGAAATATTTTTGTGGCATTTCAACGGTTTAAAATAGTTTTGTATACTAGCTTTTCTTTTATCACCCATAACTTACTAGACTACTGTCCAACCAATTTGTCAGACCTAGACCACAAACACAGCTTGAACTTGACAGCCAGACAACCCATAACACACACTATACTGCAATTCGATAAAACTACGACTGTCAACTGGACAAAAGACAAATTCACTGCCGGGGCGGGCACGGGCGCGTCTGGTGAGAGTTGTGGAAACTAGAGCTGGTCGCCCATGGCAACGGCACGTAGTCATCGCCATAGAGCAGGATGGAATGGAGGGAGCTAACACAGCAGCGCAGGCAGTTATACTGTGAATACATACGTCTAAATATTTGTTTCACAACTCTTGATTTCTATGATTTAATCTGTGTTACTTTAATAAATAGGTTTAACGTTACCATTCATTATAGTTTATAAAAGTACGATAAAACATATATGATGATACATAACGAATGATTAGTCACATACAGTATTTATTAGTCGGATATATCAGGTCCTTGGGGGGGGCTTAAGCCCCCAAAGCCCCCCCCTGGGTGCGCCACGTGTGTCCGATACGGAGTCGACACAGTACAACTTCCTCTCTACGGTTAGTGCGGTAAGCAGTACACCAAGGCTTTACTGTTTATTTAATCTGCCGAAGTTTGTTATTGGCCATTTGATCCCACGATATATTCCACTGATGTTGTAGTCGTGACTTTACAATCGGCTTTAAATCGGACGCGATTGATCGCCTAGTACATGGAGTCAGAGAGATTGCCTCCTTTGCTGCCCTATCTGCGATCTCGTTACCAGGTATTCCGGTATGTCCAGGTACCCATAGTAACGTAATTGCGATACCCCGCGACATCATCTCGCTTAAAGCGTAGCGGATCTTACGGACCAGGACATGTTTGGAGTACATGTCCTTGATAGCCAGCAGACCGCTTAGCGAGTCCGAGCACACTACCACCCTATTTGTTCTTGGACATACAATATTTAAAGCTTTCAAGATAGCAGTTAGTTCTGCTGTGTATATTGAAGATTCAGGAGTGAGGCAGAATTTGTGCTCTCTATTGGAAGTGACAAAGGCACAACCCGTTCCTGCCTCACTCTTTGAGCCATCCGTGTAGATGACATCGCAGGGTGAAGAGGATGACAAAATTTCTCTACAGGCGCTTGTGGACAACAGTGATGCGTTTTGCTTGTCCAACTGTAATAACGACAGTATTACATTGGGAGTTCTGACTGTCCATGGTGGCTTATCCATCTCGTGACATATTTCAACATCAATCGCTCTCATGTCCACTTCTGCGAGATGTAACAGGATTCTAATGCCAAAAGGTGCGGGGGAGGACGTGGTGCGCCTATATGATGGTGATGTTTGTCTTCTTGGTGATAGCGCATACGGAATTACTCCTTGGTTACTGACTCCTTTTGACGAACCAAGAAATGCAAAAATGTTCCCAATTTAGTAATAAGTTGTGCAGTGCTTCACAATGTAGCAAAACATTTACATGCTTGGGAATTGGAAGAAGAAATCTAAAATGATGTGGCTTAAGAAAATGTACCTGTATATAATTTAGATCGGAATGAAATTAGAAATAGACGACGTGGTCAGCATAAACGATTAGAAATTAGTAATAATCTGATTATATAAATACAAATTTTTGACATGGAAATAAATTTAATCCTATTTCCTTTACTCCAATTGCAATCCCATATGTGAAAAGTAAAATAAAAAAGTAATAAAAAAATATTAAAAAAACTAAAATATGTTTAACATGGCCTGCTGGAAAATCAAATGGACATATACCACCAGCCTATGAGTCCTCCACCGGTCAAGCCATACCTGACAAACTGTGTACGGCTGCGTAAGGCGCATTTCCACGGTCCGTGGTCAGGCCAGACGCTGCGGGCGGGGCGGGGCCGAGCCACCACAAGCACTACGATTCTTTGATCTTTACCGCTCCTAGGGCGCAGTTCCGTCTGCTCAGACCACGGGCCCTGGGAATGCGCCTACGTTAACGCATTTAACCAAGCCGTTTGGTTTCATACCTACATCACGTATACGCGCACATGTGACGTACATCATTTACTTATTTTATTTCTTATTTTTATTTATTTTATAATTTTTTTAGTTTTTATTTTAATTTTTTTACAGAAAAGGAATATTTTAGGAAAGGAAACAGGATACAATTTATTTCAACAACAAAAATTCCTTTAAGACATCGTCTTCTTCAACCACAACGCGTTGTTCAACGGACTCCGTTCGTTGTGCAGCTCTTAGGTTCAACTCCGTTATCATCATTTGTTCACGTTCAGCCTGAAGTCTTGTTAGCTTAATTTGTTCAAGTAATAATAAACGCTGCAGTTCACCAGTTGTCAACTTTGACGTCTCTTCAGTTTCAGCTGAGAGTTTCAATTTTTTTTTCAACTTCGTCGCACCGCTGTTACGTTTGCAAGTCACTGGTGTGATGGGCTGGTTTGATGCTAACATGTCAACGGGGTCATCTTCGTCTTTACTATTCTCATTCTCCTCATTGAGTTCAGGCAATGGCGACGTAGAACTTGCTCCCCAGTCAGTTTCCTCTCC
Source organism: Homalodisca vitripennis (assembly GCF_021130785.1). NCBI lineage: Eukaryota > Metazoa > Arthropoda > Insecta > Hemiptera > Cicadellidae > Homalodisca > Homalodisca vitripennis. The sequence goes on from NW_025776149.1 coordinate 219,530, forward strand.
CCAGGTTGTTGATGTGCGAGATGAATACGCAGAAGTTGGACGGGAAGTATGAGGGGTCTGTGTAAACGATTGATCACAGAAAGACAAATTACTTAGTTCTATTTTATTTACAATGTTGAAAACTTGCGCTTTCACTTGGGCAATCTGTTGAGGTGTGAATTTCTTCACCGTTCCTGCCATCGATTTAAAAAACAAATCAACTTCATCTTCGGGAATTGGAGGAACCTGCGGTGTCATGAGTTTTTCTACACATTCAAATATTTTTTTTCCATCCATTCTTTCTTTTATCATATTCACAAGTGTAGTTTGGTTTTTAGTCTTCTTGCCCACTTCTTGTGAAGACTTTTTCACCTGTTGTTGGGGCGGAGGTATAGCTGTTTCATCCAACTCAAAAGTCTGTCCAGCTTCCAAATCTTCATCTGGTCCACCATCACTTTCCCCTCCAGATGTAGTGTGATTGATAGGTACTACATCTTCATTATCAGTAGCAGTGATTGACTCCGCAATTGTATTATCAGTAGCATCTGCGTTCGTCAATCCCCTGAAAATTACCGACGCGACGTTTACAATATTGCATTAGCATGTATACAAAGAAAATCAAATTAATGACTCTATCAGTGTGTTTATAATGTATATTGATGTTTTAAATGCATGTTACTTACTGTCTCTCTTCTTCCATACTGTCCAGGAAGCTTAACGTTTCCCAATATGCAGCCCTTTTCTCCTTAGCCGCCTTTCCAGTTCCAGTATGGTTTTCTTTTCGGCTGCGAATAAAATTGTCACGAATACTTTTCCATCTCTTCTTGCATACACCTCCTGAAAATGTTCGAAGTGTTTAGTTCAATTTACGTAGACGACATATATATAATTTGATGTTGTAATGTAGACCTACTACGCACTTTGTAGCACATGGGATGCATGATTGTATTTAAAATTACTGTCACAAATAAGGAATTTGGGAACTTGAACTCTAATTATTATAGCTGTGACAGTTTCTTTATATCTGTCTCACGACGGCTGCAATATATTGTTACCTAAGTTTACCTAGATTTTTATGTTGTTTTGTCTAAATGCGTGGGGGTTTTCTTTTGTTCCAGATTTTTGGCTACAGGAGAGTCTTTTAGATCACTTGCTTTCCAGTTCAGGATATCACCAAGTGCTATATCATGTTTCATACCTCAGGTGTTAGTTTCAATGAAAAATAAACTAGAAAAAGATCATCTTCCTCAGTCCACAACTATTGATTGGGAAAAGAAATTAGAGGAATTTTGGGAGCGATGGGATTTTCCAAACTGTGTTGGCGCTATCGATGGGAAGCATGTGAGAATAGTATCACCTAATTCTTCCGGTAGCCTTTTTTACAACTTTAAAAATTTCTTTTCAACGGTTCTTTTTGCATTAGTCGATGCAAACCGTAGTTCCTTATGGTGAATGTTGGTGCTTATGGCAAATCAATCAATCAATCATTTTTTATTGCAATAGACATGTATAACATGTATAGCAAACGTCACTATAATAACTAAAATTTTGTCCACTCTCCCCACATCAAGATCACACTCATACATACAAATCCGCATTCACTCATCGCACTTCCATTCGCCAATTTCCCCACCTCCTCAGCCAAAGTCAATCTCCCTGTTGGGTGGTCTCCCAGTTAAATGCCAAAAACTCGGCCACATTGTAAAATGCTTGTGACACTAAAAAGCTTTTCAACCGAGTTTTGACCGCCTGGGGCGATGGTGCATTTTTGATCACATTGGGCAGCTTGTTGATGAAATGCACACCTGCTTGTGAGGGCAGGTGTTCATAAACCCCCGTTCTGTGTTGTCCAGTTCGGTAGTTTTCCCTGCCTCTATACAAGGAACCACCAGAGAGTGCAGTTGGCGGCGACCAATAGAATGGACTGGCCTGCGCGACGTTGCCACACAACTGCCGCTGCCGCCCGGCACGGCTGGCGCATTGTGCCTGATAAACCGCTGCGCTGTCACAACTAACACTGACACTGAACATTCAAAACTTATCAGTATAATTGAAAAACAATATTTAAAATGCGTTGACAGTTTGCTATATTATATTTAAATTACTTGTATAGTTTATTAATGTTATTACAAACTAACTATCGATTAAAACAAACAAATCGTCCCGTCAGTTAGTCAGAGTAAAGTACTTGCTTATTTCCATACGATACAACTTTTCAGTGATTTTAAACGATTACTAAACACACACAAAATTAATATACATGTTGCTTATATTGGACACTGCATGACGTGTTGCTTGATTAAAAATAATTAAAACAATATAACAAGATAATCAATTTTAAAATTATCGAACAATTATATTTTTAAATTATGAAATAATCAAATTTTCCACTATTTTAAAATGAAATACGTTAAAAAACATGATTGACTTAATAATATTCTTACCTTTGCACTTGTATATTATTTATTCGCTCTCAGGCGGCAATATCGTAGCCAAAACCTCGGAGTCTTCTTCATTTTCACTTTCTGCCTCACTGCTACTCGTGTCAGAATTGTCTGCTAAGTTTATAATTATTTGATCTACAACACTTGTGCGGATGCATTCCTTTTCAAAATCAGCTTGCTGCAAGGCTTCTGCGTGCTGAACTCTTGATTGCCAGTCTTCTTTAGGGTACGCGCATAGTGAGGAGGTGAAGGTGGAGGTGTAGCTGGATGTGTAGGTGCAGGTGGAGGTACAGATGGAGGTAGCATCGTATAGTGCAGGAGGTTTTACCTCGCCGTCTAGCTCGCCGCCTCGCAGCTCTTTCCCCTCCCCAAACACGCGTCAACACAAGCAGTCGAGTGTTGTTTCTATCCATTAATCACAGTGGTAGCTTTTTTGCCTATTGCAACAATTTTCTCTGTCAGTGATGATAAGTGAAGATAGTGATGATAGCGATGATATGTCTTCAGCATGTAAGTGGTGGCTTACGGGAACGTTAAGTAATCGAACATTTAGTGCACATCCTGTTAATCAAGTGCGACAGGAACTAGGTGAATATCATCATCTTTTTCATGAACTAAAAAATTATCCTGAGAAGTTTCAAAATTATTTGCGAATGACTCCTGAAACGTTTAAGTACATATGTGAAACCATTTCTCCAAAGTTGGAGAGTTGTACAAAATACTGCAACTTGCATGTTAACCCTATCGGTCCAAAAGAACAGCTTGTACTGACTATAAGGTAAGTTACAGTACCTTCTGCCTGCAATTGCACATGTTCTGTAAGTTAAAAAGTATATGCTTTGTTAAAGATAAACAGTGTAAATTTAAAATAAAAAATATATGTATTGAAGTAAAATCAATAAAATTGTGCCAGAAATAAATTTCATATATTCTTCTGTTATTTAATTCTCGAATATGTTTGTTGTATGTAAAAATGAGTTGGTAATAAGAAAGCAATTCCAGTTCATGAAAAATACAATTTATTGGTAAAATGATAGTAACTAACAGGGATCTTTTCAAAGTAAAATACAAACGAAAGATATTAATGTACGCTACATAAAAATGCTGCAAATGTTTGAAAATGTTATAATAGTAGGCCTAACATAATCTTAAAAAATGGTATTATTAAGTAAATTGCGCAAAGGAAAAATAGTAGTACTTATAAAAAACGTAAAGAACTATCATTAATTTATCGCCAGCTGAACGGCATTACAAAGACATTTTTAAAAGTGAGTGTACTCGGGAACATATGTTTCGCCGCCATCCTGGTTGTAGTTCAATGGTGAAGTCACGTCGCGGACCAGCTGTGCGAAGGTGACTGGTGATGGTGATGCCATGGTACTAGGAGAGGAACTGTCGTAGGGACTGTAGCGATGAGAGCTTGTACTGTGGTCTACTGACGTAGGTCTAGTGACAGTTGATGTTGTTGAGAATGATGATGGTGGTTCGGGTGAGTATGCCATGTCAAAAAGAATTTCTTGAACTTTCATCCTGAACAACATTTTCTTTCTAGGATTCAGGTTTTTAACATGGGGTAGCAGTGAGTTGAAGAACCCAACATCCTCGTCATTTGCCCTATCCTCACTTTTCTGTTGCTTTAACTTCAACTTTTCTTTCTCCAACTGCACTAATTCCCGTCCAATAGCTGCTTGTGTCGTGATTCTTTTTTTAAATCCTGTTCTTGTGATCAGGTCATTCGTATTAAATCTTGGTGGCATTGCAGGGCGTGATGCATGAGATTTCTGCTGCTGGCGTGATTCACTCTCCGGCGCCGGTACTATTGTCAGATTCTCTGTGTCCAACTGTGGATTGTCAGGTTCATCACATTCTTGGCCTATCTCGGTCACTTCTTCCGACTCCTCTTCGTTTAGGTCGTGGTTGAGTCATCTTCTATTACATCTGCAAGGTTTCCTGTTGATTTGCGGGGCAAAAACTGGTCTTTGAGAAACGCCATGCTGTCGTAATATTTCCATGTGGGTGTTTCTGGTGCTGCAGCTCCAGACTTAATTGTTTTGGAAAATTGTTTTCTGAATTCTTGCCTCAAGTTCTTCCAAATTTGCTTCACAACTTTATCTGGAACAAAACACGAAAACGTAAACGACTAATATTTTTAATATTATGTTTTTGGTTATATTGTGTTCTTTGGTTGCAGGTACTTGGCAACTGGAAGCAGTTTTAAAACTCTTGGATTTTCATTTCGAATGGGAGACAATACAGTGGGCAAAATCGTTAAGAATGTGTGCAAACTGTTATGGGAGACGTTCCAACCAGAGCATATGCCAGTTCCAACTATTGAAGATTATGAGCAAGTTGCAAAAAGATTCTATGAGATTTGGAAATTCCCACACTGTATCGGAGCGTTGGACGGTAAACACTGTCGAATAAAATGCCCAGCGCATTCAGGGTCTATGTACTTCAATTATAAGAAGACTTTTTCAATTGTTCTACAGGGTGTTGCGGATGACCATTACAAGTTTATATTTATTGATGTTGGCGGTTTCGGCAAACAAAGCGATGGGGGAACCTTGAGGGCGTCAGATTTTGGAAGGTTGTTGGAACAAAACAAATTGTGTATTCCCGAAGAAAAGTGTTTGCCTGACAGCAATATAAAAGTTCCACACGTTTTTATTGCAGATGAAGCGTATCCCTTGCGCGAGAATCTCATGAAACCTTATTCGAAAAAAGCTCTTGGGGATGCAGAAGAAGTGTATAATAAACGGCTATCAAGTGCTAGAAAAACCATTGAGTGTGCCTTTGGCATTCTGTTTGCTAAGTGGCGGATATTAAGTGGTTACATTGAAACCTTGCCTGAGACTGCAGACGATATAATAAAGGCTGCATGCGTTTTACACAATATAATCATAAACAAAGACGGATACTGCGGTGTACATGAGTCAGAACTCCTGCCTTTCCCTACTGAACTGAACTTACAACCATTGGGTAGATCTGGAAATGCTACATCTAATCGAGCCAAAGAAGTTAGAAATAGTTTCAAGGAATATTTTGTAAACAATCCGTAATCAAGATAATACTTAGTTGCAACTGTGTGTCCTTGTTTATAGTTCATTAAAGATTTCATTCGCAAGTTTCTAATTTTTACCTTATTTCAAACCTTTTACTTACTAATGTTAGATAAAAAATATATTAATTAATTAGAAAGTCTGCTATGGATACTTTTACATTACACTTTAAACTGAATATCCCACATAAAACAGCAAAGCTGGTTTAAGTTTAAATTTAAAGTTTTTAGTTACCTGTAACTTTTAGTTCTTTCGCAATTTCCTTCCATTCCTTGTCCAGAACGTGACGATTGTGATGTTGCTTGTGTCTCTTGTCCCACAAGGCTGGACGATTTTGGACAGCAATAATAATATCTTCCTTCATTTCGGATAACAGGTTATCAAAAACTAACAGAAACCAACAAGCGGAACTAAACGTTGACTTGGGTGAAAGCAGACTGAAGGGAGCGGTAGTGATGGTCGTTACAGAACGTAATAGGATTTAATAACACTATTACCACGTAGTAGCCGTCACCGTTGTAATAGGTTACAACAAACACCCTATTATTTTTGTCACGTAAACATAACAGTTACTTAGTAAACGGCTATCTGAGAAACAGTCTGGATCTGTCACTTCTACCCATCACCCTATTACAAAAACTACGAGTAATACGGAACGAACGGTGTGTCACTGACACTGGATTCGTTACGTTACCGCTGTCACTATATTTGAGTTTTGTCACGTCATTCACACGTGATTCACAGACCATTCGTGTCGTGTTATGACACGAAAACTTCAATGCACTTGCGTTCTGACTCTGAGGGCTACTATCGTGTTTGTGCATTTCAAGTTGGTTATTGACAGTTCTAACCGTATTAATAGTTTAATAGTAGTGTTTTGGACTTTTTCCACTAGTTTTATACATTAATAAAATTGTGTTTAATAGTTTCACTCAGTTTTTGTAGTTAATATCTTTAATTTTGTGTGACTGGTGTGTGAAACAAAATGAACAGAAAACAGAAGACTAGTTATTTGTGGTCTTACTTCACAACTACGGATCCCGTAAGTAAAATTGCTAGGTGCGATTTATGTGGTCAATTGGCAAGTTTTAAAACTACAGTTTCTAACCTTAGAAAGCATTTAGAAAGAAAACATACCACTGTTGCTTTGCCACCGCCAGGAGGGAAACACTTACCGGTATCAAATGTGGTTGAACCCCTTGCTGTTCCTTCTTTGGCCTCTACTTTAAACAGGACTACATCGAACACCAACATTGCCATGCAGAATGTAAATTCTGACAACATTGCCACTAATAGTTCAATGTGTAATATTGTACCAAATAACCAACCAAGCATTAGGTCCTTCATACCTCAGCAGAAAAAAATTAGTGAAACCCAAAAGAAGAAACTAGACAAGCTCCTCTTAAATGTGTTTGTTCCAAGATTACCAACCCTTTTCAGTAGTAGAGGACGAAGGTTTTAAAAAGTTCGTCAATGGTCTAAATCCAAACTATGTTCTGCCAAACAGAAAAACCATTTCATCTTCTATGATACCAGCAGAATATGAGATGTGTTTGAATGCTGTTCGACAAGAAATGCTAACAGTATCAAATGTTACTTTGACAACTGACACTTGGACCTCTTCAAACACAGAGAGTTATATGGCTCTAACTTCCCACCACATTTCTAACGATTTTGAATTAAAATCAATTTTACTTGAGTGTTCTGTCATCAGATCTTCTCATACAAGTGTAAACTTGGCGGTAGAAATAGACAAAATTGTAAAAAAATTTCACCTTGAAGGCAAAATCATGATCATTGTCTCTGACAATGCCAGTAATATTGTAGGGGCTATAACTAATGAACTAAAACTAAAACACTTCGGATGTTTCGCCCATACAATTAATTTAATTTTGCAGGATGCATTGAAGGTTTGTCAGAGCTTAACAGATCGCATAAAAGCTATAGTTTCTCATTTTAAAAGAAGCACTAGTGCTACAGAGAAGCTAAGGGAAGTACAGAAAAATTTGGGACTGGAACCCAAAAAACTAGTTCTACAAGTAGCTACAAGATGGAACTCAACATTTTATATGTTGCAAAGAATTTCAGAGTTGAAGGATGCTGTTAAAACGACAGTGGCTTTAATCAATAAAGAAATTCCAGTGCTCACCGAAGATGAATGGAAGACTTGCTCCGAATTGGTAATGGTTCTGGAACCATTTGAAGAAGTAACCAGAAATATCTCTGGGGAAAATTACCTTACAGCTAGCCAAGTGATTGGATTTATCAATGGACTAGTTTCTGTCTGCAATAAAATGAGAAAAGAAACCCTAAGCGAAGTCTCCAAACGTGTAGTTGATGAATTGCTCAAAGGACTAAAAACCAGATTTTCTAACATTGAAAACAGCAAGACTATAGCTTTGGCGACGTTGTTAGATCCACGTTTCAAGCTTGCAGTATTTTCAGATGAAAAATCAGCTGGATCCATAAAAACCTACTGCACTGAGCTCATGTCAGCCATATGGAGCAAGAAGACAAGCACTTCTGTGACGTCTGTCAGTGGAAGTCAGGAAAAAGACGATGGAAATCAGCCTCTTACAAAACAGGCAAAGTTTTCTATCTGGGCAGACCTTGATAAGATGATAGCATCCAAGAAACCGTCAGGTACGTTAAAATATATTAATCTGTAAACCATATTAAATTGGGTTTAAAAAACACTTTATTATCCACTTAAAATAATTGTATTTTCAGGGTTAAAGGCATCTGCTGTCATATTCAATTACGTGTTAAAAACACTTTATTATCCACTTACAATAATTCATTGTATTTTCAGGTTCAAAGACATCTGCTGCAATTGTTGAAATGAACCGTTATTTAGACGAGGAATGCATCGGACGCTCAGAAAACCCACTACTGTGGTGGAAACAAAATGAAGTTTTTTACCCTCTGTTGTCACAAGTTGTAAAAAAACATTTTTGTGCAGTGGCAACATCGGTCCCCTGTGAGAGATTATTCTCAAAAGCAGGATACATAATTACAGAACGACGTACCAGATTATCAGGGAAACGATGTGAACAACTGTTGTTTTTAAATGCTAACAGATATTTAGTGCAATAAGTTTTTTTAGTTGTTCTTAGTTTAGTTTTCTTATTATATGTCAGGCAAACTGTGTTAAGAGCTGTTGTTTTATAATGCCGACATATTTTTAGTACAAGTTTTTTTAGTTGTATATTTTTACTTGCATATTGTAGTTGTAATATACTTTGTATATTTTTTCAATACGTTGTATCTCATAAATTACATTCTAAAAGGTATTGGCTTATCAACTTTATAGCCCTGGTTTAAGACTTAATAGTAACTTAACTTAAGTAAATTTTAAATGACACACTAGTTCATAAGCAATTTAGAATTACGAATAATAATATGTTTTAGTATTGCAACTCTAACCTGTAATTTCAAAAATTAAGTTGAATTATCAGTGTTTGCGGTGACGGGTGTTTGCTGAAGTTACGAGAGCTACGGCTGTAACGTAACTGTCACCATTAAATAATATGGTGACAGTGACAGACCGGCCGAGCGCGAGCGGAGCCACAGCGCCAGGCGGAGCCGGAGCTGTCCCGTAATAGGTGACAAAAATAATAGGCTACTGGAACCTATTACGGCTCCGTCACGTAACGTTGGAACCTATTACGTCAAAGTAACCGTAATTTCCATCACTAGGGAGCGGCGGGGTGTACCGGGAGAGGGGGTTGGGGGGTGCGTGGCCTTGAGTGGACCAATCACGTTAAAGCAGCGAGCAAAGCCGCGAGCTAGGCAGCGAGGTAAATCAAACTAGTTTGTTTTCGAAAAACATCCTGCTAGGCCTCCTTGTAAGTGGCGAGCTACACCTCTACCGCGACCTGCTCACCATGCGCGCACGCATTTAACCTAATGAAATTGTTTTACCTCGCCGTTAACGGCGACCTGCACCTACACCTACACCTCCACCTTCACCTCCTCACTATGCGCGTACCCTTAGGGTAAAATTCAGCACAAAATAATATACGCATACTGGAATTGAAGAGAATGCAGTATTTTCAAACGCCACTGATGAAGCGACAATAGGCACTGACTGACGGCAATGAATACAAACCTTATATATATACAAACCTTATAAGGTTTGTATTCATTGCTGACGGTCAGAGACAGGAAGGAGGAAGGGGCTGTTTCTTGGAAACAGTATGACTCATCCGTCTGGTATTACCACCACTGCTGGCTGGTGCGGCTTTTGTTTACAGGTATTTCACCCGTTTCCTCCACATTTTCACTCGTCTGAATCATCTATTATGTACTGTGTTCAAATTTCATTGGATGTTATAGAAAACCGTTACTTTAGAATTTTATAAGAAAGTGCATTCATATTATAAAAATACTTGTGCTGTATGATTTTTCAACTATGACCAGTTTAAATATTTAAATCACCCACTTGTAATAAAAAACAATTTTACGTAACACAGATTCAAGACTATTAATAGCCAGGTAGGAAAAATGCTTTCAAATGGTTATAAATTTATGAGAACCGAAGTGCGTAACAAAACCGTTGCGGCAACAATTCCCATCGTTATGTACTGAATAAGTATATTTATGGAAAAGAACATATATTTCAGATGTATTTGATAACTTTCTTACCAATTTGAAAATCCATTTAACATAACATGATTATACTATGCAAACATGTAATGCCTTATTATATATATCAATGATAATGGCATTATCTAACTGTTAAATACGGGAAATTAACGTTTTTGCGGTATTTTTATGTTTTCTTTTTAATTTATATTTCGGCTAAAGATTTTAATCCTACGATCTTCGTATATGAGTAATATAATACAATAATTTATTTCAATCCATTTAACTCAACATGGAAATAAGCTACAGAGATGTACTTTTTTTAATGACCGTAAAATTACATTTTGTAATACGTAGTTAATTAATTCAAGACAGCTCTAACATTTCTTTCGAGCGTAACGGTTAAGTATTTTAAGAATGCTGGACTCGCGCGGCTTGTGGTTACAGCGGGGAACAAGTTTGGCAACGTCGCTCAGCTCTCGTTGGCCGCTCCAAGGTTACGGGCAAAATAGGCTCCTCCCTCAACTGCACTCTCTTGTGGTTTTTTGTATAGTCTCATACGAATGAATGTCTCGGCCAGTTGTTAAGGCACACTTAGACATACAAAACAGCGTCGTTTCGCAAATGTAGAGACTAGGCAGAGTCAATAGCTGCAAATTTTTGAAGGTTTCTCGGCAGGACTCTCGAAAATTCAAATGAGCGATTATCCGAACCGCTTGTTTTTGCCGTTTGAACACTCTCATCAACTGGTTGTTTGCACTGGCACCCCACAATACTACTCCGTAGGTAAGGTGGGGGTATATCAAACCATAATATGCCGTCATCAAGACCTGAGTAGGGCAATATTTGGCTAAAGACTTCAAGACATAAATGCCTGAGGACAATTTTTTGCAAACATGGTCGATATGAACATTCCATGTCAACCCCCGATCGAGGTGTATTCCAAGGAATTTGATACTGTAAACTTCTTCCAGAATGGAATCTGCCAACATGATGGCAGGGTCACACTCTGAGTCTACAGATCGAAGAGAAAAGTTCATGGCGTTGGATTTTTGTGTGTTTGTTATGAGATTGAGGCTGTTGAAGTACTGAACACAGTTGTTGATATCAACAAAAGATCGTTCTTCCAACAAAGATTTTGTCTTTTCACTGAAACGACAAGGAATCCTCCTTTCCTGCAAAGAAGGAGATGCAGGAATATTCCAAAAATCAAAAATGGGTAAACTTATCAATGAAGGTGCCGTATGCCCACATCCAAAAACACTGCCTTCTGCGGATATGAAGCTTCCACATGTCATAGTAGGGGATGAAGCGTTCAGGTTAGACATGTTATGAAACCTTACCCTCAAAAACAGTCCCTAGAAGATAGGTATAAAAGACAATATAACTACGTTTTAAGCAGATGTAGAAGAGTCACGGAGAATGCTTTTGGCATTATGTGTTCAATTTTTAGAATATTCTTCACGCCTATCAACTTGAAACCAGAAACCGTAGACTTAGTAATATTTGTATGTTGTTGCCTTCACAACATGTTAAGGGATGACTTTTTGGCCTGTAATCCCCCTACCTCTGAAGATGCAGCCAATGTTAAGTGGGAGATGCCTGAAAAGAACATGATACCTATAGCCTGGGTTGGTGGTTTCGCTAAAAGTGAAGGGTTTCAAGTAAGGAGCAGATTCACAGAGTATTTCAATTCTCAGTTCTATAAACACAGATTAAGTACTGTACTGTCTGCCAAGAAAAAAAATTATGGTTGCCTGTAAAGACGGTTTTACGGGCGAAGATTTTACGTGACAACGTCTTTTTCTCGGTAGAATATTTATTGATATGAATATTATTAAATTGCACAATAGGAACAAGGAATTGAATGAAAATAAGAATTGCACAAATTTTAACTATAGAAATATATTTTGTTTACTAAAACATTGTACATAATTTGAAATTAATTAAAATTTGTTATTGTAAATGGTAAAGTTGAATAAAACATTTACTAAAATTGGAATTTGAAATTCTTGCTAAACACAGTTAAATTCTAACTCCGCGCGTGGTGATTGGTCGGTTTAGTTCGTTTGTTTGGTCGCACTGTTATGACAGGTTAGAGGTTATAATTTGTTATTTTAAATGTTTGACTAGCAATACGCGCTGTTTCTTCTCAATCGACTGAATTACGATTGATTGCAGAGTGATTTAAACTAATAATTTACTTAACACTATCAACATTTGTCAATAGTATGACATAACCTATAAACTCAGTTTCTCAACTTTTGTGTCTATCTAACAATTAATCAATCAATCATAGTTTACGATAATGAAATATCAGTGTACAATTATTTACCTTTATTGTTGTAGTTGTTGTAAATGACGAATCTAAGCACTCCACATTTTCACGAATAAACATAGTTATCTGCTTTATCCCGTGCGGCGGACCCACAGTTATCTGCTTTATCCCGTGCGGATGACCCACTGGACGGGCATCGTAACGTTACCGGGCGTTACACTTTTTCATGAGTGACTCCGAGCCGCAACCTAATTTAAGACGTTGTCACGTCAAAAAGAAAAACAAAATAACAGATGTTAAAGAAAGGTGCAACTTGGGTGTTTAAAACGAAAAATTGCAATTGCACCCATGATAAGTACAATGTTAAACTCGAATTATTTAATGCGGGCCCATTTGTTTAGATTTATTCTGTTTAAACGAACTTGAAAGTTTGAAAACATTGTTCTTATGATGAGAATCGCATTTCTACACAACTCCACAGTTCCGGGTGATGAATTCTTAAACTTATGCCACTTTTTAGAATCTATATGTGTGCATTCGTTTGTAATTTATAATAATTATTAATACAGTAACTGTATTTAGAACTTATAAACAAATATTTCTTACCTGTCTTTGATAGTTTCTTCCCTATTATCTCCCACTCCTTGTCCTTCTTCAACACATTCTTGTATTCTTTTTGTTGTAAACTCCACAATATAGGTCTTTCTTGAACTTCAAACACTAAAAGTTCGTCTTCTTCCTCGGAAAACTTAGCCGATTTAGCACTGGGCGCGATGGTCTCCATGGTGTTGCGCGGCGCAATGAAGGTGACTGACTGCTCTCGGAGCAGTGGTGTGGCGTCGTTGCGCGGCGCCGTATATCGCGCCGACGCAGTGACGCGCCTAGGAAAACAATTCCACTTGATTCTGTACAAACCAGTGCTTGGTTACGCGACGCAGTTAGATGCGCGGCGCAGGATAAGGCTGGTCGTCCACTGGAAGCGTATTCAAGCGTCTTCACGCTCGCGCGATACAAGCGTAAACAAGCGGCTTCGCGCGACAGATCCCACAACCATGAGTCAGGTAAAGCCGCGTCCACTGCAGGCGCCAACTCCTGCGCAGCTACAGGCGTACTCACGCTCGCGCTACACATCCCGTCTGGATGGGATCTGTCGCTCGTACACGCTAGTACGCCCAGAGTCCAGAGAGAAGCCAATCGTCCACTGTGTGTTTGATTTTGTTTTTATTTATAGATTGTTATATTTTGTGTTTAATAGTGGTTTTATTACAAAAATGGAAGACAATACCGACAAGTTTATTAACACAGTAAGATTGTTTACACCGTTGTGGGATATGAAGGACAAGCGGTATCATTCAAGGGATATCCAAAGAAAGCTTTGGGCAAAAGTAGCTCAAGAAGTGGGAGAAGAAGGTACGTTTGTAGACTCTAGTATTTAGTAATATATAAATATACTGCATGCTGCATCAATTATAATAACCTTAGATTTGCCTATGTTAGGTTAAATAAAGTTAGCTAGGGTTTGGTAAACCTAGCCTACATTATTATAAGTACATTATATCAATAATGTAACAAAGACAGTATTAGTAATATTATAGAATGATAACCTAACCTAACCGCCACAGTGCGAAGTATAATAAAATGTTAAAGTTTGCTTTGTATTTGTATTAATCAGAGTCGAGGTTCACATGACTTTAAAAAGTACCAAAAACCAGAAATCAGGAATAATTTAGGAGAGGTTGTTAATGATCCCTCAGAAGTGTGTAATATTTTCAATGATTATTTTCTTAATGTGGGTGATAAGTCCAACAAGGTTCCGCCTAATATTAGCTCTTCTGCCTTGAGCACATGTCCTCTGAATTCGTTTTTCTTGTCGCCTACTAATCCTAAGGAAATTGCTGAGTCAGTTCGCAGCCTAAAATCAAAGAATTCCGCTGGTTCAGATGGAATATCATCTGCTTTGTTGAAAAACGTAGTCTTATGCCGGGTCCACACCAAACCAACAAAACAAAAACTCCAACAAATCAGCAACTACAACAAAACTGCAAGTTTTCGAAAACAGGAACTAATTGTCAACTGCTGTCCACATTATGAAAACAAAAATCAGTCAACTTTGTGATCCCGATAGAAAATGTGGCGAGCTCGAAATTTGGAATTACAAAGGAACAATGAATTATTTATTATGGCAGCTGGTTTTCTATTCCTAAACCAAAAAAAAAGAAAAAACGTTTTTGGGTTAGGCCGAGCTTGAAGAACCGACAAAAAAAAACTATGTTGAGGAACTATTGGAAGATTTAAGAAAAGACGATAGAGGTATTAGTGGAGAAATGCGATGCAGCTTCAAAAACTTTTTAAGAATGACCAGTACTGATCTTGAAAATCTAATAGAAATCATTGGACCCTCGATACAGAAGAAAAATACAAATTTTCGAAATGCCATTAGTGTAACAGAACGTTTAGTGATTACTTTAAGATTTTTGGCAACTGGGGAGTATTACCAGAGTCTGATGTATCTTTTCAAAGTATCCAAACAGGCAATATCAGTAATAATTCCAGAAACCTTGCGATGCTCTCATAAGTGCCACTAAATACATATATGTCAAGGTAAAATTTAACATTATTAATAGGTAGCTGTTTAAAAAAATAAACTGATTTTTTTTAAAATAACTTTTATTTGGAATGTATCTGAAAATTACATGTATGACTGAGCTGATTCATTTGTTGTTATCCGCGTAGCTGGCCAGGATTCATCAATCTGGGTGGTATGTTGATTCGATGAGCAAGACGGACTAGTCAGTATCTCGTAGGTTTGAACGCTGGGTGGGTTTTGAATAAGGTTGTATGCCGCCTGGATTTGAGTAGGTTCCAACGCTAAGGGTACTTGCGCAAGACCGAATGCTATCTGGACTCATATAATTTTGTGGTTGTTTGTATCTGTAGAACTAGTGTGAACTGCAATTGGAGATCGAAAATGAAGGAACGGTGTCAATTGCTCTTGAGTTTCTGTGTTTTTTGGTTGGTCATATTCTCCTATTTCTGCTTTGTAGAGAAGATCATTGATCAAATGCTGCACAGTAGCTTGCGCATAAGGTACGAAGTTTTCGCACTTTTCTAGCAACTAGCTCACCAAATATATCAAAATCATTCGGGTTGTACAGATGTTCCTTGCTGATTTTTTTTATATACTTCTTGTAGCATTCCATAAAACTTCTGCATTTTGCTTCTCACTAGTGGTTAGAACTCTTTTCTTTGGTGTGGTAGATTTTGCTTTTAAGCTTTTGGTGTTTTTATCAGTAATTTCCTTTTGAGCCTGCAAATCTTCGTAGCTTTCTTGTAATTCTCCCATATTACTTGTACTCTGGCTGACGCTAGCGGTATCATCGTCATTTGTTTCGGATTCTTTTGCCTCTTCATCACTGTCTGAATCATCACTTTCCTGTAAAGTAAAGAATGTATGTTATTAAAAAACTGCATAAAAATATATTAAAAAAATGTATATTAAAAAAAAATATATAATAAGAAACTTTCAATTAAATTTAATTTGTATTTTATTTCAGACTCCTAAAAGTGAAGAGGAAAATGGGAAAAAGTTAGCGATGATTTCAACAAGATTTGGCACTTTCCACATTGCATAGGCGCAATGGACGGAAAGCACATTGTAATCGAGGCACCTACATTCAGTGGCAGTGAATTTTTTAACTATAAAAGGAACATTCAGTGTAGTTCATTTTGCTGTTGTTGACGCAAATTATAATTTTCTGTATGCAAACGTTGGTTGTCAAGGACGAATCTCTGACGGAGGTGTTTTTAAAAATACGCCATTTTACAAACTATTGGTTGAAGGAAAACTAAATTTGCCACAAAAACGTGTTCTTCTTGGAAGGGACAAAGAAAGAAAGTCCTTATGTTTTAGTCGCAGATGATGCTTTCCCCCTTAAACCCATGCATTATGAAACCATATAGCGGCCATCAAGATTAAGGGTCAATAGAACGTGTCTTCAATTACCGAATTTCACGTGCTCGAAGAATAGTTGAAAATGTGTTTTGGCATTTTAGCGTCTGTGTTTCGAGTGTTTCGCAAACCAATGCTGTTACAACCAGAAAAGGTAGAAAAAGTGACTTTGGCATGCATTTGTTTGCATAATTATCTAAGGTGTGTCTTGTCGAAAAATAAATATAATCCACCAAACAGCTTTGATGTAGAACATAATTGATAGTGGTACACTAGAAGATGGCGCATGGAGAAAAGATCAACAAACTTTACAGTCGTTTTTTAATCTACAACAGACTGCAAGAAAATCATCTGTAGAAGCTATGGAAATAAGAAAAGAATTTGCTGAATATTTTTATGTCTGAGCAAGGTCAAGTTCCATGGCAGTTAAAATTTTTGTTAATCTATTGAGCAAAAGTACTGATTTTTTAGGGGAAAATGATTTTTTAATTGATTTTAATGATTTATTATTCTAATTATTAATAACTAATAACAAGTTCCATGGCAGTTAAAATTTTGTTAATCTATTGAGCAAAAGTACTGATTTTTAAGGATAAAATGATAGAATGTATAATGAATAAATATAAAGTAAATAAATAATGCATAAAATATATGTAAATTTTATATCTAATAAATAAAAATATAAATAAATAAATATCTACCTGTGTATTCGATAATCCGCCTATATTCCCACTTGGTCTTGGCTTGTTTTTATCTTTTAAGAAACTTAATAGTGAATAACCAAACCACTTCGAAACGAAAAGTTTTACCAGCTCCGGATTTTTTCAATAACTGATAATTTCTGTATTCTCTTTGGTACTGGGTATTGATGTTTTTTATCTTTCTGTCTACTTCCTCTGAAGAAACATTACACAATATTCCTATTTCCTTTAAGGCGTCTGCCTTTTTATAACGATTTTTATAATCAGGGTGTCGGGCATCCCATAACAATTTACCTTTCTCTATAAAGTTCGATTAATTTACATGTATTTTCAACACTCCATTTTATTGCTTTTTCCCGATGAAGTCATTTTGCACACAGCACGAGACAAACTGAACCACAAATTTTAAGTTTTGTTTTTCTTCCTGTGGAAAGCGTACACACTAGACCAACAAAGTTGCCCAGAAACACAAACAAAAACAGCAACAGTTTGATCTTTACCCGCCAGGCGACGGGAAAACAAAAAGGTTGTTGAAAACACGAACAAAACAAAATTGTTGCCGAAATGTTTCGCTTTTGTTTCAAAAATGTTGGGAAACATTGAGTTGCTGTTTTTGTTTTTCTTTTGTTGGTTTGGTGTGGACCCGGCATTAGAGCTGGCAGAGCCACTCAGTGAATTGATTAATCATTCATTTTCAATGGGTATATTTCCTGACTGTTTGAAACTCGCTATGGTCACCCCTTTGTACAAGAAAGGCTGCAATCTGGACTGTTCAAATTACAGGCCGATTTCTGTAGTTTCAACCTTCTCTAAAGTTATAGAGAAAATAGTATTAAAAAGGCTTTGGAGTTTCCTACAACACAACAAGCTGATGTTTCAACATCAATATGGGTTCACCCAAGGGAAAAGTACTGTTGACGCAATGTTCTGTGTCGTGCAGAACATTGTTGATACTATTGACTCGGGTAACCGGTCTAGTGGCTTATTTTTTGATTTAACTAAAGCCTTTGATTTAGTTGATCACGTTCTTCTTCTAAATAAATTGTCTATCATGGGGATTAGAGGTGTCGCACTTCAGTGGTTTCAATCATATCTGGTCAAAAGGGCACAGTTTGTTAAGGTGAGTTTTATTGATGCGTCAAATAACATCTGCAATAGTTTTTCCACGAAAGGAACTATCAGCAAGGGCGTGCCCCAAGGTTCAATTTTGGGCCCTGTCCTTTTTTTAATCTTTATCAACGATCTTTGTAAGGGCTTAACTGTGCCAAACTTGTGCCTGTATGCAGATGACACGTCACTAACGTTTTCTAATTCCTCCAGAGATCACCTGGAACTCGACACATTCTTGGAAGGGAATGCACTTGTTAATTGGCTTGAGCAAAACAGTCTTCAGGTAAATGTCTCAAAAACTACACTCATTGAATTTTCAATTAACAGCCATTCAAGCAAAAGTTTGCTCAGTATTCATTTGGGTGATGAAGCTGTTTTCTCAGAATGCTCCGTAAAATTTCTTGGCCTTATTATTGACTGCAATTTGTCTTTCCATCTCCACATAGAGCATGTATGTAGGAAGCTGAGTCAGGGTATTTTTGTGCTCAGAAATCTGGCTCGTTTCGCATCAACTGAAATTCTTACTGCTACTTATTATGGCATCATCTATCCATTCATATCTTACGGGGTTTCCATTTGGGGTTCTGAAAGCACCAAAACTAAGTCTGTGTTTAGGCTTCAAAAGAAAGCTTTAAGAATAATTTATCATGTCCCATCCAGAACCTCATGTGCTAACCTTTTTTCCTCCAACAAACTTTTAACTTTTCCTTCCATTTATATTCTGGAAACCTTATCATTTCTTCATAAAAACTTTCACCTTTTTAATAGATTTTTTCCGACTCACATGTATGGAACAAGAAGTAAACCCAGATGCATTATGAATATCCCGCCACACTCCACCTCATTTTTTGAAAATCATTTAAAATATTCAGCAGTAATTCTTTTTAACAGTCTTCCATTAAGCTTAAGATTAGTCCAAGATTACACAGTTTTTAGAAAAAAATTGAAATGGTTGTTGATCGAGAAGGCTTACTATTCTGTTAAGGACTTTTTAGCTGATAAGATAGTGTAGACTTGAAAAAGTAAAATTATTTTATTGAGAGACATTATTATATTTTGTTATGATTTGTTGACTTGGCATATACATTGTTAACTCTGTCTACATGCTGAATAAAGAATTTGAATTTGAATTTGAATTTATTTTAAAAGAAATTCAATTAATTGCAATATAAAAAATATTATCGATCCAAAACGTGTCATAAATGATTTTGTATAAAATATTTTACTGTATTATAAATGCATTATTAAGATGTAATACCATGAACAAATTGTGATTGTGTACTGCTTAACAACATTTACTTCAAGCAAATTCATTTGGTAAAATAAATAATCAAATTTTTTTATTATTTACAACTTTATTTTATAGTACAAGTAAAAGTATGTAAAATACTCCTAATTCACAATGTGCATTAAACTTTGTCACCACTTTATACAGTTTCCAATTCAGAAAAAAAAGCCACGAACTTGTCCCTTACTGTATAGGCTGCGTTAGAGCCCCTATTTTCACCCAAAGAAGTAAATCTAACAGGTCTGCTATTAGTGTTGTCATCATTACTATCTTCTTGGCCATGTGGTAATACTTGTTGTTCGCCTTCTTTGTCGATGACAATGTTATGCAACAAGCATATGCATTGAACTATGGTGTCAACAAAGTCTGGCTCCACTTCAATGCCTTTCAGCAGCAGTCTCCATTTGTTGCTAATTATACCGAATGTGCATTCAATAACCTGGCGAGCTTTAGAGAGCCGCCTGTTGAACAGCCTTTTAGCTGGATCCAAATTGTCTCCTGGAAACGGTCGCATGAGATAAGTTTTGAGTGGGTACGCTTCATCGCCAAGAATAACATGGGGAACCTTTATGTTCGTTCCTGGCAATGGAGCGAATGATTGTGAGCCTAACGCTCCTTTTTCAAGATTTTCTGAAAGATACGAATGAGAAAAAATTCCTCCGTCACTTTCTTTGCCATAACCGCCAACATCGACAGCAATAAACTTATAGTAAGGCCCGGCAACACCTTGCAATACAATCGAGAAATATAGTTTATAATTTCTAAACATGCTGCCAGAATGTCGTGGGTTTCGTATACGTACATGTTTACCATCAACACAGCCTACACAGTTTGGGAATCTCCATCTTTCCCAAAATCTTTGTTTGATTGATTCAATCTCTTGGTCTGTTGAGGGAAAAGCCATGTGGGTAGCTTGCAATTTGTCCAAGATTGCCTTGCTTGTTTCCTTAACAATCCTCCCAACTGTTACATCAGACATCCTATAGGTGTACCCCAATGTCTTGAAAGACAGCAACTCTGCAGTTCATCTCAGCGAACCACAACTAGCGCCAACTGCACTTCAAAAAATGGGACCACCCCTAACAACTCCGACTAAGGGAAAACTCAAAAGATTGGATTGCGACAGAAATAACAGTGACCGAGGATCTCCAGGAAAGAGCAGCTCAAATAAAAAGAAGAGGTCAGTAGATGTCAGTGATGCGCATTTCCTAGAAATTGAGAAAGCTAAGCTCAAATTGTTTGAAACATCTGCTTCATTGAAAAATGACAGTGAACATCAGTTTCTTATACGCCTGCTACCTTATTTGAAAAATATTCCAGCAAGCCGGCAACTCCAAGTAAGGAATAAACTTCAGCAGGTTTTGATCGACGAACAAGAACGCAACAGTTTTGTCGCAATCAATTACAAGGATCCCTTGCCTTCAACTGTGAATCAATCACCTGGACATTCATCTTGGAGTAATAGTGCGTACACAGGATACAGTTCCGATGCTACATCCGAATCGTCGTGGGATGTTCCACCAGTAAACTCTCCATTGCAAAATTTTGTAACAAATTTTAAGTAAATTTCTCAAAGTTCAAATGTTGCCAACCAATGTAGCTCAAGTTACAATTCACAAATTATTTTTTTTAATTATTGATTTGTTTTATATACAAACCACAAAAAGGAAGTAATTACTTATTTAATACAAATTAAACTGTAACGAAGTCTTAAGTAATAAAATATTATAATGTGTTAAAATAGTTTAAATATTCCACTCACCTTAAAGTCACACTTAGAAGTTCACTAGGTGAAATCGTCTCCCTAAAATTTGATTCCTTTGAAACACTATGCTCTATACTATTCAAAATGTAATTAAAAGTGTCTCTTCTCATCCTATTGTGACACCTCGGTGTTAACGCCCCAAAGCTTCAACAAATAAATTAATTTAAACTAATATTAAACTGAGAATTCTGCGAAAATTTACATAACATTAATTTAGTGACTACTTCTAATCACTATTTAGAATGGGAGTCAAGACCTCCACAAGGTGTAATAATGCCACCGTACACATTAAGTGCCATCCGGAATAATATAGCGAAATATAGGCGCTGAGCCGACTTCAGAGGAAGGGGACAGGGAATTTTCCACAGCCTGCAGGTGCATTAAACTAAAGCTAACGACCTGGTGTTGCCGCAGAAACGTGTAAGGAATCCGCTGACATCAGCGAAGAGCTGTGTTCAACGCAAGCCTCGAGCCGTCCAAAGTACCATGTAGTTTTGTTAATTACTGGGTGAATCGTTGGCAGCAGCACCTGATGGACAACCACCAGGGAAGAACTGGCGCTCTGATTGGTCGGGGGCCAAGAGAGAAGGGAAGGGGCATCACTGGAGGCGATCTTAGAGCAGAGGGTCGTAAAATTGGTTCGGGATGCGGTAGATCATAATTCGGCTCCTCTCTCTACAATTCTCTAATTCTATTGTTCTAGAGCCAAATTCTAAATTTTCAATCATGTGTTAATTTTTAATTCAATTAGTTTTAATCTTTTGTTATCTTAATCTAAATCTCTAATCACAAACGTTCGAAATTAAACAAGTAAGATTTTATTCCGACTTCGCTGTTTTATTTCTAAAGTTCGACCTTTCCTCACCGCGAACTCAAGAACGAAGATCCCTTCTTTTGTCTCCCACTGGGCAAACTACAGGTCGGCGGCAGATCACACTATAATAGTCAGAAAATTTTGCGGGTTCTCTTTCCAAATCGTTATGTAAATGATTATACTCGCCCATTGTCTTCCTCTTCTGATAAATTGGACTCATCCAACAATACCTTTTCTTACTAACTTACTAGCTGCCATCCGACGCCTCAAGAGGTAAGTACTGTCGAACTAGTATAACTCCTCTACAAAACTATAAGGTTACAAAACTAGATAACTAACATAACATAATAAACACACGTCTGTCTGTAAACGCCAACTCACGTACACTGACAGCGCATATTCGCTTCCAGTGGACGAGGCCTACGCTCGTCGCTGCTCAGCTTGTAGTTGCTCCTTGCCTCTCGTGTACGCGCGAGCGTGAAGACGCTTGAATACGCTTCCAGTGGACGACCAGCCTAATACGCGGCGCTGTATAATGCGTGCCTAGGAAAACGTAGCTTTAGGCAACTTGGATTTATTTAGCACAACACTATAAAGTCTTTCAATAACGCTACAAAAATAGCTCTATTGTCACAACTGGAAGTCACACCACTTTCATCCATAGCTGCAAGAGGACAAAAACAAACTGGAACGACAACTGAGGAGGTAACATTCAAAAGCTCACATGTCCAAAATTGAAAAAATCGAGCTGAGCACTGATTATAAACTGTTAGTGAATGTCTTTATGACTACACATCTTTTCCAGTCAAAAGCTCACACAATCTATTTTAAATCAATATATAAATATCACTTTCCAAGCAAAACCTCACTTATTTTATTGACAGTTCCAAGCAAAACCTCACATGTACCAAGAGCCAATAGGAGCACGCCTTGCAGGTCACGTGACCTGTCAAAGACGTGTCAGCTGTTTTTTATAGCTGTCCATCAGTTTGAGGTTATGCACTGTAGATTTTGCATTTACAATAGTAGTCATAGTGTTTTCATGTGAAAATATGGAAAATATTACCTGTGAAAGTGGTGTATTAGTTAAAAATACGTCTCAAGGAAGTAGGAAGAAGTTTAAGAAACCTACAAAGCGTGAAATTGCTAAGAATTTAAGACATTCTGCTCCATCTGGTTGCAATGTTTTTACCCCGTGTAAACATAATACTAAGGTATTTCAGTGCTGTAAAGTGCGCCCTCAGGATGCATTGAACTATCGAAAAAACCTGTACTGTTCTTCTAACAAACAACTACAAGATCAAAAAGTAAGTAGACTTATTTCACATTCTGGAGTAAAGCGTCAGAGATCCCGCACAACTAATTGCCTAGGCCTAGGCCTACCTAAAAAAAGTAAATCTCACAGCTTTTCGGCTCATTACGTGTTTCCTGTGGCTAATGGAAGTAATATCACAGTCTGCAAATCATTTTTTCTGCACTTAACTAAATTCAAATCAGACAGGGTTAGGCAAATTTTGAAGAAACTTCGTCTTGGCAAGGACTTTGTAGAAAACCGAGGTGGGGATCGAGTAAGTGGTAAGAGTATTCTAAAGAAAAATTCTGTTAGAGAATTTATAGGTAATTTAAAAGGTTCAGAGAGCCATTACAGCAGGAAAAAAACCAAAAGAGTCTACCGCAGTAGTGACCTGTCAATTAAAAAGTTGTGGACTATTTATGATAGCTCTACAATTTCCAATGATCTTAAAGTCACAAAATCTATGTTTAGACGTATATTCTGCAATGAGTTCAATATCGGATTCAAATCCCCAGCATCGGACATCTGCAGTTTTTGTGCAATGATGGATAATAAAATAAAAAGCGCAACACCTCATGAGAAGCAAGGACTTTTTGTCCAAAAGACTATTCACAAAAAACGCGCTAAAGCATTTTATGAACTCTTGAAAGAAGTTAAAGGCAATGAAGTAACATTATGTTTTGACATGCAACAGGTTCAGAGTCTTCCACGAAC
Organism: Homalodisca vitripennis; assembly: GCF_021130785.1. Lineage (NCBI taxonomy): Eukaryota > Metazoa > Arthropoda > Insecta > Hemiptera > Cicadellidae > Homalodisca > Homalodisca vitripennis. The sequence continues at coordinate 243,512 of NW_025776149.1, forward strand.
ACCTGTACAACAAGCATTCTATGCAAGGCAGCTGAGCCTATACAATGTTTGTATTACGGATGTGAATACAAAGAAGCCTGAATTTTTTATGTGGTCTGAAGAGCAGGCGGGACGTGGATCTACAGAAGTTGGGTCTGCTCTGATAAATTTTTTGAGCTCCTACAAATTCGATGAATCTATCACCCATCTTAGACTTTTCTGTGATGGGTGCACGGGCCAAAATAAGAATAACCATATTTTGCATTGTTTGATGTACTTTTTGGCTAAAACGGAAGGGAACTTGGAGACAATTTCAATTACTTTTCCTGTCCGTGGACATTCTTTTTTACCCGCAGACAGAGTGTTTGGCAGAGTAGAAAGGATATTGAAGAAAAAACCAACAATAATAAATAAAGAGGAATATTTGGAAGAGTATAGGAAAGTGGGTCCTGTCAAAGTTCTAGGCACTGACTGGAATCTAAAGGATTTGAAGAGTTTGGGGGGGGAAAGAAGGTTTTCTCAAACCATTAGCTATGATCAGTGAAAAAAAGAGAATATTTATGACAAAGAAAGTATCCTCTAAAGGCACCATCTCAGTGAGGGTAAAAGCCAACGAATATTTTAGGTTCGAGGATGAAAACCTTAAACAGTTAACCCTACTAAAAAAGGGAATGAATTGGGCAACTATTTTAAAGGCTCCGCTTCGAGAAGTGCCTTTGATTCACCCTATTACCAATGCAAAGAAAAAGGATGTTGATGGCCTATTGAAAATCCTGTTTGGTGAACATTGGGGTAGGGATGAAAGCCTCTCCTGGTACAATGATATAATACACGGAGAAAATACACCAACCATTGAGGAAGAGATCGAGGTGCCCCAGTGTGACTGCCTAGAAGACGATTGTGCGCTTCACATTTAGTGTAAAGACTTATTAAAACACAATGAGAGATTTTCATTTCACTTTATACATGATTTTTTAATTCCTAGAATATAAATTCAACTCTTTAATATTCTTTAAGTAATTTATCTTTTTGGTATTTTAACTTTGTGGTGTTAAATAATATAATATTGTAATCTGTATATAATGTTCTTATTAACCTTTACCTAGACATAAATTTGTGCTTACTTAAGTTTAATTTATCATTCAATTACTGCAAATGAATCCAGTCAAAACAACACAAAATGAACCTCAGTTCTGAACAAAAGCTCACATGTCCCAAAGATTCAAACAAAACCTCACATGTCCAAAATTTAAACCTAAATATTTAGTGAACCTAGCACATTTTAGGCTCGAAAGCTTTAGAAAATGTGTTTTGGGGACAAGGAAAAGGTGTAGGGCAGCTTATTTTTTGTTTCAATTAACAAGGTTGCTGGAGAGGAGTTTTTCTCTTTTCGTGTAAATTTTGATTTGATGGACATGTGAGGTTTTGAATGTTACCTCCTCAACTGACTTGTGAGTAATGACGGGGAGTCGAGTTAGGCGAAAACAGAACAAGTCGCAACAGGAAAGGATGCGTGTAGTCTGTGTGGCGCTACAAGTATTTACTTGTCTTTCTTGTGCAGTCAGTTGTCTCGCGAGTAAATACTTGCTAGTATACCCTCGGGTTGGTGAATACACGGTTACAAGTAAACTTGACTCTTTATTCACATCGGTTTACTCGGGATTAAATACTCGTTACACTTTACTTGTAAGTAAATACTCGTCGTACTAGTTTTTATTCATACCGCAAATTGGCTCAGCGCTTGTGCACCAGAAGCTCAGCTACTGCACCACGTTTAGCTGTTTCATTAAGTGTAGAAGATTTTATGTTTATGTTTAAATCTTCACAGGTAGAGCAAACATCTACAGTACTTGTGGCCTACCAAATGAATAGGAAAAGTTTACTTTAAAGTATTTCAAATAATAATTATTCACACTTAACAGCAGTGGCGTATATAGAAAAATATTTTGGGGGGGGGCTGAAATACCGGGGGGTCTGGGGGGTATGGAATTGGAAAATTTTGCCAATTTAAGTCTTAATAACACAGGTTTAAGGTTTTTGGCATGTATAAACGCTAAAATGGAAAGAATGAAAATCACTCTTTCGGAGAGATTTTTAAGTTTTTCATGGCGAGTTTCCTTCTTTTCGAGCAGGTTTCACTTTTCCATTTTAGCGTTATTATGTTTATATAGAAGGACCTGTATCCTTTGTATATTATTTTTGTATAAAATTAAAATTCAAAACTTAAGTGTCTGCTAGTTTGGTAGTTTTCAGTTGTTAAAATAGAAAATAATAGAGGCTATAAAGTCCTATTTTTAAAATCTTTGGTTTAAAATAGTTGTTATACAAAGAAATATATTGTCCTACGTATCTAAAACACAACACACCACAATATTATAAGTTTGAAACTAATAAATGTTGACTATATACTATATTTATTTTAGCAATTGAATTGTTATTTTAGTTTTTTTTAATTTTACCTTAATGAAATCAGAAATAGTAATTTCAGTATGCACACAATTCAAATATTTATATCGTTAAAAAACTAAAATCTCAAACAGCCTTCCAAGCTACAATAACCAGTTATTGTAGGCCTACTTTATGAACTGTTACAAGGGAAGAAAATGAAATATAGCTAAAAGTATTCATGAAACACTGTTTATTGTCATTTTACAAAACAAAATCCAAATTTCTAGACTTCAGTGAAAATTGTTTTAAAACTTCCTCATCAGTTATGGTAATGTCTCTATGAATAGATAAAAGTGCAAGACCATTCAACCTGTTTTCCGAAGTTGTGTTTCTCAGATACGTTTTAAGTCTTCGGAGAGATGAAAAGCTCCTTTCTGCAGAAGCCACTGAAACGGGTAAAACCGCTAACAATTTCAAAATATTAAACATGTTTGGGAAATAGTCTTTATCACATTTTTCAAGAGCAGAAATTGCAGTTTTTGGCAAACTTTCTTTTTCTTCACGATTCCACTTTTGTTTCCACAGTAGAAATTCACTTCGTACCTCATCTCTGAAAGATAGATCTTTTTCATAAAACGTCAGGGCAGGTTCCAGGGATGAAAATTCCGTTTTAATGCAGTGCTCAGGAAGAACATTCTGTAGTGAGTCGATTACTTCCCTGTGGTTTTTAAAACGCTCCTGAAGTGAACAGCAGAAATCGTCAAGGTATGGTATATACACTACACGCCGGTAGTATTCTTCCACGTTTGTATAAGGAGTATTGCAGCGATTAGTTTGCTTGCGACATGTACGGGGGGTTTCCTCTTTGATACCTAATTTGTCAGTGCTTACTTTTAGCTCACTGAACAAAGCCTGGAATGTCTCTTCTGCTTTGCTTCGCCTTTCCTTTACTAGTTCCAATACATTGGAAATCTGTTTGTTGGCTTGAGCAAGATCTATATCTTTCTTTTGGAGCATCTCTGAAAGGCGGATAGTCAAAGAAAGCAAGTTGTTCAAAATAAAAAGACATGCAACAAACTGAAAACTGGTCACGGAGGCAATTAGTGTGTGTGCTTTTACAGAAGCTTCTGCAGTCGATTCTTCTTCAATAGTTGATAGAGCGGTAATTATAGGCTCCAAAGCTTCTTTAAACATTATAACTGAATCGTGGCGTTGCACCCAGCGAGTCTCACACAGACATATAAGTTTTTTTCTTTTCATCTCAGGGCAGCATTCAGAAATACTTGACTTAAGTATCGCAGTTCTCTTAGCTGACTTGTGAAAGAAACTACACACCTCACTGATGACACCCATACAATTCCTTATCATAGGGATTTTTGATGCATCAGATAGACATAAGTTAAGAGAGTGAGAGGAACAATGTGTGTATATGGCTGAGGGTACTTTTTCACTTATGTATGCTTGTACCCCTCTGAACTGGCCACTCATGACAGAAGCCCCATCATATCCTTGACCACGTAAATTGTTTAAATCAAGTCCAAGACTGGTTAGACTTGACATTAATGTATTGGCTAAACCTTGACCTGTTACATCATACACGGGTACAAAAGCCAGAAAATCTTCCCTAATTTTAAACAATTCCTCGTCAACATATCGGACACAGAGGGAAAATTGTTCAATTTGGCTAATGTCTGTTGTCTCATCTGTTAATACTGAATAAAATACAGATTTTCTCACGTTGGATACAATTTTTGACTGTATTTGGGAACCAAAAATACCTATAATTTCATTTTGGATAACAGAACTAGTATACATAGTTTTGCCACCACCAGTTTCTAGCTGTGTTTTAAGATTATTGTCCCCGTAATTAGCCCTGTACCTTAATAAAGAGCGAAAATTACCATCATTTTGTATAGGCTCGTCAAGATCCACTCTTCCACCATCACGATGCCCTCTAAGAGCAATTTGTTGCCTTCCACAAAATCTAATTGTCTGGATTATCGGTATAATTCTATTTTTGTTTTCCTGAACATTCATTTTTCTCTGCATGTTGATACTGTTTATCACACTTTCTGTTTTTCCATGTACTAAGGATTTTACGTCTTCAGCCATTAACATTGCAGTTTTATGATATTGTTTATTTTCATGTTGCATGAAAACCTCCCTAGCTTTCTTAAGCTTTGTAGTAAGTGGTTTTGATACTAATACTCCTAAACTCTGATGGTTTCCTTTCCCACCTGTGTTGTGTGAGAAAAAAACACAATATTTACACAGGGCCCCTTCCTTTGCTTCCGAATAAGCTAACCATTTGAAGTCTTCCAACCACTTATATTGAAAACTTCTGTTATTTTCAACTTTAGGAAATTCGTAACTACGTTGAGGCTTCCAACAGTTCTCAATAATTGAAATTTTCTCTTCATTTTGAAGTGAAAAGGAAGTTGAGGAGCAGTAATGACCAATATCATTGATATTGTGAACTAACAAAGTGTGATTACTCTCGTTAAGGTTATGTTCAATTTCACCTGTGTGATCCTTGATCTCAACAACGCTGCCAGTTGATGTAGCACAAGTGGAGGGACTCGGTGTTATTTCAAACGATGTCTGCTCGTCGATCTCAGACGAAACACGTTTTTTCTTCACGAAAAAAGCTTGAATCGAACTCTGTCTCTTCATTTTAAATGTTTAATGTAGCCTATGTACTTCACACGTAAACTGTCAACTATAAAGTAATCAGATCATGTTTAAACAACGCGACAACAAAATATATCACTTGATAACAGTCACTACAATCACAGCACATATGAAGGGCTAACGGAAAGAACAGGCTAAGTCCATTTTGAGTAATTTTACAGGAGAGCGTTTTTAATGTTTAAATGTTAAATAAAACCTTACCAATGGGTAATAACTACAAGAATATAATAATTATGCCTAGTAAATGTTGTTTTACATTGCTTTAAATTAACAAAAGCGTCATTATTGTATTGTTTATTCCCAAAACTCGTACTTAAAAGTCATAAGTACAAAACAGAACGGCAAAAAACAAGTTCAGTCCATGGGCTTACCCAGTTTTTTTACCAAACCTGGTAAAATAAAAGCCACATATAAATATAAATTTATGTTTTTATTCAAATGAAATAAAGATACAAGGTAAACTCTACTTAGGCAATCTTAGTTTGATGTCCAGATTATTCATGAGGCAAACTTCCATAGTATTCTTGAGCTTGTGGGCCACAGAATTTTTTCAAGGCTTGCAAATCTTGGTACTTGGCCAATGGAATCGGTAGAAGACCTAGAACAACAAAAAACATGTATTTTATGTCATTAACCTAAAACTATAAGTTATAACTGAATAAGGAGGTTACGTCAGTGTAGATTAGGTAGCTACACCACCAGGTGCTAAATGAGTATTACTTTAATTGACATTCAAATGTATTGAAAGTATAATAAACTAAGTTATACAACCTTATATAATAGTTAAAATTGTGTCTAGTGGAAATAATATTGCTTACCTTCATATGAAAAGTTTGGTAGGTTGAATTCTCCCTCATTTTTTCCATGTGGTGGCAGATCCATTGTGGTAATGGATGCAAGTTCAAAAGCACCATTAAAACTTGTTCTGAACTTAACTTCCTTCTTGAGATTTATTTCAAATACAATTTCTCTGACAGGGCGGGTAGCAAAGGGACACTTTTTCTTGTAAAACGGTGCTAAGTGTGCAGTCCATTGACGAAATGTATCAATCGTGGCTTCGTGCACGATAAAGGGTGACGGATTTGTCCGAGCTGTTTCAAATACCTCGATCCAGTCATGTGGAAGCTCAGTACGAGTTTTTTGGTTGATTAACCCTAAGTTTTTGTCAGTCTCAAGGTAACTATGTCCTCTCACTGGAAAACTTGCTGTTATTAAGTCAAAGCGTCGCTCAGTATGAACTAAATTGTGGAAAAAAACGTACTAATGTATAATTTTTGTTCTGTCCTGAACATCCATCACAGAACACTTCCAGTTTCCTTACTCTTTCGTCCAATTCATCGTAAACAAATTTGTGAAGCATTGAACATACGTCATCGCTTCCTTTTTTTCCTGAACATTCTGGGTAGATGAAAAAGACGCTTTTTCTACTTGCTAATATATGAACGTTGAAGTTGTAAACAGACAATTGCCTTTTATAGTACACATCGTTAGTAGGGATGTTGGGCAAAGACAGGTTTTTGCCAAAATCAAAAGCAATAGCTTCATAATCTGCATGAGACTTACTAAACTCTTTAGCATCTTTTTTCTTGTTATAGAATGCGCTTGCTTTTCTTTTATGGACTTGGTTTTCAACATGTAAACGTTCGATTTCTTTATTAATTTTTGTCAAACAATTTTTGTCAGTTATGTGTTTTTTTTCATTTTCTAATACCTTAACTTTGGCTGAAAATTCATCACAAGTACTGCACGTGTCTGTGCGAGGATATCCGAAAGATATGTTGAATTCACTTGAAAAGATTTCTCTGTAACACTGGTAAGAAACTTTAACTGATGGGTATGCTTCTTTAAATAAATTATACATCTTTGTTGTATTCAGCTCTTCAGAAAGATAAGTTTTCTTTGAGTCTTTTAATCCATAGTGACTGCCTCGTCTGGGAAAAGATGCAATGTGGGCCTTGATGGAATTTCTAGTTACGTCTGAAAGCCTCCAAGGCCTATTATCGTGTTTACCCCGTTTATCTAAAGGGGATTGACCACTTGACCTCAAACTAGACACTAAATACTCAACTTTGCCTTTAGTTATGCCATGAAAAGCAATGAAAGCTTTGCGACAAATTACAGTATCCTCAACAGTTCCATTAATATTCACCCTTACTCTATATTTGTAGGAGGCATTGTTTTGTCGGGCATTTTCTGCATTTCTAGGCCGTCTACGTTGAATGGGCAAGACTGAAATTAGGCCACACAAGTAACTATTTTGCATGTCAACAGAGTTTAGTAAATTAAATTCCTTTAAAATACTATTTCTAGTCGCCTCTGGGACTTTCTCAAAGCACTTCAAGGTACATTGGCAATCTTCACCCATAGTATGTGAAGATAGGTTAAGTTTCTTTCTTACCTCTGACATCCTACCATACCTTTTCCTTTTCTTCGAAGTTTCAAGCTTCATTGGAGAACCATCAGAGGGAATGTCACCTTCCATAGTTATTAAAAAATAGCACGTAATATTAATGATAATTAGATACTAAACTCACTAAGCATTGAAAACCACCACTCTATAACATTATTATTTCACATTAATTCAGTATTCAAGTGTAAAGAAGTCAGGTGGTGCGCGTAGTGGCAGACACAAGCACTATGGACTGAGCCTGTTCTTTCCAATACTGGATGGACTGAGCTTATTCTTTCCCTTTGGTGTTTTTTTTAATTGTTGTTTTTCTCGGGACTGAGCTTGATATTTCCCAAACTAGCACATGCTACATATGCCGCAACAGGAGTACCAACATATAAGCCAAAAAAATCAAAATTGAGAAAAATGGACTTAGCCTGTTCTTTCCGTTAGCCCTTCATATGCATACAGCACTTAAAATGTCACCACGGGTGATACGCACTAGACAACAGCAGACAATGGCGTGGTAGTGCGGAATGAGGTCAGGTGTGGTGGGAGTGGGTGGGGGGTTGTAGGAGGAGGAGGGTTGCTAGGCAGCGGGGCCGCGGCGACACGTCATCGTCATATACGCATGCCTGGCGCTGGCACTACACGAGCGGCCGACGCGACAGTCAGGAGCGTCAGGCTACCTCGCACTCTTTACAGTTGCAACGCTTATTTGCATGCTTACAAAATATTAGTAATTTCAACCTCTGAAAAAAATAAATATTGAATATTGTTAGGTATCATAATGTATTCTTAAAATTCCACTATAAACTATAATACTAATGTAGTCGAAAGTATAGAAGCACAGCTTATTGAAAATAAAAATAAATTATCGTATATAAGTTATAATATTTTTTTTGTGTTTCAAATTTCGGGGGGGGCTCGAGCCCCCTGAGCCCCCCCCTTATATACGCCCTTGCTTAACAGAGTTTTTTAGGTTTGGATGTTTTTCTATAAATAGTTCATACATTTTCGTCACCGTCAACTCAGAATCCAAATAATGAACTGGCATAGGTGTATAGTGTGTTACTTTGGTAGGGAACGAGGAAATATATTCATGGATACATGTCAAAACAGTTTGTGACTTTACATTAGCCCTGTTGAAATGCTTTCCCCTCCCATTTTCCGGTGTTTTGTTGGATTCCTTGAGATGTGTTAGGCGTGAGACTGCTTTGTTAGAAATAGCATGTAAACTAATATACGGCAAACAGGAAATCGCTCATTGCCTTTCATTGCAAAATATCTGAAGGATAAACTGGCCTGTTTTGAGTTTTCAGTCTTCAGCCGATGTCTTGCTACATTAAATCTATCTATCAATCCAATTAGATAAGTATCTTGCTTGTTTTTGGGATGGCCATTGTAGAGGTTATTTAAAATAGATTCCCTGTGTTCAATTAAAATATTTGCCATACACAGACCCGTGCTGGCCCGAGGGGACACGGGGACGTGTCCCCTTGCGCCCTCGCCTTAAAGGTAAACCGGAGCCCTCTTGAAACTAGACGAAAAATTACGATTTTGTATTATAATTAATTTTAAACTTATACAACGTTCGTAATATTTCCTATTGCGAGATACTGGAGTCTTAAAAGATGTTTAATTATGTTATTTAATAACTAACAGAAAACTATGGCGACGCCCTTGTAATCTAGTAATCGCAAAAAATATTCTCCATGTGAAGAGAGGGTTGGCACACCTGTCGGCATTACGCACAACAACTTGCTGCAAGGCGCGCGCAGGGCGCCGGCGCGACGACGGCAAGGGCGCGACGACGGCGAGGGCGGTGACTGGTGACTAACTGATGACGTCTGCTTTTGCTTCTGCTTAGTGATTCATGATTCTTGTTGATAGTGAGCTTGTGTGGTGTGTCTCTTGTGGTATGAATTTCATCGATTTATGCTGTCGCAGTTTTGTTAAATAAGGTTAGTAAACTTTTAACTTATTTGCTTAATGTGAAATTGTATGCAAAAATAAACTATACCTACCCAGCGATAGGTTTATGTCAGATAGCTATATTTTGTTTTCGTTTCGGCTAAAGTCTCGTTCGTGAGAAAAGGTTGTCTGTTTGCAGTTAAACACATCTTATAATTAGGTCTCAGTTAGAGCTGTTTAAATTGATCATTTACTATAGGCTTAACCTCGTGACATCCTGACTTATTATCAGTATCACTAAATTTAATTAAGAGTTGATTCGAATATTGTCTGTTATAAAAACTTCGAAGTTTTAGAATTAAACACTTCCTCAACCAGTGTTTTTTCATAACCCTTTACTGTTGAAATACTATGAAAACTGAATTAGGTGTTTGGTACAGATTAGTGCAAACTCAAAATGTCAACATGAGCGACACGGGCTGATAGCATGAGTAGGCGAGTAGGCCTAATATTTGCCTTAGTGAAAAGTGGTTATGTTAGTATTAGTAACAAATCTCTCGTCACTAGAGCGCTCGTGCCATTGTAGCCGTATCAACTGGAGCTTTATGTTTCATTTTTCGGTAATTGGGGGTTTATTTTCCAATTAAATAATGAAAATGCATTTTTCTGTCATTGACTTAATTGATTGGTCTTATATTTATTTATTAGTAGTCTACAATATTTGCTAATGTTGCCTAAACATGATCATAAATTATTTACAAGCAAATATTCTTTTGTAAAAAATACTAAGCATTAACGGTAAAATTGAATAAAAGTTTTAAGGAATATATAAATAAAAATGCATATATTTAAAGTACGTATACAATTGTATACTAAATTTTTTAAGATCACTTCAGCTCATTATTTAGACTAATTAATAGTTTGAGTTGGTTATGTGAAGAGAAATTTGTGCAGACTATTCGTATGAAGAGAACTGCTCTATTCGTTACTAAAGTAGAATTAAAGCCAGAAGCCGATTGGTAAGTCTGCGTCTTCGAAGATTCTCGGCAACGTTCGGTGACAGTGTTGCCACGTCGCGTCGGGTCGTGCGGCACGCAGAACAGCTGGTAGGGTAGTAGCACGGCGTAAACCGACATGAGCTAAATATTACAGATTTTAAATCAGTGTTTTAGGTCTTTTTAACGACGATTTCCATAATGTCAATAATTTGCTGCAAGCCATCGATCGCTACTGGAAGCGATGGTCTTTCAATTTCCAAGATAAAAATGTGCTTGTAAATTAATTGTAAATAATGGAAATAAATTTATTATGCACTTCATTTCATTAATTCATGTACGTGGCATTTTTATCAATTTGTGGATATTCTGAATTAATTTATTTTTGTTAAACTGTGTCTCGATGTTTGAATAGCCTCATATAGTTTTCGGTATAAATCTGCTTCAATCTGCTGTGCTATTAAACTACACAGAACCGTGTTGTAATATTCTAGTCACTAAAACACCGAGAAACAGGCATTAACGCATCAATGCCACTCTCTTTTCAGTATATAGAAACGAATGAAGCACTAATCTCAATAATGACTGAGCTAAGGTTTAATTCAAATTTCAAAACATAAATTGAAATAGTAACATGTAAAGAAAACTATTTGTTATTTTTTTTACAATGAGCGTCAATGGCTTCTTCACGTATAAAGTGGATTTAATTTCTTGAAGAATTCAATCAACTGCACTCTGCAGGCGCGCGACTGCGAGTAACAATGATCTGCGGTGCCAAACTTTAGATAACAAATAATCTTCGCAATACTGTTGTAGTTGTGTTTACTATGAATTTTACAAATATAATTGTTATTATGTTCAATACATTAAACAGTTAGTTAGCCATCAAGGATTTTATGAGACCTTAAAACGTGTTACTCTATGTAATAGCTTTTACATTCAAAGCTAATTTGATGTAATTAATTACAGTTTCAATTCATTATTTATTAATTGATTATTATTAATTAATGATAGAGCGTACAGTCCCACGTCCTGCTGGAAGGACCTTCCGGAAGTACTTTTGTACGCAGCGTTGCGTCCTGCCCGCAGGACTTAAGGCACTTATGGCGAATGTTTGAACTGTCCTTCCAGCAGGAAGCGTCCTTCGGCAGTACTTTTGGTAACCAGAGCGCATTAGTGGCAGTAATACTTCAGATATGGTGTTGGGCGAACAATAAACTACTGTAAATTTTGTAAAACTGTTTAATATGACTCTTACTGACTAATACAACAACTGCCTTGTAATCTATTTTATAAATGTAAAATAAATGTATAAACATACGAAGTATAAACTTGTTCCGTTACACAACAGAGAGAGAATACATGAATAAATTAAAAGTATAGAATAAGTAGTAAAAATTCAGATCTACACAAGAAAACTTTATTAAGTATTTCAGCTAATTAGTAAAATTCATTATGTATTCATATACTTAGGAAAGATATTGAAAATCTTGGGACTTATTTTCTAATATGTTTAGCTATCTCAAAGAACTAAATTTAAAAAAGTATGATTTCTATCTTGATAGCTACATAGTCATCTTTTTCAATACATATCTAATTCTTACGACGTAAGGGTGTACCATTTTTTATATGGTATTCAAAACAATCTCTGCCAGTTTGTGGGCTACACATGACAGCATTAGGTCCGCATTTCTTGCAAAAGTAGCTTGCTTTCATTTGCTTTCCGTGCACTCTCGAGCAGATTAGACACTTCCTTAGAACTCGCTTCCGTTCGTCTTCTTTAGAAAGGTTAACAAGGACGTGCGAGATTACCTCCACAGGTAAATTCACTTCATCGATTAACAAAGGTTCTGCAGGTCTTGTTTCTGGTGGAAGGCCAAATTGGTTTTTTATTAATTGCAAGGCTAGTGCCTTAGTGAAGTCTGTGTGAGACTTCTTTTCAAGGGCAGGTCTGTGAAGGTTATATGCTAAAAAGGCATTAGTTTCCATAATACCAAATATACAAGCAAACATTCTATTATGCCACTGTTGAGTTTGCCACACACCGTTTCCAGTGCTAGTCCATCTTGGCGAATGTGGTTATGTATGTCTATGGCAGGAGCTCCCATGAAGTAATCTTCTACTAGTTTTGGACGTGCTACTTCTTTGGTGTAAGGTTTTCCGTCGTCATCATATCTTTTTTTTGTACATGGTTTTCCAGGTAAAGTTGTAGAGCAGGTACCTACAAACGTATTAAACTTACGGTCTCTCCATCCTACACAAATAAGATCTACATTTTCCGAGCTTGCTGTAGCTGATATAAAAGACCCCTTTTCCTTAGGGCACCTCAGGACAGTTTGCTTCAGAGGATAGTTTCTATAGGCGGTTTTAACCATCCCTAAAAAATACAAACCTCTTTCCTTTAACTGAATACTGGTCTTTACAGAAGAAAACCAAGAATCTCCTACAACTATTCGACCAGTTCCATGCCACGGTTCAGTCAATCGTAGCGTTGTTGCAGTTCCGGCACCAAAGTCCTTTTGCCATTTTTATTTTTCATTTCTTCTTTCCCCTCATTGATTTCCAACCCAATCATGATTCTTGATGTGCTATCACAAATAGTTTTTACTTCACAACCAACTCCTTTAGGTTTCCTTTTAATTTTTATCACAGCAGGCATGCCATTTTCACGGTAGTTGCCTTTCCCGTACCAAGCAAACATGAATTCATCTACAGTTAATTTGAAACCTGGGGAAAAACTCTGCCTCCAATGTGTTACGGACATGTTGATGAGAGGCCTAACTTGATACCACCTATCTCCATTCCTTTTATCTTCAGGCATGGCAAATGCCATTGCCATTAAAATTTCTTCAAAACGATGCAGACCAATCCCAAACCTAGAACCAAAAGCTGGAGCAGGAAAGAGGCCGTCGGTTTCCGTAGACCAGTAGTTGCGGCGGACCCCTAACATATTTATACTCATGGCGTACAAAATACCAATTGACTTGAAAAACTCATGTCTCGAAATTGGTTTTCTTCTATCCCTCAAATGAGCATTTGAACAAACTAAAATATGGTTTATATCATCAATGGGGAAAAAAATTAGCCAAAAATCCATTTCATTGAGGGATAGAATTTCTCGATTAGTATTGAGCAAGTGAAAACGAGGTTTGTATTGATGGTCCTTGAATTGATCAATATTTACATGTTTACCAAAGTCCCACTCAGTGTCATTAACTAAAACTAAGTTTGAATTATTATAGATTTCCTCTGCATCTGCAGGTAAATCAATAATATTGTTTGATCCGCTATCAAGGTCTTCATTTTCATCATTAGATTCATCGGATGATGATGACGACGAACTGTTTTCAGCACTGGTCAGTTGAACGGTAGTCTTCCTCCTTTTACTTTTCTGGGCATCATCTGAAACAAAGAAATTGTTTCAGATGATGCCTTTTTAATAATAAACAAACATTTATCCGAACTTTTAATGTGACAAATATTACGAGTTTTACGTGTGGCAAAAGTCTGTCATCTATACTTGTCCTCTTTGAAACTATCCTGGTGATGAATACCTTTACTATTCAAGTACGACCAAAATATACTAAGAAACCCAGTTTTAATTTATCAACTATTAATAAATGGTAGAAAGTGAAAAGTTTTCTCTTACCTGATAGCGTTGCAGGTGATATGAGCTGGCGGGGTAGGCCTATAGCGGCGCTGGCAGCAGGCGTCACACCGGCAGCGATGACAGCTCAACCATCACTCGAGAACAAGTCTTTTAGCAAACATCTAGTTGTGTTTTTGTCAATGTCCCACAGAACTGTTGCACAACTACACGTCACTTTAATTACAGTACCATTACACTTAGTGGTATCATAACTGCTACCAAATAACGAGCGACTCCATGCATTTCCACTATTTGGAGTATCAAAATTTGATTTTTATTTATTTTGGTTTATTGTATCTTTTACTTTATTTTTGTACACAAGGTTCCAAAATTGTGTTGTATTAAGTGCTTGTTTAAAGAGATTTTTCCTCAAGGAGAGTAACAAATCTCACGACCGTTACAGTGCTTTTAAAATGATTTTTTCATATGTAAAAATACTCTAATTACAATTATTGTTTAATGATTCATAAAACCTACCTATAACAATTTCAAAATCATGAAAATACATTCATAGATTTATATTAAAGTAACTTTTTTAGGTGATATTGTTGCAAACATAGTATCATTCCCAGAAAAAAAAGTACAATTTTGAGTATTTCCATAGTATTCGATGACTAACTTCAAACCTAACATTTTTTTTAAGACAACCCATAATGAGTACTATTCAAATATAGAGGTTTTTCAATAAAAAAAAAATAGACTGGTCATGATTTAAATTTTTTTGGCGTGTGACGATTGTGAGTGTTTCCTGATGCTTGTGAAAAAAATGCAATTTTTCGTTAAAACTAACCTTTGAACTATAATATCATCGATGGTACTCAATTTTCTGTATTATTTATAATTTTTTGTTATTAGTTTAATGATATTTTTCTCAGTTCTTTTACAGAAAAGGAAAATTATACGCGGATTTGGATTTGGAGCGGGGGTGACTTTGTGCCTGCCGGGGTGACATTGTGACACATGTTCTCTTTTTACTATTTTAAATATTGCGCCATTAGTGTGCTAGCTACTGGGCAAGACAAAGCATTGCCAGATGCCTGACAAGTGCTGCTACCTACCAATCACTGCATGTACTTCTGGACAAATTATTGAGCCAGCGTGGAGTCTGTATCAATTAAAACCACATTTTTGTTCAACAGAGAAAACCTGCAAACTTTCTACTGTGAAACATTTTACAGAATTTCAAGCATTTAAATAGGTAAGTATAGTAATAGCCTTGTTTGTCTGCAGCAATGTAATGTTTATAAAACTAAAATACATATTTTTGTTTCATAAATATACAGACTTAACCTAAAATTCAAAGAACTGCGGGGTGACTTTGTGACAGCTGCAAGGTGTCACAAAGTCACCCCGCAATGCTTTTTTCTAATGTTCCAATGTTTTTTTTCAGTTTATCATCCAGTTGTGCAAACTGCTAATACCGTAACATTGGAGTACGATATGCCTAGAAAATATGTCAGAAAAATTGGGGCTCGTAATTACCGAAACTACACGGAAGAAACTCTGACAGAAGCTGTGAAAATGGTTTTAGACAAAAGGCTGTCTTTGAGGGAAGCATGTAACAGGTCAGTAATACACTCGGCCAAAGTGATTGATGTGACCTATTTTTATGATGCACTGCATATATTATTTTAGTGTTTTATTTTCAGGTTCAATATCCACAGAAACACTTTGTGGCTGAAAACTAAAGAGGCCTGGAATGTTGCAGTCGAAGTACCTAAGAAAACACCACGTGGTCAGCGAGTCTTCACGGAAGATGAAGAAAGGAGATTTGCAGTACATGCAGTTTCCATGTCAACGTATGGCTTTCCAGTTTCTTGTTTTGATCTCCGTTGCATAGTTAAGGCCTACCTTGATAGGACAGGGCGACAAGTGCCTGTTTTTGAAAAAAACTTTCCTGGCAGAGACTGGGCTGACTCTTTTATGAAACGCCACAAAGATTTCATTTCACAAAGATCACCCAAAAATATTACCTATGCAAGGGCTGCAACCGATGAAGTAATAATTGGCGAATTCTTTTCAAACCTTGAAAAAGAGGAGATTGCTAGTGTACCTCCTGAACAAATTTGGAACTATGACGAGACTAACCTTGTAGATGACCCAGGAAACAAAAAGGTTATCACACGGCGAGGGTGCAAATATCCAGAACAAATTAGGAACTCATCTAAGGCTTGTACATCTTTGATGTTCTGTGGAAATGCCGCAGGGAACCTAGCACCCTTATATATAAATTATAAAGCAGAAAAAATTTGGTCCACTTGGACTGAGAATGGACCGAATGGAGCTAGGTATAACAGAAGCAAATCAGGATGGTTTGATCATCAGGTGTTTGAGGACTGGTTCGTGTCACTCATGTTGCCCATCTTGAAAAAACAAGAAGGTGTGAAAATATTGATTGGAGATAATTTGAGCTCCCACATAAGCCTGGAGGTGCTTCGTCTCTGTGAAGAAAATGAAATCAAATTTATAGCCCTCCCACCTAATACAACTCATCTTCTTCAACCACTTGATGTGGCATTTTTCGGCCCATTAAAACGACTCTGGAGGGAAATACTTTCCTCTTGGAAACAAACAACTTCAGGATGTAGATGTTCGTCAATTCCAAAGGATGAATTTCCTGGCTTATTAAAGAAGCTTGTAACTGCTTTGGAACCTAAAGTATCAAAAAATTTAAAGTCTGGTTTCAGAAAAACGGGAATAGTTCCTCTAAACAAACAAGAAGTCATTTCGAGGCTTCCTAAAGCTAGCCTAGACAAAAATGTGGGAGACATGACAAACCTAATCGGAGAATCCTTTCTTCATGAACTAGAAAAAAGAAGACAAGATGAGACACAACCAAAAGGAAAGAAAAGGCGCAAGAGGTTAAATGTACCTGCAGGGAGGAGCATTGGAGCATTAGATGTTCTCAGTCCTACACAGAATGAAACTGAGGAAAATGTGACTTTATGCACCGAAAATCCAACCAAAGTGAAGGCACGGAAGCAGAAGAAAAGAAAAACTCATCAGCCAGAAGATGAAAGTGATGTCAGTGACACATTTACTTTACAAGATTCCGATGAACTTGATCTGGACTTGTTCCGTGAACAGCTGTCTGATCTCGATGATGATTATTGTTTAGAAGGAACGAGTAAAGATGCAAATGAAGAAAATTTTGCAACAGGGGAATTTGGTGAAAAGAACTTTTCAGTCGAAGATTACGTAGTCGTCAATTTTGATGGTACTCTGTTCCCAGGAAAAGTAATCGAGAAAAAAGATGGTGGTTACATTGTCTCTGTCATGGAGCGATCTAAAAAGAATTGGAAATGGCCATCAAAACCAGATGCAATTTTTAATGATAAAGAAGAAGTGTTGTATGGCATACAACCCCCAAAACAGATTAGTAGCAGAGGATTTTATCAAGTTTCTGGAGTGGGTTGCTAGCCATGTTGAACTTCAACATAAGAAACAATAATTTGTTTACAAAATTTTGATCTCAAAAACAATTTTATGATTCATTGCATATTTGTCTTTACTTATTTTGTACTTGTTTTTTGCTGTACAATAAAGGTTTGAGGGGTTACTTTGTTACATCTTTTCCTTGTACTTTTAATAGGAAATATAATCCGTCACAAAGTCACCCCACAATTTGGGGTGAGATTGTGACAGATATTATTAATTATAATTTGGTGATACTTCAAGAATGGATTGAAAACCACATGTTAATATGTAGCCAAAACGTTTAGCTACATATAATGATAAATATTAGTGAAATCCAATTGTAATTATCCAATTTACATTTTAAAAACTCTAAAAAGCGTCACAAAGTCACCCCCGCTTACGGTATTTTATTATAAATTAATGCAAAAATTGTACTGAAACAAAACCTAGAGTAGTTTTTTATAACATAATGAACCTAAAGAAAAAAAATTTAAAACATAGTTATAGAACAAAACAAAATTAAAATGAAACAGAATTTGAGAATACGATCAAACTGTGAAACTTTACTGGAGCACAACCTATGTTGATAGACTATTTATTTCACGTTTAAAGTTATATCAAGGTCTTTAAAGGAAAAGATCCCTCTGTGTGATGTGACCTCTGTTAAAACTTGAATTATATCTTTGAGTTGGACTGAGGCGATGTCCTCGGCATCAGGGAAAATAAATTTTCCACCAGTTATTTTTCTCAAAAATGTCACCTCGCAGTCACCATCAGCATACATTTTCGTCACTTGTCCAATATAATGGGTAACAGTCTTTTTGTTACAAAATCTCACTAGAACAAAGTCACCATCGGAAAGATCGTTGACAACACTTTCTGGTTGATTAGGAGAAGTAGGGCTTGTAGAATTGTCCAACGTTTCATCTTCATCCGAGCTATATACTTGATGATATAAGCATGATATGATAAAGCACAAATAGTGCACAGAAAGATCAGTCTTCATCAGTATCGTAGAGATTATCTACGAGATCCTCATCTTCTTCTTGAGGCACTTGCTCTTCTTGGTTCTGAGGGATTGTTTCAGGTTTTAACATATGGTAGAAGGCGTGGTGCACTGGAGGCACAAACTGTAGCAGTGTTTGTGGGTCTCTCAGTTTTGCATGTTTCAGTGTTGATGAACTAGGAGCTGTCTGCAGAAGTGGTAGCATCGAAGGCAGTTTTCCACTTTTCGGGGGTTTCATGGACAAAACTTTGAATGGCTCTAGCGATCCAACAGTAGATTTGTGAAACAGAGTTCCCGGCTTTGATTTGTCAAAGTGTACTGTTTGCATAGTTCTTATTCCAGTCACCTTCTTGATGTAGTATTGATCTAGCTGTTCAATATCAAAAAAATCATCTTCAGTCATATGCTTCACAATGAACTTCCGACTGGTTGAGCTAACTCCATCCAATGCTGAGGAACAAAAATGTCTCTTTGACATTTCTTTTTCTTGATTTCTATTAATCCAAAATCACGATCGCACTCATTATAAGAGTGACCGGCTACAAAAAAGTGGTGATTAACCGTCTGGATTTGAGAGTTCTTCACTAGGTAAAGCCAAAACTTGGTGGTTTTGTGGCTCTTATTTTGGCCCCCACAGTTGTCACTGAAGGCCACAATATGCTTGATGTTCTGAGGTAGGCCAAGTATGTAGCTGTGGAGTCAAGAGGCTATTTCTTGGCATCCTCTACTAGCTGTACCTTCGTGCCACATATACATATTGGCCGTACCATCTTTGAGGTTGTGAACACATAAGTTATATGTCCAGAGCTGCCTCAAATAATAAGCCTTGGAGTTTTGAACATTTGGCGTTGGCATCATCTTTTGAAGATCGAAACAAATTACTGCAGTATCTTCACGTTGTTCTGTAATGCATTGATCCTTTACTTCTTTTACGGCTTCTGCTTTTCTCAAGTGGAGTTCTTTTTGGTTTTCAGCTAAACGCTTTTCGTCAGGAGTACCATAATCGATTTTAATTTTCAATCTATCACAAGTCACACATGTGTCCGTTTGAGGTCTATGGAAGCTTAAGTTGAAATGTGTGTTGAACACATGACGATAGAAGCTATCTGATTCTGGCTGAACATGTTTTTCTTCCAAACAAAATGTTTTGTACATGCTGTACATGGTTCGTATGTTCAGCTGCGGGCTTAAGTATCTCCTATTTGGAGCTCTGGCTCTGCTGTAGTGGCTTGCGTATTTCGGAAATCTCTTTATATGGTCTTCAATTATATCAACCCTTTCTTTTGGAATCTTATTGGCAGGTTCCTTTTTACCTCGTTTATCACGAGGTGCAACATCTGATGAAGCTTCTTTCTTCTTCACAACAACATTTCAGCCTTTTGTTCGAGATGTCCAACGTCTTCAAAATGAACGCTTTGCAGACTCTTGTTTCACCTAAACTGAAAATGCAAGTCACATTTTTCTTACTAACAGCGTTTGCTTTGCTTCTTTTGACCTCCTCCAATTTCACACAACCATGTAAGTATGCTGTTTGTAACTCCCAGTCCCCAAGATTCCAATAGGAATCAAAAATAGTTTTTCGTTGTTCACCTGACACATTATTGTTACACTTATAACGACAGTTGTGGTCAAACTCTTTCAAAATTTTCATTTCATGTACAATATTTTTCCGGTCAACGTAGGATTTGCTTGTGTTTCTCAATTTTTTAGCTTGTTCCCGCCGCCACATTGACACTCTCCTTACTCGTTTTTTCCCCCGTTGTAGAAGGGTCCTAACACTTCTTCAGGTATTTGGCTTGATCCTAGAACAAGAACCATTTCTTTCAGGTGACGATTTATAATAATCAGTAACAAAATAATAGTAGTAACATAAGTTTTTCCTTAGTGCTATAGTAATCAAGTTTTTGACTGATTATTTGACCGTCATAGGGTAAATTGAAAGAAAAAGGTCCCAACTTCAGTGTCTTTAGTAAACTTATGTAAACTATTCAAATAAAAAAAAATCATTTCAACCTAGGCGTAGCCCCCAGCGAGCCGAAGGCGAGTAAGGAGTTATAAGACTGTAAAGACAGATTATAAGGACTTTAAGTTTGTATATTACTGCCTGCTAAAATCATAACAGCGATAGTCACACGTCAAAATAATATGCATGGTATTTTTATAGGACTAAGCCTAATGAAGTAATCGCCGACGTTACATTACACTTCTTATAAAATAATCATGGCCAAGCAGCCAGGTTTATCGTTTAACGGACCTGACGAGTCACTGTGATAATCCAGATGTTCTTGAATTTCCCGTTCTTGTAATACCCTCCTTGGCCTTACAGTTTTACTTGATGTTCTAGGTTCCATAAAGACATCAGTAGGCCTAGGCCTCGGATCTGTTAATGATATTTACCTCAATTAAACACAAATTTTAGATAATGTAACCAAAGTATAGCAAACAAATAAGTTAAAATGTTACCTCATTGCACTTTCTATAAAACAACAACATTAATTTGATGATAATCACTAAAAAAACTCACCTAGATTGTCACCATTAGGGGTTGGTTCTTCATCCATTTCAATACAATTATGACGCAACTGATTACAACACTTAAGTGATAATAGCAATTAATGAATTAAATCAAACCTTATCAAAAAACGGCTGAAAATTATTAATAATACTGACACACATAAGTAACAAACAACACATCGCTGTTCCGGAACTACAATGACGTAACTGCAATTTTTGGGAAATTTGAGATTTAGTGCGTAATATTATAACAAAGCCTCAAAGCACATTGTGGAACAACGACATAACTGTAGTTCGTCTTCTAGCTACCAGAGAGTAGTTGCGTCGTTGTTGAAATATCAGCTGTTTGGGCCCTCCAATCAGGAGAACAACGCCACGAGTGTCTGTTGAGTGAGTGACTGCAAGGATGAAGCATGTCTGCTAGTGGAACATTGACGCAACTGTAAGGAAAGACAAAAACTCTATGCTACATTGGCTTCAATTCCAGTTCGACATCGACGTAAGTGTATTTTATGTCATTATTACTCTGATTTATCTTAACCTTTACTCTCATAACTGTACTTTACGTCTTTTAGAAACAAGAAGAAGGACTAAACAGCAGCCAGTGAATGTTATAAAGAAGAAAGTACGACAGTAGCCATTGAATGTTATAAAGGAGAAAGGACGAGTAAGTAGAAGTTATAGTCGTGATAGTTTCGTATTTCAATACAAATATAAGAATGTAGATAGATGTTGGTCAAATATTACAATCCACTTTTTTTAGTACGGTATCTTTTATATCAATATAACGTTTTGAATAGAACATTTTCTTATTGTGTTGCAATTTTCAGTAGGTATTAAATTATTTTTCTTTCAAGAAAAGAAAATGTAATTCAAGATACTGTTTTATTGAATAAGTTTAATAGTAATTAATTTTGATTGATTTGTTTTATTTTAGAAAAATTTACTTAAAACCTTAGAGCAGAAAATGAAGGGCATCAAGAATATTTGAAACTCTAAGTAAATGAGGTGATGAACAGGCAGACGAGGCTCAAAAGGCTGCGGGAAACAAGAAGAAGGACTAAACAGCAGCCAGTGAATGTTATAAAGAAGAAAGTACGACAGTAGCCATTGAATGTTATAAAGGAGAAAAGACGAGTAAGTAGAAGTTATACTCGTTATAGTTTCGTATTTCAATACAAATGTAAGAATGTAGATAGATGTTGGTCAAATATTACAATCCACTTTTTTTAGTACGGTATCTTTTATATCAATATAAAGTTTTGAATAGAACATTTTCTTATTGTGTTGCAATTTTCAGTAGGTATTAAATTATTTTTCTTTCAAGAAAAGAAAATGTAATTCAAGATACTGTTTTATTGAATAAGTTTATAAGTTTAATAGTAATTAATTTTGATTGATTTGTTTTATTTTAGAAAAATTTACTTAAAACCTTAGTTAGAGCAGAAAATGAAGGGCATCAAGAATATTTGAAACTTTAAGTAAATGAGGTAATGAACAGGCAGACGAGGCTCAAAAGGCTGTGAGAAACAAGAAGGACTAAACAGCAGCCTGTGAATGTTCTAAAGAAGAAAGTACGACAGCAGCCAGTGAATGTTATAAAGAAGAAAGTACGACAGCAGCCAGTGAATGTTATAAAGAAGAAAGTACGAATAAGTAGAAGTTATACTCGTTATAGTTTCGTATTTCAATACAAATATAAGAATGTAGATAGATGTTGGTCAAATATTACAATCCACTTTTTTTAGTACTGTATCTTTTATATCAATATAACGTTTTGAATAGAACATTTTCTTATTGTGTTGCAATTTTCAGTAGGTATTAAATTATTTTTCTTTTAAGAAAAGAAAATGTAATTCAAGATACTGTTTTATTGAATAAGTTTAATAGTAATTAATTTTGATTGATTTGTTTTATTTTAGAAAAATTTACTTAAAACCTTAGTTAGAGCAGAAAATGAAGGGCATCAAGAATATTTGAAACTCTAAGTAAATGAGGTGATGAACAGGCAGACGAGGCTCAAAAGGCTGCGAGAAACAAGAAGAAGGACTAAACAGCAGCCAGAGAATGTTATAAAGAAGAAAGTACGACAGGAGCCAGTGAATGTTATAAAGGAGAAAGGACGAGTAAGTAGAAGTTATACTCGTTATAGTTTCGCATTTCAATACAAATATAAGAATGTAGATAGATGTTGGTCAAATATTACAATCCACTTTTTTAGTATGGTATCTTTTATATCAATATAAAGTTTTGAATAGAACATTTTCTTATTGTGTTGCAATTTTCAGTAGGTATTAAATTATTTTTCTTTCAAGAAAAGAAAATGTAATTCAAGATACTATTTTATTGAATAAGTTTATAAGTTTAATAGTAATTAATTTTGATTGATTTGTTTTATTTTAGAAAAATTTACTTAAAACCTTAGTTAGAGCAGAAAATGAAGGGCATCAAGAATATTTGAAACTCTAAGTAAATGAGGTAATGAACAGGCAGACGAGGCTCAAAAGGCTGTGAGAAACAAGAAGGACTAAACAGCAGCCTGTGAATGTTCTAAAGAAGAAAGTACGACAGCAGCCAGTGAATGTTATAAAGAAGAAAGTACGACAGCAGCCAGTGAATGTTATAAAGAAGAAAGTACGAATAAGTAGAAGTTATACTCGTTATAGTTTCGTATTTCAATACAAATATAAGAATGTAGATAGATGTTGGTCAAATATTACAATCCACTTTTTTTAGTACGGTACCTTTTATATTAATATACAGTTTTTAATAGAATATTTTCTTATTGTGTTGCAATTTCCAGTAGGTATTAAATTATTTTTCTTTAAAGAAAAGACAATGTAATTCAACATACCGTTTTATTGAATAAGTTTATAAGTTTAATAGTAATTAATATTGATTGATTTGTTTTATTTTAGAAAAATTTACTTAAAACCTTAGTTAGAGCAGAAAATGAAGGGCATCAAGAATATTTGAAACTCTAAGTAAATGAGGTGATGAACAGGCAGACGAGGCTCAAAAGGCTGCGGGAAACAAGAAGAAGGACTAAACAGCAGCCAGTGAATGTTATAAAGAAGAAAGTACGACAGTAGCCATTGAATGTTATAAAGGAGAAAAGACGAGTAAGTAGAAGTTATACTCGTTATAGTTTCGTATTTCAATACAAATGTAAGAATGTAGATAGATGTTAGTCAAATATTACAATCCACTTTTTTTAGTACGGTATCTTTTATATCAATATAAAGTTTTGAATAGAACATTTTCTTATTGTGTTGCAATTTTCAGTAGGTATTAAATTATTTTTCTTTCAAGAAAAGAAAATGTAATTCAAGATACTGTTTTATTGAATAAGTTTATAAGTTTAATAGTAATTAATTTTGATTGATTTGTTTTATTTTAGAAAAATTTACTTAAAACCTTAGTTAGAGCAGAAAATGAAGGGCATCAAGAATATTTGAAACTCTAAGTAAATGAGGTGATGAACAGGCAGACGAGGCTCAAAAGGCTGTGAGAAACAAGAAGGACTGAACAGCAGCCTGTGAATGTTCTAAAGAAGAAAGTACGACAGCAGCCAGTGAATGTTATAAAGAAGAAAGTACGACAGCAGCCAGTGAATGTTATAAAGAAGAAAGTACGACAGCAGCCAGTGAATGTTATAAAGAAGAAAGTACGAGTAAGTAGAAGTTATACTCGTTATAGTTTCGTATTTCAATACAAATATAAGAATGTAGATAGATGTTGGTCAAATATTACAATCCACTTTTTTTAGTACGGTACCTTTTATATTAATATACAGTTTTTAATAGAATATTTTCTTATTGTGTTGCAATTTCCAGTAGGTATTAAATTATTTTTCTTTCAAGAAAAGACAATGTAATTCAACATACCGTTTTATTGAATAAGTTTATAAGTTTAATAGTAATTAATATTGATTAATTTGTTTTATTTTAGAAAAATTTACTTAAAACCTTAGTTAGAGCAGAAAATGAAGGGCATCAAGAATATTTGAAACTCTAAGTAAATGAGGTGATGAACAGGCAGACGAGGCTCAAAAGGCTGCGAGCAACCAGAAGAAGAACTAAACAGCAGCCAGTGAATGTTATAAAGAAGAAAGTACGACAGGAGCCATTGAATGTTATAAAGGAGAAAGGACGAGTAAGTAAAAGTTATACTCGTTATAGTTTCGTATTTCAATACAAATGTAAGAATGTAGATAGATGTTGGTCAAATATTACAATCCACTTTTTTTAGTACGGTACCTTTTACATTAATATAAAGTTTTTAATAGAATATTTTCTTATTGTGTTGCAATTTCCAGTAGGTATTAAATTATTTTTCTTTCAAGAACAGAAAATGTAATTCAACATACTGTTTTATTGAATAATTTTATAAGTTTAATAGTAATTAATATTGATTGATTTGTTTTATTTTAGAAAAATTTACTTAAAACCTTAGTTTGAGCAGAAAATGAAAGGCATCAAGAATATTTGAAACTCTAAGTAAATGAGGTGATGAACAGGCAGACGAGGCTCAAAAGTCTGTGAGAAACAAGAAGAAGGGCTAAACAGCAGCCAGTGAATGTTATAAAGAAGAAAGTACGACAGGAGCCAGTGAATGTTATAAAGGAGAAAGGACGAGTAAGTAGAAGTTATACTCGTTATAGTTTCGTATTTCAATACAAATGTAAGAATGTAGATAGATGTTGGTCAAATATTACAATCCACTTTTTTTAGTACGGTATCTTTTATATCAATATAAAGTTTTGAATAGAACATTTTCTTATTGTGTTGCAATTTTCAGTAGGTATTAAATTATTTTTCTTTCAAGAAAAGAAAATGTAATTCAAGATACTGTTTTATTGAATAAGTTTATAAGTTTAATAGTAATTAATTTTGATTGATTTGTTTTATTTTAGAAAAATTTACTTAAAACCTTAGTTAGAGCAGAAAATGAAGGGCATCAAGAATATTTGAAACTCTAAGTAAATGAGGTGATGAACAGGCAGACGAGGCTCAAAAGGCTGCGAGAAACAAGAAGAAGGACTAAACAGCAGCCAGTGAATGTTATAAAGAAGAAAGTACGACAGGAGCCATTGAATGTTATAAAGAGAAAGGACGAGTAAGTAGAAGTTATACTCGTTATAGTTTCGTATTTCAATACAAATGTAAGAATGTAGATAGATGTTGGTCAAATATTACAATCCACTTTTTTTAGTACGGTACCTTTTACATTAATATAAAGTTTTTAATAGAATATTTTCTTATTGTGTTGCAATTTCCAATAGGTATTAAATTATTTTTCTTTCAAGAAAAGAAAATGTAATTCAAGATACTATTTTATTAAATAAGTTTATAAGTTTAATAGTAATTAATTTTGATTGATTTGTTTTATTTTAGAAAAATTTACTTAAAACTTTAGTTAGAGCAGAAAATGAAGGGCATCAAGAATATTTGAAACTCTAAGTAAATGAGGTGATGAACAGGCAGACGAGGCTCAAAAGGCTGTGAGAAACAAGAAGGACTAAACAGCAGCCTGTGAATGTTATAAAGAAGAAAGTACGAATAAGTAGAAGTTATACTCGTTATAGTTTCGTATTTCAATACAAATATAAGAATGTAGATAGATGTTGGTCAAATATTACAATCTACTTTTTTTAGTACGGTACCTTTTATATTAATATACAGTTTTTAATAGAATATTTTCTTATTGTGTTGCAATTTCCAGTACGTATTAAATTATTTTTCTTTCAAGAAAAGACAATGTAATTCAACATACCGTTTTATTGAATAAGTTTATAAGTTTAATAGTAATTAATATTGATTGATTTGTTTTATTTTAGAAAAATTTACTTAAAACCTTAGTTAGAGCAGAAAATGAAGGGCATCAAGAATATTTGAAACTCTAAGTAAATGAGGTGATGAACAGGCAGACGAGGCTCAAAAGGCTGTGAGAAACAAGAAGGACTAAACAGCAGCCAGTGAATGTTATAAAGAAGAAAGTACGACAGCAGCCAGTGAATGTTATAAAGAAGAAAGTACGAGGAAGTAGAAGTTATACTCGTTATAGTTTCGTATTTCAATACAAATATAAGAATGTACATAGATGTTGGTCAAATATTACAATCCACTTTTTTTAGGACGGTACCTTTTATATTAATATAAAGTTTTTAATAGAATATTTTCTTATTGTGTTACAATTTCCAGTAGGTATTAAATTATTTTTCTTTCAAGAAAAGACAATGTAATTCAACATACCATTTTATTGAATAAGTTTATAAGTTTAATAGTAATTAATATTGATTGATTTGTTTTATTTTAGAAAAATTTACTTAAAACCTTAGTTAGAGCAGAAAATGAAGGGCATCAAGAATATTTGAAACTCTAAGTAAATGAGGTGATGAACAGGCAGACGAGGCTCAAAAGGCTGCGAGAAACAAGAAGAAGGACTAAACAGCAGCCAGTGAATGTTATAAAGAAGAAAGTACGACAGCAGCCAGTGAATGTTATAAAGGAGAAAGGACGAGTAAGTAGAAGTTATACTCGTTATAGTTTCGTATTTCAATACAAATATATGAATGTAGATAGATGTTGGTCAAATATTACAATCCACTTTTTTTAGTACGGTATCTTTTATATCAATATAAAGTTTTGAATAGAACATTTTCTTATTGTGTTGCAATTTTCAGTAGGTATTAAATTATTTTTCTTTCAAGAAAAGAAAATGTAATTCAAGATACTGTTTTATTGAATAAGTTTAATAGTAATTAATTTTTATTGATTTGTTTTATTTTAGAAAAATTTACTTAAAACCTTAGAGCAGAAAATGAAGGGCATCAAGAATATTTGAAACTCTAAGTAAATGAGGTGATGAACAGGCAGACGAGGCTCAAAAGGCTGCGGGAAACAAGAAGAAGGACTAAACAGCAGCCAGTGAATGTTATAAAGAAGAAAGTACGACAGTAGCCATTGAATGTTATAAAGGAGAAAAGACGAGTAAGTAGAAGTTATACTCGTTATAGTTTCGTATTTCAATACAAATGTAAGAATGTAGATAGATGTTGGTCAAATATTACAATCCACTTTTTTTAGTACGGTATCTTTTATATCAATATAAAGTTTTGAATAGAACATTTTCTTATTGTGTTGCAATTTTCAGTAGGTATTAAATTATTTTTCTTTCAAGAAAAGAAAATGTAATTCAAGATACTGTTTTATTGAATAAGTTTATAAGTTTAATAGTAATTAATTTTTATTGATTTGTTTTATTTTAGAAAAATTTACTTAAAACCTTAGAGCAGAAAATGAAGGGCATCAAGAATATTTGAAACTCTAAGTAAATGAGGTGATGAACAGGCAGACGAGGCTCAAAAGGCTGCGGGAAACAAGAAGAAGGACTAAACAGCAGCCAGTGAATGTTATAAAGAAGAAAGTACGACAGTAGCCATTGAATGTTATAAAGGAGAAAAGACGAGTAAGTAGAAGTTATACTCGTTATAGTTTCGTATTTCAATACAAATATAAGAATGTAGATAGATGTTGGTCAAATATTACAATCCACTTTTTTTAGTACGGTACCTTTTATATTAATATACAGTTTTTAATAGAATATTTTCTTATTGTGTTGCAATTTCCAGTAGGTATTAAATTATTTTTCTTTCAAGAAAAGACAATGTAATTCAACATACCGTTTTATCGAATAAGTTTATAAGTTTAATAGTAATTAATATTGATTAATTTGTTTTATTTTAGAAAAATTTACTTAAAACCTTAGTTAGAGCAGAAAATGAAGGGCATCAAGAATATTTGAAACTCTAAGTAAATGAGGTGATGAACAGGCAGACGAGGCTCAAAAGGCTGCGAGAAACAAGAAGAAGGACTAAACAGCAGCCAGTGAATGTTATAAAGGAGAAAGGACGAGTAAGTAGAAGTTATACTCGTTATAGTTTCGTATTTCAATACAAATATCTGTACCTCAGAACCATATGAGCCTAAGTCCAAAATTTCTTATTTTTTAGGTTATTGCACGTATGTTCTTAAAATTTCATTTTACATCCAGCCACACCATCGTAACTCCGCTAAAAATTCTATTTTTATGATTTATCAAAGGTTATATGAGTCTAAGTCCTGAGGTATATCAGAACCAGACAAACTTAACTCCACCTATGATGTTATGGTTCTGAACATTGAGCATTTCAGCAAAAACCTAAGTCCACAAAATGGACTTGCCATTGTCTGGCCCTAGCCACTATACTCATTTAGTCTCAAGTCCTGTTTTCTGAACAGCTGATGACTGTCAATAATACTGTTGATATTGCTGCTGCCTGCTATTAGAGAGATTATTGAGGTTAGGACTGAGCTGTACTAATCAAAGTTTTATTCTACTTTTAACAAAACGTTTTGGTATTAATATGGAAAGTAGGGGAAAGTTTATACTTTCCAAATTGAAAAACCTTAATACGTTCACTGAAGATAATCTGAAACCTGAAACTAATGATTGTCCTAGCAATCAATCAGTAGAAGTTCCACGAAGAAATTCCACTCCTTCACCGACTTTAACCGAATTAAAAGTAAGTATTTTTTAAATATGTTTACAAGCTAACAATATGTAAAACTTAAAGTAAAATTCGAATTTTATACTCAGACCTCAAGGAACAATTTTTATTATTATTATTATTATTAGCCTAGGTTTAGAACATTGTTGTGCCAATAGGAGAAGTAGGCCTAAGTGTATGTTTGATTTTCAATTTTATTTCTAGGTATTGAATCCAGATTGCACATCCATCCTCGTTTTACCTGACAATGACTCAACCCAATGGAATTTTAACATGCATGAAAGTGAAAATATCCAAGTTGAAAGAGAAACTAGTAAAGACGTACATCTTCTTAATTTCATTTCAACTCCAGTAGAACCAGGTGAGATTAGTAGGTACATAATACTCTAGGCTCAGTTTAAATAAATTTCAGTAAATTTATGGTTGTTATAAAAATCTTTTTTGTGTAAATTACTGTTATGTTTAACCATTTAACCATATTGTAGCAGGTATTTACTCGGGGGCTTTAGCCTACCCTAGCAATAATTTAGGTTCCATTTCAATCGTGTTAAGCTGGGCCTAGACCTAGTACATTGTCATTAGACTGTAAATGCTGTAGTCGGTAGGGACAGAGAGCATTAATTTCATACGATAATAGTTATATTCTTAGGGGTTCTTTGTCTTTCCGACTTGTTATTCTACCTAATTTAACATTCTACATGTTTAACAGAAATTATACTTCAATATGAAAAACTTCGTGAGTGACGAGTAAATTACACATAATTACCAAAAACATGATAAAAATTCAATAGAAATCCACTTTAACGATATAATATTTTTTATATCCACATTCTTTGTGTAGGCTATCTATATAATGAACTAATCAATGTTTTGGCGGAACATCAATTTAAAAAATTAAAATAAATTGGACAAAACCGAGTGAATTTCTCTATTTCTTGAAGGCTGGGAACACTTGTAGGAAAGAAAGCTCTATGTTATTAAAAGCAAAACACTTAAATAAAATTAAATATTCAAAATATCTTAACAATTTATTTTTCAGAGTCAAATGAATGGGAGCTAGAGACGATAACACAAGTGACAAACATGGAACAAGAATCTGGAGCATCGACAACACTGGAAGATTTAGATGATGCGCTATCTTCTGTGAGCGACCTATTTGAGAATGACATCGATGATCCAACATACACTCCACCTTCAGGTTCAGAGAGTGATTCAACTTTAAGTAACGATTTAGAACAAGTACAAAGTCAATCTGTAAGTACAAATACTACAGCAAATAATAATAATATAATACCTCTGGTACCATACACCGATTCAGATGACACGGAGAGCGAGTTACCGATAGTTACTCAACCTAAAAATAAAGGAAGAAAAAGAATAAGGAATGAAAAAAAGTGGAAAAAAAAACATTAGAAAGCAGGGACGAATTTCTGGAAAAGAGCATGTCAACTCTAAAGGAGATATTGTAAAAGAAAGAACTTTAAGACCTCCTTGTAAAACTACTTGTCGCTTGAAATGCTCTCAGCGCATAAGTCATGCACAAAGAGTACACATTCATTCTGACTATTATAATAGTGAAAGAAACTTAAGTTCTAAACGCCAGTATATAGTTTCTTGTATTACAACCAAGCCAATAGCCAGGTCACGACAAAGAGATGGTTCTAGAAATAGTAGAAAAAACAGCCATACTTATTTTCTCAAATGGGATAACAATTTTGAAAAAGTTTGCAAACAATTTTTCTTGAACACACTAGTAATATCAGAAACATTTGTTAAGTTTGCTCTCTTAAAAACCCAAAGTACTGGTATGGTTGAACCAGACCATCGTGGCAAACATGTACCAGGAAACAAAATACCAGAGACAGCAAAGGATATCATAAGAAACCACATATCAAAATATCCAGCATATGAAAGTCACTATAGTAGGGAAAGGACAAACAAAAAATACTTGGGTAATGATTTAAACATTTCCATAATGTATACCATGTATGAAAATGAATGTAAAGAAAAAAATATCAAACCCGAAAAGAAATGGTTATTTTCAGAAATTTTCAATAGAGAATACAATTTGTCATTTCATTTGCCAGACAATGACACATGTGATTTTTGTGACAGAATTGATTGCCAATTAAAGAATGCAAACGGTGAGCAAAAAGAAAACCTTCAAGCAGAAAAGCAGAAGCATCTAGATGAAGCAGCACGTAGATACCATTTGAAAAAAGAAGATAAGCTTTTGGGACAAGGAAATGAAAAATTTAAAGTTGTTATGGCAGACCTACAGAAGTGTCTTCCTACTCCAGCTCTCACAAACTGTCAAAGCTTCTACTTGAGAAAGCTCTGGACTCTAAACTACACCATTGACGACAGTAGTGGAAAGAAAACGTGGTGCATGATTTGGAATGAGACCACTGCAGGTAGAGGTGGAAGTGAGATGGCTTCTTGTTTGTTTACCTGGGCAAATGAAGAGCTCAATAAAAGCAGCATTGACACTCTGACTGTTTGGACCGATAACTGCAGCGGTCAAAATAGAAATATTAATATGATTTTTATGTACATTTGGATTTTGAAAACTCTACCCAACATTAATGAAATAAACCACAAATTTTTATTAGCTGGGCATACACATATGGAGGTAGATGGTAAACATGGATTAATAGAAAGAGCAAAAAAGCATCTTAAAACTAACACAATATTTACTACTAATGATTGGGCGAACTTCATCGCATCTTGTAGCAATAAAAACCCATTCATTGTAAAGAAAATGTCTCTTGAACACTTTCTTGATTTTCTTTCGCTTACTAATAAAGATGGACCATTAATAAACAGGAAAAAAAATACTATTGGAGAACCTTTCCTCACTTCCAACACAGTTTGGTTACAGGTTCGAAGAGAAGAACTTGGTATACTGTACTATAAAACAAGCTTTGATGATGTTGATTTTAAAAGTGTGGATTTGAGAAGAAATAAGAGAAAAGAAACAATCATGCCTGAATCAGTTCCGAAACTAAGATCTGAGAAGAGGAAAATAAGTAATGAAAAATTCAGAGATTTAATGACAATCCTCCAGTGGGTCCCTGAAGAATACAAGGCTTACTTTGAGAACCTTCCACATGGGGCTAGTGAAAATGACTTTCCAGATATCAGTTCAACATTATTAGATTAATTCTTACCTTATATTTATAGTTTTTATAAGCAGTGTAATAGTGTTTTATTGACGAAACAATGTATATTAGTTGCTAATGGAAATACAATGCTTAAGTCCAAATAGCATTAAAACAAATGTTTTTGATTTTAGAAAAAACAACTTTCCAGATGCCATTACAACATTGTTAGATAATATATTTTATTAGCATTGTAATAGTGTTTTTATTGACTAAACCATGTATATTGGTTGCTAATGGATACACTTAATTTGGTTGCTTAAGTCCAAGTAGCAATATAACATATGTTTTTGATTAGAGCCAAAATATCGTAAGTCCATTTTTAATGTAACAAAAAAATAATTACATAAAAATACTAAAGCAGTTTAATGCTTCTATAAACATAAGTAAGTTAACTTGTAAAGTAGAAACTAAACACAGTTCATAATTTTATAATAAAGAATAAACACAACTGTTCGTAGTTTTTATGCTCTCCTGTAAAATCTACTAAATGTGACTTAGGCCCATATAGTTCTGAGGTACAGATATAAGAATGTAGATAGATGTTGGTCAAATATTACAATCCACTTTTTTTAGTACGGTACCTTTTATATCAATATAAAGTTTTGAATACAACATTTTCTTATTGTGTTGCAATTTTCAGTAGGTATTAAATTATTTTTCTTTCAAGAAAAGAAAATGTAATTCAAGATACTGTTTTATTGAATAAGTTTATAAGTTTAATAGTAATTAATTTTGATTGATTTGTTTTATTTTAGAAAAATTTACTTAAAACCTTAGTTAGAGCAGAAAATGAAGGGCATCAAGAATATTTGAAACTAAGTAAATGAGGTGATGAACAGGCAGACGAGGCTCAAAAGGCTGCGAGAAACAAGAAGAAGGACTAAACAGCAGCCAGTGAATGTTATAAAGAAGAAAGTACGACAGGAGCCATTGAGTGAAGTGATTAAAACGTAGCAACTTCATAGTAGACACTACAGTGTAGTGATAGCTTTATCTCAAACTGGAGTGATAAAACACGCGCTAACACTCCGTAGTTGCAACTACCCTATTCTATAAAAATTGGAGATACAACTACGGGTAGATACAACTCTAGTGTAGATGCAGCTACTTTTCATGTTCAGACTTGTTTCCCCCACTCCGCACTCTTCCAGTCTGCAGCGGTGAAGTGCGGCGCAGGCCATACAGACAACTCACGTGCCGTTCTGAGTCGTGTTCCTGTTACCACTCGTGTTCTCTTGCTTATCCTGTTTATAGGTATCATGACATCATCTGAAGATGAAGGAGACGTTGATAAGAAATTGGTTGCGGATAGGGAGCTATTTGTAAAAATATTATCAGAAAATACTGTGTTGTTGCAAAAGTCAAGGGTTCCCAAAGTCTTATTAGAAAAGAAGAAAGCGTGGGAAACCTTGTGTTCTACGTATTCCCAAACTACAGGAAATGAAGTAAATGCTACTCAAATGAA
The DNA here is from genome assembly GCF_021130785.1 of Homalodisca vitripennis. Taxonomy (NCBI): domain Eukaryota; kingdom Metazoa; phylum Arthropoda; class Insecta; order Hemiptera; family Cicadellidae; genus Homalodisca; species Homalodisca vitripennis. Next base: position 277,634 of record NW_025776149.1, read on the forward strand.
CAAAATGCTCCAAAATATGAAAACAAAAATAAAAAAGAAATCTGATGTGAAAGCTACAGGAAATAAAAAAATTAAACTACGTGAGTGGGAAAAAATGCTTTTGGCATTATTGGGTGAGGCTGAAAACCCAGTTTTTACAAAAGTACCAGGCAGTTTTGCAGCTGGAGCATGTCAGTCAACCTCAGTAGAAGCGACAAGAAATGACAGCAGTGACGAGTGGAAAAACTTAGCTGCAGCCGCAATCGCAATAACTACCCAACCTCATGAATCTGAACCTGAGAAAAAGTTGAGAACTCAAGCTGACAACTCGTATACAAGGCCCGCAAACAAAAAACTATTGGCATACGAAACAGGTGAAACAAAAGATTTGAATACGCCGCAACTACAGAGACTTGTTCTCTTGCAACAGTTAGAATTACAGAAAATTCAAATTGAAAAAGAAAAAATTGAGTTACAAAAGTTGAAAGGAGGAACAGTTGAGAAAGAAACTCAAACTGATGACTATTCATTTAATCTGATGTTTAATATGTAACTTAGCGGTTAGTTAAACCCAACTCCAGTTACCCAATAATAAACTATCCTTATCCTACAAAAAAAAAAAAAAAAAAAAAGATTTATAGCTTACATGGCATGAATGCACCACGTACGTTATGTGCATGCCTGCCAACAGTGTTCATTGAGCTGTGGGTTATGTCAAAGGCCCTGCACATTTGTACTAGGCCTATGGTTTTATTTGTATTTGTATGGTTGTATTTTAATCTAGGTTTTCAAAAAAGTCTCTTTACTTTTTAACAATTTTATTTTTTGTACAATTTACTTACATTTAAATAAAACCCAGCATTTCATTCCGCTTCTGTTCGCCACGTTGTTTTGTTGCTTGGTTTTCGAACACTTCTTCGCCTCCTTCATCCTCGTTACACCCATCTTCATTCGCGTCGTCTTCAAAATTTAAAGGATCTCTAAGGTGTTTAGCTACATTGTGCAGCACAGTACAGGTGACAATTACTTTTGGTACTCTGTCTAGAGACAATCTAACACAGTTGCCAAGTATCGGGAATCTCTTCTTTAACTGTCCGAACACCCTTTCTATCACCACCCTTTCCTTTGCATGAACACGATTAAATCGACGCTGAATATCGGTTTGAGGAGGTTTGAACGGGGTGATTAACCAAGGAGAAATACCATAGCCAGAGTCACCAAGTAAACACGCAGCACCGTCATAACGAGAAATAATATCCCGAACAGGACTCCTTCTCCATATTCTAGAATCGTGCACTGATCCTGGCCACTCTGCAGCAACGCTAGTGAACCTTTCTTGACTGTCACATGTTGCTTGCACGTTGATGCTGGGGTAACCCTTCCGGTTTATATACTCATCACCGAACATTGATGGTTTTTTTATTTCGATATGCGTGCAATCTAATGCACCTACAACAGTTGGTAAATCAAAATTTCTTTGCCACATCAACTTTGCATTATTTATTTCTTGTACTGTAGAAGGAAAATGTATCCAGTTGTCTGCGTTTTCCAAAATACAGTTCATCACATAATTAATGTTCTTACAAACTGTCGAACGGTCCACTCCAATATCTTCTGCTACACCACTTTGAAACCCCGGATCAGCTGTATAACGAAGAAAAATCTCCAATCGTTGTCTTGGAGTGAGTGCTTTCCCCCGAGTTTCGTCACTAGGCGGTAGAAATTGTTCTGCTAAAAAGTCTATATTCTCACTTTCAAACCGCATCAGCTCCTTGCACTTAGTCAATACTCTTCTTTCACCGTACACTCTTCTTTCCCGTACTTGCATAAACATCGCCATTAAAAGTCACGCAAGACATAAAAGTGAAGTGTGCCTATCTACAGACTCCAAAATAATGGAGATATATCTATAGGTAGGTAGATGTAACTATACTTTAATCACACCAAAAGTGAAGTTACAACTTCTATTCTAGAAAAGTTAAGATACAACTACAGGGGGTAGTTCTAGCTTCTTTTTAATCACATTAAGTGAAGCTGTAACTATAAAATACTGAAGTGGTAGCAATAACTACTTTTTAATCACTCCACTTATTGAATGTTATAAAGGAGAAAGGACGAGTAAGTAGAAGTTATATTCGTTATAGTTTCGTATTTCAATACAAATGTAAGAATGTAGATAGATGTTGGTCAAATATTACAATCCACTTTTTTTAGTACGGTATCTTTTATATCAATATAAAGTTTTGAATAGAACATTTTCTTATTGTGTTGCAATTTTCAGTAGGTATTAAATTATTTTTCTTTCAAGAAAAGAAAATGTAATTCAAGATACTGTTTTATTGAATAAGTTTATAAGTTTAATAGTAATTAATTTTGATTGATTTGTTTTATTTTAGAAAAATTTACTTAAAACCTTAGTTAGAGCAGAAAATGAAGGGCATCAAGAATATTTGAAACTCTAAGTAGACATGAACGCCAAACATCTGGACTGGGGGTGCCGAATCACCAACGCCGTCGGGAGTGGACTCAAACGATTCCTGGAGGGCCGCCAACACATCGTACTGCTTGCTCCTGAGGATCCCACCCACTACCACTACGACACTCAACACCAACCTGACATCCTTGACGTTGGTCTAGCTGGATCACTTCACGTACACTTCGAGGTTCTTGCCGTGTCTGACCTCTCGTCGGACCATGTGCCGGTGATATTCGACCTGCCAGACGACGGAGCGCCGGTCTACCCCCGGCGCTTCCCACCAAAGTCAACTGGCACAAGTACGGCAACTACCTCGCTGACAGACCCCGGCCTCCACCAACTCCTGCCGAATCACCAGACCAGCTAGACCAACAAGTACTAGCACTGACCACTACTCTCCAGGAAGCAGTGACCATCTCCTCGTCCCCTCTCACACGGAAGGAACTTCATCCACCACTCCCTGAGCACCTGAGAGAGGAGATAAGACTTCGTCGTAGGCTGCGTCGGGAGTACCAGCGGACACGATGTCCCCACGCCAAGCGAGACTTCAACGGCCAGGCCAGGAGGTGCTCTCCTCTCCTGGCAGAACACCGAGCGGCCGCGTGGGACGACTTCGTGGAGCTCCAAGCTGACGGTGGTGTCGGCGGCATCTGGAAGGTCTCCAAAGCTCTCCGAGGGGAGAAGAAGACAATAAGACCACTCCACGGTCAACGAGGCATTGTCTACTCCCCCGGCGACAAAGCCGAGGCCTTCGCCGACACCATGGAAGATCAGTTCTCCCCGCACCCACATGTCTACGACCTGGACACCTGCGAGATGGTTGAAAAACTTCCTGGACGACTACTCTCCAGACGAAGACGACCCACTGCCCCCCGTGACAACACTCGAGGTACGAGAGCATCTTCGTCGCCTCCGCCCGAAGAAGGCTCCTGGCCCGGACTCCTTGGGAACTCCTGCACTCCAGAAACTGCCGGCTTGGGTGGTCGTCACGATCACCTGCATCCTGAACTCCTGCCTACGACTGGCGCACTTCCCGACCACCTGGAAGGAAGCAAAGGTGATTATGATTCCCAAGCCTGGCAAGGATCCGCTCTTACCAGAGAACCACAGGCCGATATCACTGCTGCCTGTGCTCTCCAAGATTCTCGAGCGGATCATACTGGCGAGATTTCCTGAGGACTTCTTCAGCTCTATCAGGACCGAACAATACGGATTCAGGAGAGGACACTCCACCACTCTTCAACTCCGCAGTCCACAACCTCCTCACCAACACGACGGAGAAGAAGCACCACTCCACTTCGGTCCTGATAGATGTCAGTAAGGCCTTTGGCAGAGTGTGGCACGAGGGGCTACTCTACAAACTGGCTGACTCCCCGCTGCCCGGCAGAATGTTTAGGCTGATCCGCAGCTACCTCCAGCATCGGACCTTCTACGTCAGCGTTGCCAGCTCCAATTCCACTTCGCGACCAGTCTCCTCTGGTGTGCCACAGGGATCAGTGCTCGGCCCGATCCTGTACCTGTGGTACACAAAAGACTTTCCTGTAGTTCCGAGGTGCCAGCTGTCGCTCTACGCTGATGACGCCCTCCTCACGACCACCTCCGCCCTCCTCACGACCACCTCCGCCAACCTGAGGATGGCTGGTGTCTACATGCAGTGGCAGCTGATTCTACTGGAGCCCTGGCTGCGTAGATGGAGGATAAAAGTCAACGCTGACAAGTGCGAGGCCATCAACTTCACGAGAAGTCCGAGGCAAGCGGACAGCCGACATCTATCGCTCAACGGTGACAACATCCCTTGGAGGACAACTGTCAAGTACCTGGGGGTACTCCTGGATAGACGACTCTCACTGACTCCCCACGTGACAAGACTGTGCAACCTAGCGAGGAAGGGCTTTGCCAGTATCGGCCCCCTGCTCTACTCCAAGAAACTTCCCATCAAGACAAAGGTCTTGCTCTACACGGCCCTGGTGCAACCGGTGATCACCTTCGCGGCTCCTGCATGGTATCATCTCACCTGCAAGACTGCCAGAAGACAGCTGCTCGCAGTCCAGAGCATCTGTCTTCGTAGGTCGTAGAGCACTGAGTCGCCCTGGTTCATCAGGAACTCTGTGGTACGAGCATCGTCCAACATCCCTACGATCAGGACCTTTGTGGATGGCCTGACTTCATCCTTCAAAGAAGCGGCAGAGTCCTCTCCCTGGGAGCACATTCGACTACTACAGGCCCAGGAGGTCCCCCGTCTACGTCCTCCAATGGATGACTAAACTACACTTACTTTACTACTATACTAACTGACAGGTAGCACTAGCTACCAGGGCTGTGTTGTGTTGAAACACGAGTTTATATCATCGGTGAAGAAACAATACCGCCTATCTACACATTTTTTGGAAATAGAGTTACTGGTCCCAATAGAAAGGTACTGCGAATAGGCTTCTTTCTTGGTCATAGTTTAAAAAAAATCCGTTAGATAGGGCAGTTATACAGTATGGAACAATATCGCCAATCAGAGTTCTGCCTGAAATACCGCCCAACTGCATTAGTCGTCACTAAACAACACTGAATGCAACAGGTAAGCTGTCTTCGACACCTCATTTTGTACATTTGAATTGCATGTTAATGATACACTTCTACTTATTTTCATTGTTAGCATAATTATATTATATTAGTTACTGTTACACAATATTGTTATACTTATTTAGTGTTTGGATTGTTAAATAAATCCAGTGATTAAGCTGTGTGTAGATAGGCGGTATTATTTGGAACAAAATCAACATGATAAATTGTAGTTAGGCGGTATTACAAATTAGATGTTGGTTTATTTTTCCAATGTTAAACTGCACTAATGGAAAGGGTCTTGTGAATATTATTCAATTAAGTAATTTAACATAATTTTACGTTATGTTCTGTTAGGTCTAATGTAAAAATATAAAAAAACTACAGCTATCAACCAACCTAAACACTTACATTAAGTGTTCCCGCATTTAATTGCTTCATTGTTTCAGGATTGATGATATGGCGAAATTAATAACTAACTGCACATGAAATAATACAGGCACTTCTTGACCCAGACACTCCAGTTGATTTCGACACAAGTGAAGCGGAAATTGAAATCGATGATACTCATGCTGGTTTAGAACATATACCTGAAGGTAAGTCTATTGTCAATTAATTAAGTCAATATTGTCAGTCTATTTTGAAATGACTGGTATCTAATCCAACAACTATTAATTGAGCTGTTGTATGAGAAATAAGTCTTATTAAAGGCTGAAAACAATAACAGCATGCACTAATATTTTTACAACTTAACCCACTGGAGACCAACGGCAGTGATCAGTATCACACACATCACATCTGAGGAGTGACAAATCAAAACGTGTTTTGTCACCAAAAATTCGATATTGAGTTATGCACATGGTTTTTTTCCTCTCACTGAATTCTATCAACCTATACATAGCAAAAGGCACCAAAAAATGTTTTGTCCCATGTAACTTAAGTAGGAAAATCATGAATTTAATCAAACCGTGTTTGGTCCAAACCCTCATTTGGATCAAATCAAGTTTTGTCCAACAACCAATGGGAGTCAGTCAGCGAAGTGTTCTTATTGGTTCAATGAGTCATGTGACCATGTTGTGTTGATTTCACAGTGGTAGAGGTTATGTTACAGTGAGTTCTGTAAAAACTTATGGCATTTTTGCTTGTGTTTTAAAAAGGATAAACAGTAGTTTCAGTGATGGAAGAGTTTTCAATTAGTGAGTTGGATGGTGGAGTGCCAGTTTCCTTAATTAACAACGATTCAGGAAAAAGAAAAAAAAGTAACAACTAAGGTTAAGGCAGCTAAGCTTAAAAGGTATTCAGCTCCAACCGGATCAGTGTTGTTTGTTCCTTGCAAACATAACACATCACATTTGATGTGTTGTCAAATTAGGCCAAGAGATGTCAAAATTCTCAGGGATAAACTGTACAAAATCCCAGATAAAATTAGACAAGACAATATTGTAGCCAGTTTAGTACAACCTAGGCCAGTGAAGAGGCGTAGGCCCCGTAAGGAACGTAGTGAGCTACCAAGTTCAGGTAAACATGCATTCTCAGTTCAGTACTTTATTCCTTCAGTAATCAATAATAAACGTATTCCAGTCTGCAAGGAAAACTTCTTATCCAAATTTGTCCAAATTTGGGCGAACTAGGCTAGCAAGTATAATTAAAAAGGTAAATTCTGGAGATGCAATCGCTGAACATAGAGGTGGAGATAGAAAAAGCATTGCAAAGAAAGAAAAGGCTAGAGAATTTATATCAGGGTTGCATGCAACTGAAAGTCATTACAATAGAACAAAATCAAAAAGGGTTTATCTGAGCAGCCAGTGTAGTATAAGAAAACTACACAATTCATATCACTCAACGCTTTCTGATGCAGAAGGTAGCTTAAAAGTTAGTTTTTCTATGTTCAGAGACATTTTTAGAAATGAATTCAACATAGGTTTCAGAACTCCAGCGTCTGATGTTTGTAGCCAGTGCCTAGTAATAAAAGAAAAATCGAAACAGGCGCCACCAAATTCTCAAGAAAAAGCTATGTTAATGGCCGAAAAAACCATCCACAAGAGGAGAGCAAAGGCATTTTACGACTACATTAAAACGGAACCTGATAACTCCATTTCATTATGTTTTGATCTCCAACAGATCCAGCCGCTGCCTAAAACTTGCATTCAGGAAGCATTTTATCTAAGGCAATTTAATTGTTATTCATTGGTAATAGTTGACTTGGCCACAAAGGACCCTATTTTTTACACTTGGACGGAAGACCAATATGGAAAAGGAAGCACAGAGGTCTCATCAGCACTTTTTTATCACCTTAACACAATGGACTTCAACGGTAAGCCTGTACTTAGTTTATTTTGTGACGGGTGCGGTGCTCAAAATAAAAATAACATAGTACTTCACACACTTATGTTTTACATGCACACAGTTAATACAACCTTAGAGGAAATTCAGATATATTATCCCGTCAAAGGACACAGCTTTTTACCTGCGGACCGGATGTTTGGCATAGTAGAGAAAATTCTAAGAAAGAATGTCACAATTTTATCGTAAGAAGATTACACTAAGTTGTATCAACAAATTGGACAGGTCAAACAACTTGGAATTGACTGGCAAACTTTGAATACGAAATCCTTGTCAACGTACTTCAAGAACTTAGAAGCAATTAGTGTAATGAAACGAATTTTCATAACCAAGAGAGCAACTGTGACAAGTCAAGTGAAAAATAAAGACAAACAATTGGTGACAAAGAAGAAAGTTATTAAAGTTGGCGTGAGAGCTACAAAAAACTACCGTTTTGAAGATATGGATGAAGAGAACTCTGTGATTTTGTACAAAAAGCAAGTAAACGACAAGAAGATAATGGATATCGCACTAGAAGAGATTCTTTTAGGCCACCCAATTTCAAGTGAAAAGAAAAAGGACGTTCAAAAACTGTTAGAGATTATGTTTGGACAGGACTGGGAAACCTTACCAGGTGAATTCTTTGAATGGTACAAGAAAATCATCAATGACACTGAGGCAGTAAATAATCAAGACAATGACAATGATGAAGTTTTGTGTGAGTGTTTGGAAGACGAGGTTGCCATAAAAATATAAACAATGATTTCTTGAAGGTGAATTAAATGCTAAATAGTTTTATCAATGTATTTCTTAATTTTCAACTGTAGGCAACTTAAAATCAATGTAAATAATACACTTTTTGAACAAACTATACTGTTTTACCTTTATTATGACCCCTTATCCATTGTTGTGGTTATAAGATATGGTTCGATCAAAGCGTGATTTGTCCTTGAGTAATTTAAACAAAACGTGTTTTGTCCAACCCGTTTGTTCAAATAGTGTTATGTCCAACTTATTTAAGCACTTTTTACAAAGAAAAAGGAAACTTTTAACAGAAAAACAGAGTTAATTATAATTTAAATCGTATGAACTTCATAATGAGGCAGCCTAAAGAATGTAAAGCTTAAAAACATATGATCAACAATTTTTTGTGATTTCCCAATATTTTAGTAACTGTGACAAAACACGTTTTGATTTGTCACTCCTCATCTAGTAAGTGTAGGAAACTGCCGATGGCCCTTTCTTGTTTTTCAGTGTGATGCAGCCTCATAATCAACTTATTATCAAAACTAGGATAGAGGTATATGTGAGGCGGAAAGGAAAAAGGGACCTCTTGTCGACAATTTCCGATTTTGAGTTAACGACATTTTTGAACAGAGCTATAAAAGCTGAGCAATTTGGTACAAAATTCATGTTTCTACGATTTTTTTAAACAAAGTTATGGAAAATTGCACTTTGTATACTAGAAATGGGCATATTTGGGAATACACAAACAAAAAGTTAAAAATAATACAAAATCTTTATGTGTAACATTTAAGAGATGAAACACATATCAATATTTTGCTTTCATTGTCCTCTTTCCAATGGAATACAAAGGTTTTGGTTAATCAGAGCGCTTACGGCGCTTTTTGGATGGTCCAGGAACTGTTTCGGGCCCGTCATCATCCGGATCGACAGCACCAGTGCTCTCCTCTGCATTTGGTTCAGGACATGGACACAGAACATCTTTGAACTCATCTTTGCAGTACTGGCGAATATTCTTGTATAGATATTCTTTCCGTGCTCTAGTCATTCCTTCAGGTGTGATTTCTTGTAGAAATCCATGTGGTCCATCTTCTGTCGGGAACATCTTGTGGATGAATTCATTTCCATTAATGTCAATCTTGCAGTGTACTTTTCCCTTGTATATTGAATTAAATTCAAAATGGTTGTACTGTGTTACATAGGGCACTTTGTTTGCACCACTCTTTTGTAGGAAACTTAGCCAATCATAAACTAGAACTGCAACTTCACCTTTTTCATTCCCCACCACCATACCAGAATTGACATGTGTTGTGGGAGTTGATTGTTTGACGCAATCCACTAAATCAGACATTGAAGAAACATAAGTGTTTCTGAATGTTTTTTTAAAAAGTCCAAAGGCCCAATCGCAGGCAAACTTGGTATGGCCTACTGGCATGAACGATAAACAATTTTTTTTTGTTTTTGTATTGACATATCCTCCATGCCAAATATCCCATTAGGATGTTGTTCTAGTTTTGTCCAACACAATTGTCAGCGTGAATGAACATAGTGTCTTCTCCGAAACTGTTGTTTTCGAGGTGGTGGTGAAAAAGACTTACAATCAGGTTTGATCCTTTTGTAGTGCTGACACTTTCTGGAATAAAGTAATGCCAAATATCCCATTAGGACGCTGTTCTTGTTTTGGCCAACACAATTGTCAGCGTGAATGAACATAGTGTCTTCTCCGAAACTGTTGTTTTCGAGGTGGTGGTGAAAAAGACTTACAATCCGGTTTGATCCTTTTGTAGTGCTGACACTTTCTGGAATAAAGTAATTAGTTTGCTTATTTGTGGTCTCGCACATCACGCCACATATGCCTACTTTAAATGGGACTAGAAAATAAATAGGCCCAGGCTGCAGAGGGTTACTTGGTATGTGAATCTGCTGAGCCATATCAAAACTGTAGTACACAGCAGACTTGTCTTGGTTTTGAAACTTTATTCTTGTTTCTTGGATAGTTTCATTATATAAAACTTTCGTTCTTTGGAAACAGCCTGCAGATGGGTTCTCATCATCTCAATCTTTTCTATTTTTTTTCTTCCGGCACCAAGGCCATTTCTGCTCCAGAAGAATAATGTTTTTGGCATATGGCACATAGATCAGTCCTTGAATTCATGACTACAATATCAGGACATAAGTCCCTCCATATATTACTAAAAACTCTAGAATGGACAGGTTTCTGGGTTATCTCATTGGTAAATGAAGCTTTATAAGTTTCATAGATTTTAACTTTCGAGTCACTAGAAGGGAATAATTTTAGTAATTTTATCATTTTATTTATTGTATACGGTTAACACCATTTTTACATTACATGATAAATTTACAGTTTTGATTTAGATGGCTAACAATACAGGCATCTAATTAAATATATAGGTCTAATATATAATACACAGACAACCTGCAGTTATAATATCCGTAGCTGCAAACATTACAACAGGCACTAATATTCATGTTTATATCAGGTTACCTCCGCCCTTATTACTATTAAATACATAAGATACACTCTTATAGACCAGGGGTTCTCAACCGGTGGGTCGCGACCCCCAGGGGTGTCGCGGGACAGGTCTGGGGGGGTTGCGAGATAGGTGATGAAAAAAAAAACTAAAAAACTCATGCCATATATACCATATGAGCGGCGAATATCAAATGAAGCGACCATGTACCTATTTAGAAACTGAGTTGAGTCCGCTTGTTAAATACAATAAGTATATTTAATCAATTTACAATTAATCAATAACATTTTAAAATACAACTATAATTAACAAAAAGGAACAAATGGAGCTCTAAATGACTCAACATCGCTGCTAAAAATGATGGTGCCTGCCGCGCCGCTTGTATCGTAACGTAAGCCTTATTGTTGTGAGACAAAATTTGTTTATTCTAAAAAAGGCACACTACACAAAATACATTGCAAAAAATACATTTTTTTAAAAGTCCAGCAGAATGACTTAATGAGAAACTTGAGTTTGCTTTGAATTAACTAACTGTAGAATGTCTGGGTTGATTTTTGTCAAACACAAAATAAAATCATTTTCCAGTGCCAAACGATTTCTTGATTTGGTTTTTAAATTCACCATTGTGGAAAATCCTTTTTCACAATTGTAAGAAGTAGAAAAAGGTATCAAAATCTTCAATGCTACTTTGGTCAATTCTGTGTGTTCCTTCTTTATACTTAGCCAAAACTTGTCGGGACAAACATCGTCAAAAGTTAGTTTCAATGACTTATCACTTGATGTATCTATCAGTTCATCGTGGAGGCCAGCATTCATTCAGCTTTTGGAACAGCTTTTTCGGAAAATGGTTTTGTTATCCACACAGATCCACTTGTATCTTTAACAGGAATATAATCATTCAACTGCTTTATCAAGGCTTCAAGGTGTGATGATATGAGTAATGAAAGAGATGATGTGTCAATGGATGTGTCGCCAATACTTGAGACACACTCCTTGAATTCTTGTGTAAGTTGGAAATTTTCAAAGTCTTCATCTTTTATTCTTGTATTCCAAAGAGTAAGTTTTCTTACAAATGCATTTACTCGGTCTTGAGCATACAAAATTGTTGTTTCTGGTCCTTGTAGGGATGAGTTCAAAATGTTGAGATGAGAAAAAATATCAGCTAAGTAAGCAAGCTTTATTAACCATTTTTCATCGCTGAAAAAATGGGAAAGTTCATGTTTACTGTCCATTAAAAAAGCAACATTTCTGATCTCAATGAAAACAGCCTACTGAACACGTTACCCCGGGACAGCCTTCTCACTTCGGTGTGGAATAGCAAATGTTTGTGCAGGGCTCCTACCTCTTCACACAAGTTTTCAAGTAATTTACTCTGCAATGGTCGACTCTTGACGTAGTTAACAACTTTGATAGCCTCAGCTAAAACTTGCCGCAAGTCATCCGGCATTCCTTTAGCTGCCAAAGCTTGTCTATGTAAAACACAATGCACCCAGTTTGCATTTGGCATTAACGTTTTCAACCTGGCAATCAATCCGCTGTTTTTACCCGAAAGGGCTCTTGCACCATCACTACAAATTGAAACACATTTGTTCCAATCAATTTCAAATGGTTCAGTTGCCTCAATGAACACTTTAAAAAGACTTTCACCTGTGGCATGGTCTGGCAAAGATTTGCAAAATAATACATTTTCCTTAATAGAGTGACCGCAATCATACCTAATAAAACACAAAAACTGAGCACAGTTAGCAATGTCAGTTGATTCGTCGCATTGAATCGAAAAACGTGCTTTCTTTTATTTGCATCTTTAGCTGGTTCTGAACAGCTTTCACCATGTCTGATATTCGTCGTGACACAGTGTCATTTGATAGTGGGATTTTTTTAGCTTGTCAGCTTCTTGAGGATTAATTATATTTGAAACCATATCCGTTAAACTGCCCACTCCCACCAAACCATTCCCCCAATTCCTACCCAATCCCTTAAACTGCCTACCCTGTGTCCCTTCTCTTCGCACCAGGGTCTATTCTATGGTCTGCATTTCTTCTTTCTTTGTGCAGCCCTCGTTTTATCTTACTTCTTTCCTATCTATGTTCTATCTTCTTATTCCATTTTTCTCCGTAGGGGAGCGGCCTGCCCGGACGCTTTAAGGTTGGCGACCTTTCGTACCCCTGAGCTGGTGCCAGACTATTGTCCGAACCTGGCACCTCACCCTATCTAACCGAAAACTCCTAATCCTGCCCCGACTGGGTCGTGTTGTTGTTTGCTGGGAGTGCCGGAACTGCTGCACAGATCCTCGAGCATGCCCGTGTTCGGGGCTGTGTGGTAGCAGAAGGCTGATGTGAGCTAGCTTTGCCGAGGCATAACAATATACATGAATCCTGGTGCCAGCCACTTCGGTCCCTGGTCAGGAAGTGAGTAATGGACAGATATGTCGGAGATTTCTGTTGCCACGTGCGAGCCCGAGCCGTGCGTGAATTCCCGGCTCGGTTAAACGAGATAACACCGGGCCCCGGGGAACTGGGGTAGGGCTGCCTGCCAAGCTACGGCTGACAGGTACCCTAGGGTATACCCGTTCCCGGTGCCTCGGCCTGCACCTTTACTCACGATGCGCTGGTAAACTACTAATTGAGTAGTCCATTTCCAAAACCAGCTTTCCGTCAAAAAAATCGAAATTGAGATAATGGTTGCCATGGTAACTTTAGTGAATTTGCTACCGTTTTGAAATATTTTAAAGTTGCAAAACCTGCTAAAACAGCAAGAAAATTGGATTTAAAAATTGATTTCATTTCCAAAACCTGTTATTTACACTCAAGCTTCAGTATCAAAACCTGTTATTTATTCATACATCTTTACTGTTCCAAAGCCTGTTATATATCAATAAATGTAAATGGCGTCAAAGTAAAACATTTCCAAAACCAGCTATTTTGTTCACTCATATGATTAGGCGCATTTCAAAATGAAGTTTTTGCACTCTTATAAAATAATTATTTGAGTTTTACTTATGAAATATTTTACTACCAGTGTTGGCAATACTGCAGAAACAAAATATTTAACGTATTTTTCTACCAGCTGTGCTTTAATTTTGCCGCCAACATCAAGATCTATAACAGCGTTTGTTGTTTGTTATGGTTAAGTTGAAAATTATATTGTTCTCAGTTATTTAGTTTGTTTTTTAAGTTTTATCTAATGGAATCTGAGGATACAGTCTTAGATAATCTACAAAATAGTAGGCCTACTGATATTGTGGAAAATGTTCAAAACGACAAAAAAAAGGGAAGCTGTAATAGACTTTATAAAAACATTCCATCCGATTCAGAATCATTACTCAAGGGGGAAAATTAAAATACGTCAATATCTACCAAGTGAACTATCAGTAAAAAAATGTGGGAGATGTATACAGCTAGGGAAAAAGATGAAAATCTTTGTGTTGAATATGAATTTTTTAGGAATGTTTTCAATGAAAATTTTAATATTTGTTTTCATGCCCCGTATAGTGACAAATGCTCTACTTGCACTAGTCTTGAGAATAAGCTGAACTTAGAACGCAACAAAGAAGAACGAGACAATCTAAAGCTGCAACTTCTTGCTCACAAAAGAAGAGCTGATACATTTTTTAAAGCATTGCAAGAAAAGAAAGAAAATGTGTTAATCTTAAGTTATGACTGCCAAAAATATTTAGTTCTTACTAAAATACTAGATCAGGAAGCATATTATCGACGCCAGATGTATTTGTACAATTTCACAGTTGACTTTTGCTTATGTATGGTGTGAAAATGAATATGCTAAGGCAGTGGTTCCCAACCTTTTGTGTTTGGCGACCCACTTCCAAATGTTTTTTCACATTCGCGACTCATCCCTCACCCGTGATTTTATATATACATATGTATATTATGTATATATAACATTAATATAAAATACACATGATTTATATTTATATACGTGTATAGAAAAAAAATGTAAAATGTAAATAAATATGTACACAGCTTAGTATTGAAAACATAGAAAGAGTTTATTGGTTATTCAAGATTACAAATAATTTTTTCTATAATACTAGTGTGACTTCTGGCATTGTTTTGACTGAACAAGTAATTCAATGTCAGGATTAAAATTAGATATTTTGAGGCGTAAATCACTTTCAACGTCCACCAGTCTGTTTCTATACTTATTCTTGATGTGAACCAAGGTTGAAAAGGCACGCTCACAAAGATATGTTGTTGAAAAAAAAACCATTAGGAATCTCATTGAAAATGTTGACATCTTGAGAGTGGGATACTCGGAGAAAAAGACAAAATTGGGAATACTGGAAGTAAGAAGAGCAAGAAGGAAGCTAAGAATTGAAAAAGAACAAAAAGACAAGGAAAGAGAAGGTGTTATGCTGCTGGTTAGATATGCTAAATTAATATTTTAAACAATTTTAATGTAATATTAGTGTTAAAAAAAACTTTAACAGCGATTTTCCGAAACCTGTGTTTTACATTACCGTCAAAATTAAAAAACTATTTGTGCTACAGCTACAAAGTTTTTACGAGTTACTCAGGACACATATAGCTGCAATGTGAACTACAATCATAAGGGTGAGTGACGACATTTTATTGTGTACTGAGCTTCCACCCTCCTAGAAATACGTGGCGTTGGCCGCGGACGCGGATGCGTGTCTGGTGACAGTCACGCTGCGACCCACCTTAAATCCGCCCGCGACCCACTAGTGGGTCGCGACCCACCGTTTGGGAAACGCTGTGCTAAGGGATCAGTTCAAACTGCTTCTGCCCTGAACCATAGACTATGTTCTACAGATATGAATGGGATCACTTCTGTCCATCTCTTTTCCGACGGTTGTGGTGGCCAAAATAAAAATAGCACTATAATATTCATGCTGTCTGACTGGTTATTAAATACAGCTCCACAACACGTCAAAGAAGCCGTTCTCTTGTTTTCCATCGTTGGCCATTCGTTTATCCCACCTGACAGGGTTTTCGGAATCCTTGAGCGACAGTTCAAAAGTCATAGTGTTATTGAAAATCCTGATAAATATCTTGAAATGTTCCGGAAAGTTACAACAGTTATTCAACTTGGAGAAGACTGTGAGGTTATTGATTGGAAACAGTCTTCAGATGAAGTTTTTAAGAGGATGACTGACTGGCATTTTCAATTCCAAAAGTCAAAAAAGATTGTTTTTAGAAGAAACAAAACGTTGACAACTGTTTTGGTTCGAGGAGAACCTTTTTATAATTTTGAAAGTGGGAAGGGCAAAACTCTTTGCAGAAGAGGAAAAACTTTGAAGAATATACGATCAGAAAAAGTGACCAAAGGAATTCCTGTAAAATCCGCCAAACTTGATGATGTGACACGACTTCTAGAACTTAATTTTGGAGAAGAATGGAGCCAAAACGAACTTTTGCAATACTATTCAAATTGATTTGTTCAGCAAGCCAACTTAAATACCGGTACACCTATTGAGCATGAAGATATTGGCTTCGATTTAATGGAGGATGAAGATGAAGTGGTTGCATAGAAACCTTTTTACATTGATGTTGTGGACAGTAAAGTGACATTTTCATGATGTTGTTGGTTAAAGTTTTTTAATTACTTTTTATTTTTATATTGTCGTTAAGTCTTCACAACCATGAAAGGGCACTATTAAAATAAAATCATCAAGTCTTTTGTACTTATTAATAAATATGAATAAAATTAAAATTTGTCACAGGTAATTTATTTATTCAAACCCTTTTTAACTGTTTATGGAAATTAAAATCATTTTAACTGGTTTTGGAAATGTACCAAAAAGAAAATGGCTTCTTGTACAGTTCCAAAACCAGTTATATTCATTATCTTTTCCAAAACCAGCTATATCCAAAACTCAATATTTAATTACTAAAAAACAAAAGTCTTGTGATTATACAGGCTTTGTTAAATAAAAAAGGACATTTTTCTAAAATTTTTGGTGAAAAAATCAAAAAGATATGTTAATTAGTAATGTTTTATACGTTTTTAATACTGTAAAATTACAAAAATTCTAAATAACAGGTTTTGGAAATGGCCTACTCAATTATGGATGTGGGCAATGAACCTCAACTCTATGGGCAAAACACACACCGAGTAGTAGAAAGAGAATCAATTAATGATTTAGACAAAAAACGTCCCCACTCTTCAGAATCCGAAGATGGGGAAGAAATAAGTAAGCAGATAAAACTAAGTAACACAAACAAACAGTATCTTCCTACGCCACTATTCCTTGTGTTTAAACACAAAAACGAGAGCGAAAATCTGTCCAAAGTAAGTCCTTTTGTGATCAACAAGGCATTAGTCGGAGCAGGCGGTTCGCCGTCATCGGTCAGGAAACTTCGTAACGGAACTATCCTGGTTGAGGCGGTGAACGCTCTACAAGCTCAGAAGTTCCTCTCCATGAAGACTTTTTATGATCACGTTGATATCACTGTACAGCCTCATGAGTCCCTAAATTACAGTAAAGGAATAGTTTTCAGTCGCGAGATGTTGTGTTGCTCAGAAGCGGAGCATGTAAAATTAAAAATTGAAGCTAGAGAAGAAAAGGATGCAGATAAGGAGAAAGCTAAATTGAACCAATGCTATGTTTTCTGCTCAGATGTTCAGGCAGTTAAGCTCTGCCCAAGTGTAAATGCCAGTGCCTTATATTACAAGACAAAGTTAAATATTCACAACTTCACTATGTACAATCTTTCCACAAAGGAGGTGCTGTACCATAGTTCTAATTTATTTATGCTGAATCGCGGTAGGAAGTAGGCTCTTGTTATCTAGACGCGGTGCGTGGACATTGTTTGTTCAGTTAGACCGGTCAATCAGCTGATCGAGCTACGGCGATACGTTCCGACCCGGCTCGCTGTAGAGAGAGAAGGGGTCAGTCGAGTCTTGGAGTTTCCACGAGAAGGTGTACCGGTTGAAGCTGAAGTTTTTTTCTCTAACCCTATAGTTGGGATTTAGAGTAATTATTTATCGCGTGTAAATTCAATTTCAAGTATTTAATTTTCTTTAGTGCGTTTTATTTTCCGTTCTGCCTCCGTAATCTTCAAAGTAGTAAGTCCCGTACCAGCGTATAGTTAATATCTTTTATTTTTATAATACTGTAATTAAAATTTCTAAAGTTTCCCATCTTTCAGAGTCTGAAAATTTAATTCAATTTTTGAAGTATTGTGAATTAAATTTTGGTCATAAAGTAAGTATCAAGTTTTGTGTTATATTAATTTTGAGTATTTTGAGAAGAGAACTTTTTATTTTGTTTTGTTAATTTAAACCATTTTTGGAGAAGTATACATTTTTAGTTAATTTTAATTTTAATACCTTTTGATCAGACTCTTAATTAGATTTGTTCGATTGAGTGACATTTTGAAGAAAATTGAATCAAAAGTTTGTAAACTTTGTTAACTTTTTGGTGAACTTAAATTTCGGAATAAATCAAGTATTTCCGAAAAGTTGTTTTAATTTATAAAGTATTAGCTCCACATAAATTCAATATATGTACTATAAAAACGGTACAGTGCAGTGCTTTTGGTTTGATGAGACAACTGCTGAACTTGTAGCATCAGTGTTTGCCACTTGTGTCATTGACACTCTGAAGTCTATCTTAAATGACGATCCTAAATCAGTAATCTTATGGTCTGACGGATGCCCGTATCAGAACAAAAATGCAGTGTTTTCAAATGCTCTTCTGCATTTGGCAGTTGAAAAAAACGCTTCAATAGAACAGAAATTTTTAGTAAAAGGACACACCCAAATGGAGTGTGACTCCGTACACAGCACAATCGAAACTGCATTAAAAGGCAAATCAATACACCTCCCAAGTCAGTATCATCAAATTTCTCAAGAAGCCAGAGTTAAACCTTTTCCATATAAATCAAAATTCTTGACCCATGATTATTTCATGGACTTCTCAAAGAAAGAAACTTTGATTTATCAATCTATCAGGCCTGGCCGAGGTAAAGGTGACCCAACGGTTTATGACATAGCAGCTATCAGATATAATCCTAACGGGAAGATTGAAACAAAGTTAGATTTCAAATCAAGTTATGTAGAGTTACCTAGACGACCAAAGCAAGGTATGTTTGTAACAGCATTCCCACCATTGTACCATCAAAAAGTACCTGTAAAGAGTTCTAAATATAAAGACCTACAAGATTTAAAGTGTGTCCTTCCACAGGACTGTCATGTATTTTACAACCAACTACCTCACTTGGAAGACTGATATTTTTTGTCTTAATGTATACAAACTGCTGTTTTATTGACGCTATAGTGTCATCAGTTTAGACCAACTGTAAAAATATAATATTAAATATTTCTACTTAAAGATGTACTTCCTTTTGTAACCTACAAAATGGAATTAAATATTTGTGTTATAATGAAATGATTGATTTAATACCGCTTAACTGCTAAATATGAAGTACTTTTATAATCTAATATGAGGATTCCAATTCCAAAACCGGCTAATTGACAAAATTTAAAAAGATTTGATTGTTATTGAAACATGTTCATTAGACTGAATTGCGCATGTCCAAATAGTTTTCAAGTGGCAAAAGTAGGTAATTCCCTTTTAAAATTCAATGTGAAAACTGGATACAGATTCAAACCGGTCTAATTGCATTTGAAAACTTTTCCAAAACTGCCCAGTTGCAAATGCCATAAGCAGTTTCAAAACTGGCTAGTTCCTGGCTTTCAATATGGCACCTTTATAAGGGTCAGTTACAAAACTAGCTAGTTGTAGCAGAAAATGTGCACTGACTCATCTGGTAAGCTTTTCAAAAATTCTTAATACAACAATATCTATTACACTTTTTATAGTAACACCAATGTTTTTTCTTAATTTCTTCAGTTGGCTACACTGACTTTCACTCTGTGCCTGTATTATTTATCTTGGCTTGAGATCATTGAAAAGTGTGCAGTTTGGTTTGTAGGTTATTCCTTGCTTGGTAACAGTTTTGATTTAATTTTAATTTGTGAAAATGAGTACAATAATTTTGGAAGATGAAGTAAGAAGGGATGGAGTGATTAAAAGTGTGTGTGGGAAGGAAAGCCGTAAAAAGGTAAGAGATCATACTAAGTGGAAGAAAAATGTTAAGAAGAGACAAAGACATGTCTCTAAGAAACTGCCTACTCTTAAAAGGTGCAATCATGATGAAAAGAAGAAATCTGTGTTTAAATGTGACACTTTGAACATGCAAGACGTACGAAAGTTTCATCAGGCCTTCTATGCTTCTTGTGATAAAATAACACAGGATGCATTCCTGTTGAAATACATTAGCAATGAAACGCCAACCAGGCCTGGGCCTAGTCATCGTAAAGGTAACAATAATCCTGGTCCTGCCGAACATTTTGTCAAACGGGTATGTACAAACAGATATTTTGTCCCTAGATTTAGAGTGGAAAGTGGACACCATGACGTGCAGGTTTGCCAAAAACAGTTTTTAGACATACTAGGAATATCGAAACATCGAGTGCAGCTTATTAGCAGGCGCAATCTGTTAACTTCTGAAAGCCCTAGGGAAAGGCGAGGTGGGGATCGATTTACAACTAAGTATTCTGACAGACATGGCTCGGTTAAAACATTCATTGAGTCCTTAGAACCCCTTGAATCTCATTACTGCAGGGAAAAAGGTTGTAATAGAAATTACCTATCAAGTGACCTGACCGTGAAGAAGTTATGGTTAGCCTACAATGCTAGTGCACCTGATGATCGTAAGGTTAAATATGAATATTTCAGGAAAATTTTTAACGGAGAGTACAATATAAGTTTTAAGACTCCTGCTACAGACGTATGTTCCACTTGTTTGCAGTTGAAAGATCAGATAAAAAGTGCACAAGGTAACGATAAAATTAACTTGATGACTGAGCTTAGGGTGCATAAGCTAGTAATTTTTATGAAAACCTTAGAACCACTAAGGATGGAGTGAAAAAACTTTCCTTCGACTGTCAGAAGAAACTACCCTTGCCAAAACTGCCAGATCAGAGTTAACTATTACTCGAAACAACTGTATCAGTATAACTTCACGATTTGCGAAGGTTCCTCAACAGATTCTCAAAACAAGCAAAACACTTTTGTGTATACTTGGGATGAATCCGAAGATAATCGTGGCTCAAATCAAATTGCGTCTGCTTTGTATCATCGGTTGACTAATAGAAACTTAGAAAATATTAAAGAAATAGAACTCTATGCAGATGGTGCAGCTGGCCAAAATAAAAACTCTATCTTAATTGGAATGTTATGCAAAGCAAAACCCTTGTTCAAGATCTTCCACGCAACATAAAGAAAATAACCGTATTTTTCATTCATTTTTACCTGCAGATAGGATTTTTGGCCGCCTGGAAAAGAAATTTCGAAAACTGGAATGCATTATTAGCCCTTTCGACTACATCAATGCTTTCCATGAAGTAGCAACAGTTTTCCAGTTAGGAAAAGATTTTTTCTGCTACAACTGGAAAGCCAGCTGCACTGAAGTCTTTAAGCAAACAACGTCCTGGCATATTCCTTTCTCTAAAACGAAAAGATTTATAATTTCACGTAGTAAAACAAACAATGCTTTGGTTCGTGGGGAAATGTTTTATAGAAGTGACCTTATGAAGCCTCGGTCTATTAATAAACCAGGGCTTAATATCTCCAGCATTGAACCAGTGGTTCTGCCTGTAGGAATCCCAGTGAAAAAAGATAAACTGACGAGTATTTCGAAATTGCTAACTAAACACTATGGTAAGGAGTGGTCGAAAAATGAAGAGCTAAAGTATTTCCAGCAGGTTTTTTCATCAAATGAAGTTACTCATGTATTAGAAAATGAGGAAGAAAATGATGAGCCAATGGATGAAATGAATGCAAGAGTTTGATGTGTACAGCCAAGAATTTTAACACATGGACTTTGATGGACTTAATTTTTTGTATGAAAATATTGTAAAAGTTTTGTATAACCTAGGTCTATTGGGTTTTATGGTCAGAATGGCTTAATTTATCTTCAATAGTTCTAATTGCCCAAGAATTTTTGTTTTAGATAAAATAATGAGATTTATAGGCATTCGTCTTGATTGTTGTAAGAAAAATGACCATTTCATTTTTATTTTTAGCTTTTTAAAATTCATTTTAAAAATGTCATTTCAATTTGACAAGTTTGTATAGACCGTGTTAACTTGTATTGTATAATAAAGTCATAAAAAATAATAAAATTGGCCTTTGTTCAGAAATTTCCTGTCCTATTAATGTACGCATTTATTTTCAATTCCAAAAGTGGCTAGTTGCGAAGCGGCCATTTCCAAAACTAGCTAATTAATAAAAACTGTTACAAAACTGGCTTGTTGCAAATTGAAATTGACAATATCTTGATTATATTACAATTTATTGACTAATAACTTGCATTTTTGAAATCTTTGGACACTTATCATCATTTTAAAGTATTCACATAATATAATATTGTACAGAGTATTAAAATATCCGTTTTTCTCATTTTGCCAAAAATTACATTTGACACAACTAGCCGGTTTTGGAATTGGACGACTCAATATATATTATATATATTGTAGTTATAATCTTAACTACAAAGTTTAAAACCGCCCATCTACAAGAAACAATAAAACAATGTAGTAATACCGCCTAAGTGATATAACTAAATGCAAACTTAGAAAAAGTATTCAAAGTTATATTGTATGGTTTATACAACATATTTAAAAGGCTACGAAAAAAGTTTTATGCAAAATCAACTGTCGTAAACTATATGGTGCAGTTTTTTGTGCCTCCTGTAAAGTTTTAGAATTGCATTTAGGCGGTATTGTTCCTTCACCAACGATATGTGGAGTTTAGTTTATCACTAACAGGTATGTAGCATGATTATTTCATTTGCTATTTTCTTATTAATTATTGTAAGTGTACAGTGGTTGCAATTGTTTTACACTGTTGAATCATAGTAATTTACATCTTGGTATACTATTATCACTGTCGGTATGCTGTATTTTATCATGTTTTACGAATAATTGCCTTATAAACGTCGATACCCATTTGGGGATCATGGCCAATTACATTGTCTACTACGATTTCAGGATGGATTCCCGGAGTTTTCTAAGTCTGATTGAAATCCAGTCTGTATTGTAGCATGATTATTTCATTTGCTATTTTCTTATTAATTATTGTAAGTGTACAGTGGTTGCAATTGTTTTACACTGTTGTATCATAGTAATTTACATCTTGGTATACTATTATCACTGTCGGTATGCTGTATTTTATCATGTTTTACGAATAATTGCCTTATAAACGTCGATACCCATTTGGGGATCATGGCCTATACTGCATATTTTATATTATTAATTATTACATTGTCTACTACGATTCCAGGAAGGATTCCCGGAGTTTTCTAAGTCTGATTGAAATCCAGTCTGTATTGGAGGATCACGAATTCATAGAATCTATAGATAATGATTGTGATGTAGATATTGTGCAGTTGCCACCTGAAAATGTTGATGAGGTATCAGACCAAGAAGAAATAAATGAAGATGATACGTTACCCCAAGATATTCCTGGGAATGTAGAACTATATTTTAATATTAATAAAACAGTGCGTCAGTTCATCATGAACTGGAAACTGTTTTTGACGATGAGATTCATGAAAATAATATGACTGAAGATGAAACTTGTGTTGACACTCCGTCAGTTCATAGTGATTCTAAAACCGTTCCTAAAATTGAAAACAGCAAAAAACGTAAAAGGAAAGAAGTAAAACTAGCTAATCCCAATAAAAAGAAAGAATAAAAAGAAAAGACAGCTGAGCCTAAGAAAAACAAAGATAAAAATAAAAAACTTTCTGATTGGAAGAAAATTGATACTATCTTTGGCTGTTCACCCCCTTCTGAAGAAAGTAAAAACGAAAAAAGAAAACATATAGAAGAAGTTCTGAAAGATAAGAGCTCTGTAGACATATTTGAAACTCTTTTTGATAATGAAATATGTGAGCATATTGTTCGGCAGAGTATAATATACACAACCCAGAAAAATGATCATTCTTTCACTTTTTCAAATGACTGCCTGAAAAAATTTATTGGATTTCTCTTGTTTACTGGGTATCACTCTGTTCCACAAGAAAAACTATTCTGGAATGTGGTCCTCGTCCACTTCACTATTGACCTTGTAAGGAAGTGTTTTCCAAGAAACCGGTACTTGGAAATAAAACGTAATTTGCATTTCAACGACTACTCACAAATACCTGATGCACCTAAAAAATCATTCAAAATCCAGTTTCTTTATGACATGCTAAATAAAATTTTTGTAAAGTTCGGTGTATTTTCCACATATCTAAGTATTGATGAACAAATGGTCGATATTACGGACATCATTTCTTAAAACAGTTTATTCGTGGAAAGCCAATAAGATTTGGCTATAAACAGTGGTTACTCTGTTGTGGAGAGACAGGATATTGTTTTCATGCAGAAACTTTATGAGGGTAAGAAAATAGCTGACCAAGAGATGACTTCAGTGGGCTCATCCGTTGTGTTGTCCAAACTCGCTGTTGCTGAAGACCCAGGAAAACATGTTTTTTTCTTTGATAATTTTTTCACTAGTTTTGACCTTTGACTATTGACCTTATGAAATCATTGAATGATAAAAAAGTTTGTGCCACAGATACTGTTAGAATAAACAGAATGAATAGTTGTCCAATAAAATCAGACAAAGATATGAAAAAAGAAGCTCGAGGAGAAAAAGACTGTTGGTTTGATGAAAAATCTAAACTTTTTGCTGTAACCTGGAAAGATAACAACAACGTAAAAGTACTATCAAACTATGAAGGACTGGAACCCCAGACTGTAGTTACTCGATAGTCCAAACTAGCAAAGGATAAGGTCCAAGTGTCTCAACCTAAATGCATAGGCACTTATAATAAATGGATGGGAGGAGTGGATCGCATTGACTGGTCTGTAAATAAGTATAGAGTAAAAATAAGAGGGGAAAATGGTATTTTCCACTCTTCACAAATCTTGTTGATATGACTCTTGTTAATGCATACATCCTCTATCACATTGCTGGTCACAAGATTACACTTCTTGAATTTAGGAGAAGTATTGCTCGAACCTATCTGAATTTGTCTTCTCTTTCAAACCCACGGAACCCAGGTAGATCTGCTTTACCAAAGTGATCAATGAAACAAGTGTTAAGCACTGTCAGATTTGATCCAATTGGACATTTTATTGAGAGAGCAGATGGAAAACAAAGAAAATGTGATATCTGCAAGTCAAATGCCAGTAAACAGTGTGCAAAGTGCAATGTAGGCTTGCACGTCCACTGCTTTGTAGAATGGCACAAAAAACAATGAAAGTTTTTGAAGATGTTTTTAGATTTCACTCTTGTCATATTTAAATATAACTTTTTTGTAAATATTTTATAAAATTGTAAGAGTTTTGTAAAATAAATACATATTAAGGGTGCGGCAGTCAATCCCGCATTTTTGAAATAGTTGTAAAAAATAAACGGACGTAGATATCAAAATTATATTCATAAAATAGTTTTCTACATTAAAAAGCATTTAAGAAACATTGAAAATAATCACTGTTTGAAAATAACATCAGCAAGATGGCGGCCTTCCCGAGTACGGCATTCGCGCAGGCGATTTGCGAAGCTGTTCATAACATCACGAAGCATAGGCTGAGGAATTCTCTCAATTTCTAGCCGGATTCTTGCCTTCAGTTCACCAACAGTATGAGGTCTTTCTTCGTATACTTTACTTTTTAGGTAACCCCACAAGAAAAAATCACACGCAGTGAGGTCTGGTGAACGGGGCGGCCACGGAATCGGGCCATTGCGGGAAATCACTCGGTTTGGGAAAACTCCGTTAAAAACATTCATGCTCACGCGGGCTGTGTGACTTGTTGCTCCATCTTGTTGAAACAATGTTTCTTCATTCACTTCATGTTGCCGAAGCTGAGGAATGAAGAATGTCCTTAACATTGTCGAATAGCGCTCAGCATTCACGGTAACAGATTGCTCTCTTTCATTTTCAAAAAAATAAGGGCCTATGATACCCGACGAGGACATTGCGCACCAAACTGTTACCTTAGATGAATGGAGAGGTTTTTGATGTAATTGTTGCGGGTTCTGGTCACTCCAATACCTAAAGTTCTGTTTGTTCACATATCCCGATAAATGAAAATGCGCCTCGTCACCCATCCAGAGGTTGTGAACAAGCTCACCATTTTCTTCAATCATTTCCAAAAAATGGTTACAGAAACGCAGTCGAGCATCAAAGTCATTCTCATTCAAAGCGTTAACCACTTGAATTTTGTAAGGATGGTGATGTAAATCTAATCTCAAAATTCTTCTGACGGTTCTGTCAGAAATTCCAAGTGCCGTACTCTGTCGACGCGCTGATCTCCGAGGGCTTCTTCCCACAGCAATTCGAACGCGTTCAATATTCTCTGGAGTTCGCACTAATCTCGCACTGCCACCTCTTTTCCTTGTCGTTTCACCAATATTTTCAAAGTTTACGACCCACAACTTAATTGCGTTTACCGAAGGCACTGGTCTATTGCGATTAATTTGAAAATGCGCTCGGAAACGACGCATAGCGGCTATATAGCTACCACTTTGATAAAAAGCTTTCACGGCAAACGAACGTTGTTGCTTAGTCCACGACTCCATGTCTACTGAAATGCTATGATTGCTATGAATAGGAGAACACAATGGTGACCTTGGCTGCTCGGCCCCCACCACGCTCCTGCGCGCTATTTATAAATGCGGGATTGACTGCCGCACCCTGTATTCATAGTATCCATTACCGTGTTTTATTTACTTTTTACATAGCACATGCCATGATCGCCAAATGGGCCTTTTTTTAAATCACTAAAAAGTGGTAAATTTATACACAAAATTTAGTTTTATAGTTATGTTATGTTTTTTAAACCTAAAATAAAGAATTTTATTAATAAAATACTGATTTAAAACATTTAGTAGTTAATGGGTTAAGAAACATAGTTATTTGTGTTTTCCACTTCCCTAAAACCATAATATAGTTTTATTCAGAAGGATACAATGCATTAATAATGATGAAATTTTTATTGGGAACTCCAACTGTTAACTTCACTGATACTGAGACATTTCGTTGAGTGCAAAAAGAGATCAAGTAAATTAGACCTATGCAAAATCCTGATAGTATGTAAATTACATAATAGTTCTATAGATCTTGAAAACAAAAATAACACCTTACCAACACAGGAGGAATATGGTTTTACACACTGTCCCGGTGGCGTAACTAACGCCAATGCAACCAATGCGGTGCATTGGGGCGCAGGCCTTCAGGGGGCGCAGGCCCTAGAAGGGCGCAAAAGTGTTTTTTTTTTTAATTGAAGCTAAATTTGTGGGTAACAAAACATTTGACCACCGAGTTGTATTCGTTATTCTAACAGTACAATAGTATGAACTATTAATACACTATTTAAAAATATTCTCATGATGAGTATATTTGAAATGAAATATGATAACTAGTCCACTCAAGTCTAGGTTATCTGCGATGTTACTATGCCGGACTGATACGTTCAGTTTGAATGTTGGGACACTACTGAGCCGCGCGCTGTCCCCACAACTCAGTTTTACTCCGTAACTGCTGCGCATCTCAAGGTCATGCGGCATGTAGTAGGCCGCCGCCCCTCCCCTCTCGTGTGCCGTGCCTGGGCGAGTCCAAGTCTCGGCGGGGGAGGGGTGGCCGCTGCGCACTCACAGACTAGTCACCCTGTCCTGTCAGTCGGTCCTTGTTAGTACGATTGTGCGGTTCAGTAGTGTGAGTTTTATTACAAAACAATTTTGTCTGTGTATTTGTTATACAATTTAAATCAGTGGACCGTTTTTACCGTATAAATTTGTGCGTTTTTAATGGATTTCGTTATGATTGTTTGTGATTGAACGAAATGGACGGAAACAAAAGACCTAGTGGTGCCGAGTTCCGAAAAAGGAAAAAACAAGAAGAAGAAAAAGTGAAGAAACTACCAAAGATTGACACGTTTTTTAAAAAACGGGATTTTGCTGATACCTCTCAAAGTCAATCAGGTGACGATGGTGTTGGTGAGAATGAATGTGGGCTTGGGGGTAAAATATCCACGTCAGAAGATATCGTCGAATTGAATGTTCTTGCCGATAACCAAACTTCAGAAGTCCACCAAAATGTGAGTAAGTCTGCTGATTTAAATATTACATATACTGCTCCTTCTACATCAGCAACTGGCGGAAGTATTTCAGTACAAGAAAATACTGATGTCTTTGGTATAATCTGCAATGATGGTGGAGTAGAGAGTACAGACATAGCTCTTTTCTCAGAAGATATTAACAATGATGAATTGAAATCTCGGATTTTGAACTCCGAACCGTGTAGACCTCAAGGGCCATTCCCTAAAGACATTAAAACAAATAGATCCTTTTCGAAAGATTATTATTTTTCCGAAACGAAAACTGGTCAAAAAATTGAGCGCTTTTGGCTTTGTTACTCTCCGTCTTTAAATGGCGTGTATTGTGAACCATGTTGGCTGTTTGCTAACAGACTTGATAAAAACTTTAACAATGCATGGTCTACTGGGAAAATTAATGATTGGAGAAATCTGTCAACAAAAATTAAAGACCACGAATTGAGTAAGTGCCATATTAATGCATGTATCGCATATGGAATAAGAAAAAATAATAGAGATATCAAAACTCTTTTCTGTGACAAAGAAGATAAACTGGTTGAAGTAATAAAGAGAATTTTGGATGTTATCATAACAATGTCAACCTGTAATCTAGCTCTTAGAGGTCATCGATCTGAGAGCATAAAAAATGTTAAGAGTGAGTCAGGAAATTTTCTGAATATTATTGATCTCCTTTCTAGATACGACCCTATTTTAAAGAATCACCTGGAAAACGAGGATAGTAGGGTAAAATACTTAAGCCCTTCAATTCAAAACGAGCTTATTCATTTGACATCTCATCAGATTTTGAGTGAAATATTGACTGATGTTCAACAGTCTCCATTTTTTTCTCTCATTTTAGATACTACACAAGACATTTCGAAAATTGATCAGTTATCAATAATCTTAAGATATGTTTTATACAAACCAGACCTAAATCAGCTTGAGATAATGGAATCCTTTTTAGGCTTTGTGCAAGTACTAGACCAGTCAGCCGAAGGACTAGAGGATCTTGTAGTTAAATTTATAGAAGAAAAGAAAATATCTTTTGATAAGTGCCGAGGTCAAGGATATGATGGCGCTTCTGTCATGAATGGAATTTACACAGGACTGCAGACCAGAATAAAATCAAAGTCTCCTAACGCTGAGTATGTCCATTGTGCTAGTCACAATTTAAATTTAGTTTTAAACGACAGTGTGAAATCGATTTCAGAGATTTCATCATTCTATGATACAATAAACAGTATTTATGTATTTTTCGGCCAAAGCCTACCAAGATGGCAATGTTTAAAAGAGTTGACCGACTCCTGTGTTATCAAGTTAACCTTGAAAAAACTCTGTCCTACTAGGTGGTCGTCAAGGTACGACGCTTTACTATCAATCAATGTAAATTTTGTCGCTGTGCTGAAGTGTCTATCGAAAATAATTTTGACTTCAAGCAAGAACAATGAAGTCGCAGAAGCAACTGGTCTTATAAAGGAAATGTCTTCTTTTGAGTTTGTTTTGATGTTAGTGTTTCAAAGTCGAATTATAGAAAGAATCCAGATCACGTCGAAAACCCTACAGAGGTCCGACGTTAATCTAGACGATGCAAAGAATCTCCTTCAGAAGTGTTTAAATACTGTGAGCCAACTGCGAGGAGAATTCGACGATGTCCTAGATCAAGCCAGGAGGTTAGCTGCTAAGTGGAATATTGATTCGTCAATGACCTCCAAACGTAAAAGAAAAGTAAAGACTTTTTTTGACGAACTTTCTAGTGACTATGAGTTTAGTGGTCCTGTGCATTGCTTTAAAGTTAGGGTATTTGTGAGAGCTGTTGATATTTTAATTTCACAGTTAAACGAAAGGTTTAAATCTATGTTATGTATAACTGACACGTTCAGTTTTTTAAACCCAGATAATTTGTTACGGTTTTCTGACGAACAACTCGTACAGTCAGCCTCTGACTTTTGTAAAAAATATGAATCTGATGTGACTCATGCTTTAGTTAACGAAGTCATTTGCTTTAGAAATATAGTCAAAGACGACATCAGAAGTAATAAAATAAGCAAAATCAGCCAGCTGGCTGATTATCTATTGATTGAAAATAAGTTTATTTCATCAAGTGTGCCAAACGTATGTACTGCATTCATAATGTTTCTTACATTACCCGTGACTGTGGCAAGTAGTGAAAGGTCTTTTTCCAAACTAAAAATAATTAAGAACTACTTAAGAAATTCTATGTCCAATACTAGACTGTGTGACCTTAGTGTAATTAGTATTGAACATGAGAGAGCTCGGTCTTTAGATGTAAAAAGGTTAGCTAGACGGTTCCTAGAAACAAAGAGCCGTAGGGGCTTTGTCTGGGAGTGGGAGTAGGAATTAAAACCCTCAATTAAAATGTCTATGTTTCATGTTTAGCATAAAATTAACATTAAGATAATGTTGGAGCTTCTTACATCATTTATATGTCACTGAATAAATGTAAAATAAATGTAAAAAGTAAAAAGAAGTAGTCTTATTTTATCGTCCTAAAAAGTACAATAATTAATTGAAAGTATGTAATGTGATCCTAGTCTTGTAGTTAGCCCTAATTGAAATGTTTGTACATAATCTTTGACAATCAAAACATGTAAATGTAAACAAAAGATTCATCATTGGTGTTAACATTTACCAGGTGTTTTGCCAAATTTAACATTAGTGTTTACGTTTACCAATTACCAGGTGATTGAATGATTGATTTAAATTTTACTAAGTTTGAAACTAATATGACCAAGAAATACAAACAGTAAAAAGTCATAACATCATAAGTTTTAATAATCCATTGATTATAAAACATTAAAAAATTAGAAATACCGTCATTTTTGACAGGATGATAACCTAAATAACCTAGTATATCATATATCTTTCTCTAATTGGATAGAGATTGTACAATGCCGTATGTAGCGAAGCAGTATCCAGGAAGACTTGCATTGGGGCGCAATCAAACTAGTTACGCCACTGCACTGTCCGTGTGCACAATTTATATTTTAATTGGAATTTGTTCACTTACATGAGACAAATTTAAATTGTTTGAGTACTTTTACATAGAAGCGACCATTATTCTGCTACATAGAATAATAAATTTAGGTTACTTTGTCCTTTCCAGTTCTCAAACATCAGCCTTTTGGAATTTTATATTTTACTGATTGGTACTAACTAGAGGAATGTTGTTTGTTCATTGCCATCAGCGCAGGGCAGCTCTTAAAGCTGGTGATGGCTAGAGTCATTACTGTTAGCCCATTCAACTACTAATGCCTATTACAATTTTTTTTAATTGTCAGACAATGCAAAATTTAATTGTTTTGTTGTTTTTAATTTAATTTGAATTATTTTCTGGTACTTTGGTATTATTCGGAGGCCACTATTTTTGGATGAGTTTTCTTTATAGGAGGCAAAAATATTATATGCTACTAGTGCTTTCCTTGTTTCATAATGAATCGAAAAACACCCGATGAGTCATACTTCTTATTGCCAAATAGCCTCCAAATAGGCCTAGACGCACAAATCACCTGTCACTTTCATATAATTCATTTTGTTCTTTTAGTTTTTGTTTACATTGATTGTCGTGTTAATTTATAATTTCATCGTGAATAATTATCTTCGCCTCTGGGATTTACCGCAAACTGAAGAGGAAATTTTTTTTATTGCCAGAATATATGTGGTGATCTAGAGTAGTGGCAACTGGTGGCGATGCATTAAACTCAATTCTCGCTTCCTTTTGGGAAGCAGAATACGGTAACGGTTCGTTGTAATGACTAGTAAATTCAAAATGAGTTAAATAAGACTGTTCTTTTTAATACAGTAATTTTTTATAGTGCAAACTTGTCCAAAAACAGTGGCCTAAGTACCCATTTTCTAAAAAAAAAAAAACAAATATGAAGTGGCTGAAGTAGGCATTTACCATACCTTTTTTCGTTCTTAGTTATATAAAACTTGGTTATATCTAAATACAGTATGTCTAAACTCAGAAATAAACAATCTAAATTTAGCTATATTACTAGCTAGTTTAACCCTAGACTTGGCATGGAATCCAGTTCACTCGAACAGCAACAGCAAGTATTTTTTTTTTTTTTTTTTAGGGCAAAAAACACTTGGGTTATCATTGCCCGATAACAAGATATGACACCTACTCATAGTTTGGTAGTGTCAAAACAAGTAACTAGCACTAAAAACAAAAGAAATATTAATAATAATTAACTGGGCGTAATATAAATAATAGGCAACAGTTTCTTAAAACTATTAAGAACATAACATACATACACATATAAATATCTATGATATTATAACACTTAAAACTAGTTAACAATAGATCTGAGTGAGCTGTAAAGGGGCCCACCCAGTCCGGTTACTCTGATGGAAGCTCTTTTTTTCAGGTACTTCACAGCCCTTCAAACCCTGGCCAGCAATGAGGTACTCTCCAGGAATCCGAAGAGCTTAACTAGAACTTCATTATTGTCCCTTAGCAATTCGGCAAGAGTAGAAGGGAGACGATAATCGCGCCTCTGTCGAGAATAGTGATTACACTCCATCAGGACATGGTTTACAGTTAGATTAATATTACACACGGGGCACAAAGGAGGATCCCCGCGGTTCATAAGCTGGGATAGAAGGGTGAGTCCGATCCGGAGACGGCATAACACTACCTCCTCCCTGCGGCTGGTACGGTTTGAGGACGTCCAAGGTAGAACTGACCCCTTTATGTCCCGTAGTTTGTTATCGTTAATTTCTGTCCACTACCTTTGCCACTCATTTCTTAAGTCTTTTGATGTGTGGTTTCACATCTGGCAATATTAGTTGTTGGGTGTAAGGCGCCAATTCTATCGCTTCCCTTGCAGCTCTGTCGGCCATTTCATTGCCAGGTATTCCAACATGACTTGGTACCCACATAAAAATCACTTGAACATTTCTTCTTATTAGATCATGTAGGGAGTTTTTTATATTGCACAGAAGAACGTGTTTCGGATACAAGTCCTTTAGTGCTTCTATGCTGCTCAGTGAGTCGGTACATACCACCAGCCTCCCTGTCCTAGGGCACACGATGTTTAGTGCCTTCTCAATGGCCGTCAGCTCGGCAGTATAGACAGAGGACGCAGGTGGGAGGCAAAATTTGAACTCAGATCTGGCAGTCACAAAGGCGCAACTAGTGCCAGTCCCAGTTTTAGATCCATCCGTATATACTACGTCACATGGTGTCAACTTGTTTAGCTCTTCACAAAATAATTGGTGTATTATGTTTGCGGATGTATCTTGTTTCTTATTGTGTACTAGCGAGTTTATAATAGGTGGTGTATTCAAAGACCACGGGGGTACGTCGCAATCGTGGCTTTGTCGCACCTCGAAAATGTCGATGCCGAGACGTACTATTATGTTCTCTACTCTTATACCGAAAGGGGCTGAAGCGTTAGGTTTCAACTTATAACTATGCGTTAACCCATTTTCAAATACTAAGTCGTAAGCTGGACTGAAAGGTCTAGATTTCAGAGTATACCAAAAGTTGGCTAACAACAGATCGCGTCTTTGCGACAACGGCGGCTCTCCGCACTCAGCCAGCAAACTTATCACTGGACTGGAGCGGAATGCACCGGTAGTCAGTCTGATAGCAGAGTGATGGATTGTGTCCAGCATTTTAATAGTGTTGGGACGTGCCGAGGAGTACACCTGACACCCGTAATCGAGGCACGAACGAACAAAAGCTTTATAAAAGCGAAGCATACATGTTCTGTCCGCGCCCCACCTACTCTGAGCAAGTCCAGTCGACGTAGACATTTAGCTTTCAATTCTTTCAAATGAGGAACCCAGGTAAGTCTGCTGTCCAAAGTAAGGCCCAAAAACTTTATGGTACGAGTTACTGATATACGAGTACCGTTAATTGTAAGGAAAGGCTCGGTAGCATTCCTCTGCCTAGAAAACAATATGCACTGGGTCTTATCAGATGAAAAGGAAAATCCTGTTTGTCGACTCCAGTCTTCAAGCCAACGTATCGCAATCTGTAAGATTCGTTCCGCAGTACCATGTCTCCTTGCGGCAACGTACACAGCAAAGTCGTCAACAAAAAGAGAGCATCGAGCAGGATTAGTGACACAGCTCACGATGCTATTTATAGAAATGGCAAAAAGTGTACAGCTGAGCACATTACCCTGAGGCACCCCATTCTCCAGCATTATTGGGTTGGACAAAGTTGTGCCCAACCTTACCTGAAAAGTTCTGTCGCTCATAAAGTTATTTTTGAAGCATAAGATGTTTCCACTGACTCCCCATGACATCAAGGTGTTTACAATTCCCCTTCGCCACGCGGTGTCGTAGGCTTTTCAAAGATCAAAGAAGACTGCTAATACCTGTTTTCGCTCAAGAAATGCATCTAAGATAGTAGCCTCCAATGAGACCAACAGATCCGTCGTTGACCGTCCTCAACGAAACCCGCACTGCTGGTTTGCGAGAAGGCGGTTTTGTTCCAAAAACCATACCAGCCTACGGTTCACCATGCGTTCCAGAATTTTGCATAGACAACTGGTGAGCGACACCGGCCGATAGCTGGTGGGATCTTTCCTATTCTTTCCAGGTTTTAAAAGGGTAATAATATGAGATCTACGCCATGCAGAGGGAAAGGAACGCTCCTGAAAGCAAGTATACTAAGTGAGCTATCTGCACTACTCTAAATTATCAGTGGTTGGCTTGGATGAAAAAAAACACCTATTTTATATTTATTCCTTACTAAAAAAAAAATCTTGATTTATGTTATTTTATAAGGCATTAATTATTGAATCATGACCATAATAGGTAACCTTCTCTCAAATAGGTAATCTTCTGGTATTAATCAGAGGTCATTATTTTTGGATTTTCTTCCTGGGGACCCAAATAAAATAATATTATCAAGTATGTAGGGACAGAGTTATCTTCTCATTGACATAGCTTCCTTTTGTGAGGCAGAAAACAAGAACCGATTGTCATAATTATGTGTAATTTACACAGTGACTCAAATAAGTCTATTCTTGGCTACAGTATAATAAACAGCCACCAACACAATTAGATTAATGATTTTAACCCTAGAAAGCTAAGGTTCGTAAAAAAACACGTTACAGCTAAACATTCGTCAGGGAGACTACCATTAATAAAAACATTTTTATTTTACATAAAAAGGGTTTTAATGAGAAAAAATTAATATTAAAGCTTACTTACATTAAATATAATAGTTTTTTTTTCAATTGAAAACTTAACAAGTGCAGTCCACACACCACTTCCCTTGGTGTTCGCCACACATTGCCTTTGAGCAGCGCCGGCAGAAATGGGAGGTCATTCGTCGTTTTTTTGAAGGACAAAATGCACAAATCTTTCTTCCCTGGACAAGTTGAGGATCTATTTGGGCAGCAGGAATATCAACTTCCAGGATGCTGGCGATAGATTCGCGTAGACGCTTTGGCAAAGTTGTGATGCGATTTCGATGTTGAAGCCAAGGCTTGACGAGTTCACTGTGCAATTCTTTTGCAAAATCACGTCTTGAAACTGGCTTTGAGCCCTGAGCAACCATGTTATGTGCGTAAATTGTGTAGCAATTGACTAACATTATGTTAATCATGCCATAAAAAACGCACAATGGCCATCTTCTAGTTTTTCGGCTGCACGACATGTTATTGCACATCTGGTCAAGACTGTCAACGGCGCCTTTGGTTGCATTGTAACATTCGATAATCTCTGGCTTCTTGCTCCTTGGGTTGATGGATGGTTGCTCATGAGTAGTTGAGAGCAACAACACGACTCTCTTACTCTTTGCTTTGTACGACACCATTGTTTTATGTCCATCAAAACAAAACATTGAAGACCCAACCGGTCGATCTCCAGCTTCTTTCATCTCTGGAGGTATTTCAGGTTTGTTCCGACGTAGAGTCCCAACTAAAGTCATATTTATTGGTGGATTTAGAAGTTGTGTTGCTAATGAGATCGAAGTGAACCAGTTGTCCATGGTGAGGTTCCTATTTGAACCGTAGACACATTGTGTCAGCTCCTTTACGAAGAACTCGGCTTGTGGTATATTTCTGGGAGTGGTTCCTTTACCCAAATATGGCATCGCATTTATCATGTATTTAGAACCTGTATCACAAACCATCACAATCTTGATTCCATACTTTGATGGTTTGTTAGGGATATACATACGAAATTTACAACGACCTCTGAATGCCAACAGCTGTTCATCAATTGTTAAGTATGATCCTGGTTTGTAATTGTCTCTACAAGACGCCACAAACATCTCCCAGACTTCCCTTATTGGAGCGAAGCGATCTTGCCTACGTCTCTCATTCCTTGTTTCATATCCATCAAATCGAAGGGCCTCCACTAAAAAATCAAATCGCGCACAACTCATTGTAGCCAGATAACGGTTACCGCAAAATTCTACATTGAATAGTTCATTAGAGGGCATGTGATTATCTTTTTGACTTGCCGTCAAAATCAGGACACCTAAAAATGCATCAAACTCCTCTCTAGTAATTTCTGAAATTGTACTTGTAAAGTTGGTGTAATTTACTTGTTTTCTTCTTATTGCAGAGTTAGTGTGACTTATAATACTGTCTTTCATATTATCTGTACAAAATAATGAAAACACATCCAAAGGGTTTGTTTTGTCTCTTGCATTAACAGTTGGACCTGGCCGAATATGTACTATATTTCTTGCAGATGCTCTGGTATTTGTTGGTCGTGATGGAATGTTACTCCACAAGTGTCCGTTCCTCCCCCGCATACGCTGATTAGGACATATAAAGTGATGTGGATCACGAGGAACTGGTGGTGGTCCATGAGCTACAGTTGGTGGTGAAGCAGGACGAGCTACGGCTGCTTGAGGTACAGGCACTAGTGGTGAAGCAGGAAGAGCCACAGCTGCTCGAGGTCTAGGCACTGGTGGTGAAGCAGGACGAGCTAAAGCTTCCTGAGGTCTAGACATTGGTGGTGAAGCCGGACGAGCTAAAGGTGCATTTCCTACCTGAGGAATGTCTGTCGGTGGAGGATGACCATGGCAATAAGCTGCAATAACAGCATTGATAGTTTCATCTATAGTATCCATAATTATCCCTTGTGTAGCAATTTTAGCTGTAGGTATTTCCAGTAAGTCTTCATTATCACTAGCAGAACTAGTACCTGATGGTGAATAGTCCGGGTCAGCGTCTGTATCATCACTGTCGTCTATACCGGAGTAATATCGTTGATCAGTGGTTTCTTCTTCTTCAGATATAAAGTCATCAGATAAACTTTCATTCAAACATTGTAGAATACGTTGTTCCTGATCCGTATCCATTTTGAGAGTTCACCAATAACTATATTACATAAATATTTACAACTTTATCACATACAAAAACACATAGAAACACTAAACATTCGTACATATGACGAGCACGTAAAACACTAAACTATCGTCGGCAAGACGACACAATGCTATTGTAAAAACAACGTACAAGCTAACGTTTCGTCTCCACGACTACGCATTCGATATATTGCACAAACTATACGAGCGAGGTGGCTGCCAAACTACTCACAGACCCGGCGGAGCGTTGACTGACCTTACGTGGAGGGGGGGCGCGTTCAAACAATAACTTAGCGCGGCACACTCGAAAAACTGTATCGCGTCGTCACAGTGACGACGCCTTAGCTTTCTAGGGTTAAATATAGTTACTGTCGAATACAACATTTGAACAATACATATTCA
Source organism: Homalodisca vitripennis (assembly GCF_021130785.1). NCBI lineage: Eukaryota > Metazoa > Arthropoda > Insecta > Hemiptera > Cicadellidae > Homalodisca > Homalodisca vitripennis. Next base: position 315,045 of record NW_025776149.1, read on the forward strand.
TAAATAATCATTGCCAGCTTTCTTTATTTAGACTAATGACATTATTACTAGCTATTATTGTTTAGGAGAAGGCTAGTGACAACAAGAACAATGGCAATGAATATGCAGATATTGGCTCAAAATGCTTTTATAAACAAAGAAATCTTTAAAAACTAGTGTCAGAAGTGAGTGCATTGCCGATAATATTTCAGAATATATGTATCGACAACAAATCATGTTTATTGGTGGTAATCCATTCAAGCATATTTTAAATACTATCAAACTTTAAATACTATCAAACCCTGTGAAGTAACAGTTACTAAGTTTTACTACATGGCTCAAGGGTACTCTATAAATAATTTAGTTATTTTATACAATAAAAAAAAAATTATTTTCATTTACATATAAAGTATTCCTTCTATACACTAACATTTTTAAAGCCTAAAACTTAATTCAATTTAACACAATTGTTCAAAATGTACTCAGAGTAAAAACGTGTTTGGAAGTAAATTTAAAATTTAAATCATGTGTTTTGTTACTGATTAAAGGCAGCAAGAACAGTGATGTAGTGTCTTCTTTGTTTTAAAAGCAGTCATGTCTATCCTTAAAAATGTTAAGAATTGTTTTGTTGTAATTCTATACTATATTTTAATTTTGTAAATTATGTTAATATTTATACATTAATTAATTAATAAGATAGAAAACTAGCCAAACCATATTGTTCTTTGAAATATACCTATTATATTTTTTATCCGACATTCTGCTTTGAGCCCTTTTGGGGAGACTTTAATAAGCGGCCTATACTCGTTATTCAATTGCTGTTTTCGAACTATAGGGGAGACCGGGGCACTATTGGACTGGGGCACTATTGGACAATGCCTTTTATAGCTAGAGGGAAATTTTTGTCTCCCTTCAATTTCCCATTTTGGTATGCCTGAGACGGTCACATTTCACTGTGGAAAGTTTGGTTATTGTGGCACATCTTCTTAGAAATTGAGTTCATATTTTATGTTTTTTACCCAAAATGAAGTGATTTTGCATATTCACAAACTTATCTCTTTCACAGTAAGTATTATCCTGAAACAATTGTGTCTATTATTTTGAAATTGTTAGTTTAACTGACTATGCAATGAATTCATTCATTTTGAGGTTATGTCACTTCCTTTCTGTAATCTTCAATTTTTATATCTTAACCTACCTCGGGGCAGTTTTGGACAAAAGTATGGGGCACAATTGGACAAAACATTATTTTATGTTTTGTCATTGCTACATACTGTTTTTTTGTTTTTCCAGGTTAAAGATGGTTAGGAAGTATATAAAGAAAACAGACAGGGCTAATATTTCTGAAGAATCTATAGTAGCGGCATTAAATGACTATAGAAATGGTAACTACCGATCCATTAGAGAAGCTGCCGAAGCCCATGGGCTTAAAAAGTCGACCCTACATTTCAGACTCAACAAAGTAAAGCAAAAGGAAGTCAACAATGAGAATAGTCTTATAGCTAATGAGCCTAACAATGGTAATGGAGTTGATGAGCTTAACAATGAGGATCATGTCAATGAGCCTGTGGGCAATGAAAATGTAACTTTATTTCAAGAGGTTGAAGATGAGCACCAGCCAGTAAAAGAGGTTACTATAGAAGATATGGCCCCTGTTTATAACACTAAATACTCTCAAAGACAAGTATTTACACCTGAACAAGAACAAAAAATTGCAGACTATTGCATTGAAAGGTCCAGAATGAACTATGGCCTAACTTACATGATGGCCAGGGAATTAGCCTTCAAATATGCCTTGGCTTTGAATCTCGATCAACGCATACCTGCTAAATGGCGTACTACAGGCTTATCAGGAGAAGAATGGCTAAACCATTTTATGAAGAGACATCAAGGACTTTCACTTCGCCAAGCAGAAAAGACTAGTCTGTCCAGGAACACTAGCTTTAATAAACACAACGTGGGAACGTATTTTGACAACCTAGAAGCTTTGTTCGCAAAAGTAGAAGTTCCTCCGTCAAGAATTTTAAATTTAGACGAGAGTGGAATAAGTACTGTGCTGGAGGCGCCAAAAGTGATTGCAGCAAGGGGAACAAAACAGGTGGGCCAAGTCGTATCAGGAGAGAGGGGGGAGCAAATAACTTTCTGTGCCGTCATATGCGCCGATGGGACTTACTTGCCACCAATTTACATTTTCCCCAGAAAACGCCCAAACTTTGCCTACATGATTGGGGCACCTGAAGGAAGCAAAGCTCTTTATTCTGATTCTGGTTGGATGACATCAGCTCTCTTTTTAGAGATGCTTAAACATATCCAAAAGGCCACAAAATGTTCTAAAGAAAACCCCGTGGTTTTAACCCTGGATAATCATGAGTCCCACATTGGCTTGGATGTGGTGATGTACAGCAGAGATCATGGCATACATATGATCACTAGCCATCCACACACAACGCACAAAAGTCAGCCGCTGGATGTAGCAGTTTTTAGTCCGTTTAAAAGGCGCTTACGTTCTGAATTCAATCTCTGGCTATCTCAACATCCTGGTCATACGATTACAATTCGAGAAATTGCTCAGCTTACTGCTAAACCATTTGTTGAATCTTTCACTGCATCTAACATCAAAAGTGGATTTCGTAAAGCTGGAATCTATCCACTCAGCCGCAGTGTGTTCACTGACAATGATTTCAAGGGTGCCAGTGTGACTGACCGTGTTATGTCATCGCAAGTAGAAGAAACCAACAACCATAATCCAGTGCCTGGTACGTCATGTGACTTTCCGTTGATGGAAAATAGCCAAAGCTCTGACGACCCACAAGGCTCACAATCATCAAACAAGCCAACTATTGACCCGAATGTACCTGGCCCATCAACGCCACAACCAGTAAATGTTAAAAGACCTACTACATTGACGCTTACTCCAGAGGATGTCATGCCTTACCCCAAATACGTTCCTAAGGGAAAGGAAAGGCGAGGCCGAAAAAAAGGTCGTTCGCGAATTCTGACTGATACTCCAGAGAAAGATGCTCTTGTAGCAGAGTTAAAAGAAAAAGAACATAAGAAAATGTTGGTGGAAAAAAGAAAACAAGAGAGGGCAGTAAAAAAGGAAAGTAAGAAGAAAAAAACTGAGGGGGCCTGTAGAAAGCTGTATCAAGATGACTCATCTAGCAACGAAGATGAGATACAAATAAAACTAGACGATGGAGGCCTTAGTCCTGAAGACTTTTCTGAGGATGAAGAAGAACTGTTTGATTACCTTCCTGATAAAAACTATGCCACAAATGACTTCATACTGACAAAGTTTGCTTCTAAGAAGGCCATCTACCACTTTATTGGCCAAATAGAGGAGCATGTGACTGATGGTTTCAGTGTGAAATTTCTCAAAAAGAACCAAAACTCTTACAAGTTTTACTTCCCAGAAAATGTTGAAGTCAGCTTTGTCGAAACCAAAGACATCGAGTTCAAGCTGCGACAACCAGATATAATTGGTGGGACATCCAGAGCAGCAAACTGCTTTGTTTTCAAGGAAAATTTGACTACTTTTAATTTCAAATAGTTTTTTACGTGTGTCTTCTGTTTTTTTCAGTTATAAAGTTTGTATATATGTTTACTTAAATATAGATGATGTTTGAAACCTATAAATGAGTTATTTTTATGTCCAATTAAACCAATTTTTAGCACTGTCCAATTGTGCCCCAATAAAAAATCATTTTGTCCAAAACTGCCCCGACGGGGCAAATTTAGACAAAATGTAGAGGTTTATAAAAAAAAAATAATCCACATAAAAGGGTGCTCAAATTATCTAGAAAATTTGTTGTGGGGTTCTAGAAGACCAACTAAACACAAGGCAAAAAACTAAAATTTTTTAACTAACAGTTTTCATAATTAGAAAAATGCATAAAGTGAAACATGAAATTACGTCCAATAGTGCCCCGGTCTCCCCTATATTATCCAAATTCGTCATTATATACTAATCGTTCAAAACAAGAATTATAATACATTTACAAGAATAATACATTACAATTTTTAATAACATAAATTTAACAGTAACATTAAAAAATAACAAAACCAACTATGGTCTAGACCTACTCATCAGAAATACGTTACAATATTTGTAGATTGAAGTGAGAAACCTCTTTTGTGAAGGCAGTAGCCAAACATATTACTAGAAATGTATCACATAATATCCTCATATTCATCGTCATTTTCAAATTCTCAACAAATTAGTTACTTCTTGCTGTTTATTGTTAACATGACAAATGAGTGTAACTAATAAGTAGGAATCATATGTTTTGTTAAATAAAGTGTAATATCGAGTTATTCAATTGGATTAAACAATCAAACCATTCGATAAAAACAACTGAATAAGAGTGTAGGCCGCTTATTAAAGTCTACGCACCCTTTTGATTGTTATGAATACTGGTCGATTATGATACTATATGAGTCAATAATCATCATCCGATTGTGTTGGCCGCCACTTACTATACTGCAGCCCTGTTCTTTTAAATAATGTAGTTTTTTTTAAGAGCCTGATAAGTAAAACTCTTGCAAAAATAATGGCCTCCAGATAATACCAAAGTAGCCCATAAAAAGTATCCTTTAACCATCTTCTACTCTATATGGAAAGTACAGTTTAGACAAAGAGTAAAAGCAAGTATTTATAACTAAAATTTCAGTACTTTAGTAGTATTTCCTGTAGGCCTCATTTTTGGTGGTTTTTCTTACCGGAAACTTAAAAAATTACACATTAGAAAGAACAGACTTTACTTGACTTACTATGAAAATATGTCTATGACGTAGGCTAGGGTTTGTTTTCAACAAATAAGAGATAGGGGCAGGGGTAAGGTACGATAAGCGGACCCTTTTTTTTATATCGAAGAATGTAATCATTGATACCTAATATTCACATCTAAAATTCTAGACTATCAATCCATATAAAAGTATCTATAGTCCTCAATAACAATCATATGTTTTAAATTAAAATATGAATTTAATATTTACAGTGATCAAACAAATTGTTATACGGCCTAACCAAAATTTGGAAAACTGAAGACGACCATATTTGCTCCTTTCACAGTTACAGTTGTTTCTTTCACACAAATTTCACATAATGGATTTTTCGGTACGTGTCCAACATGTTGAAGCCACGTAAAACATATCTTATCATCTTTCAAAGCAATGTCATGTAGTTTTCTAAAATTGACTGCCATTTTAAATAATCAAATGTTACTTATGTAAAATTTAAATATTACCTTACGTGTAATTATTTGAAAGTGTTTACATCTGTCGATATAGATTATTTAAGTTAATTGTTCAAAATAATTAATCAGTATTGATTGATTTTATCGGTGGTTATGATTAAGTAATATCGTTTGCCAATTTCTATATAAAATACCGAGTCCCTTATCTTACCCTACCCAGGGGCAGTGTTGCTTCCTTCTCGCCGACATCGCTTCTTTTTTGTGAGGCAAAAAACAAGAACAGATTGTTAAATTGCATGCAATTTTCACAGTAAACAATTGAATTTCATTTTCATTAATAATGTAGTCGTTTAGGTCCTCGGTAGGAAAAACTCTTCCAAAAATAGTAGCCTTCAGGATAAAGACAAAGTGTGAAAAGATTAGTATATCTAAGCCTAACTACTAAAATGTATTCACTTTAACTTTTGTATTAATCGCTATGTATAGCAACAACAGTAAAATGCGATATAACACCCTAAATTAGCGAAATTTACCATAAATTATTAACCGTCTAACAATAACTAGTAAAACTTAAAAACAGCAGTCTAAATTTCAATTATCACTCATCTACAGTGTTGCCAATCCACTTTTGGAAAATTCCCACCAGTACCTGAAAAAAATACCACCTATGAGCCCAAATTACCACCTTGCTTTAAAGTATATTTAGGCTACTAAAGTGTGTTATCGACATCGTATGACAGTCTATATTTGTAAATGCAGGGTGTCTACCAAACTGAACATATAAAATTCCCTGACTTTTCCAGGTTTTCTAGGTTAGACACTCTTAAATGGCTTAACGAGCAGGATTTTTTATTGCATTGAATATGGTTGATTTTAGAGCATAATATCATAACTTATATTGTAAAAAAATTAACTTTTTACTTTTTTACAGAGACAATTTGCATGAAAAAGTTAGTTTCAGAAAAACAAATTTAACTTTCAATGAGCTTGGATCCATGCCAAAGTTTTTAAATAGAAACTTGTAAACTGATAAAGCAGACATTAATCATGCAATCCTGCTGTGATTCAAAGAAGGAGTAAAGGAATATAATATGTAAATGACTTCTAAAATCTCACTGTCAACCAGCTAAGCACAGGCTTTAGGTTTGAACATACTATAGGCCTACAAAGTATTATTTTAGGAAAGGCCTACCAAAACCAAACATGCAAGGTTAAGCAAAAATACTTACAACACTCTTTCATGATATCCTACCTCCAAAATAGGTTGTTTACTGATGTACAGTTTAATAAATTTGTATGATAAATCACATGAACTGTTATGTGTTGTTCTAAAAAATCCACTTTTTTCCTTTAACTCAACTTGTAGCTTTATGGAAAAAATTACACTAGATCACTGTTTTTAAATGTGTTAACCACAATTTTTTAATGTCAGGCAAAGTGCTAGGCACACATAGTCTTGAAATTAAAACCTTAGAAGGCTAGCATTACCATGATGTGTTTAGCCTACTCTATAACTCAGGTTCAAATATTTATTTATATATAAATATATATATATATAATATACACACAAAATTTATTTCACAATATATCACTTGATGACCAAAATATGAATCACAATATATTTGGCTATATTAACACAGTTTTAGTTTTTTTAAAAGCCAAATAATAATAATAAGGCCTAATTTCTTATTGCCATATATTTCTTGTGAGCATTTCCTTGGTAGGTTCAAATTTAACACATCCACCGCTATTTCGGATTCCTTCCCTTGTACCCATCAATGAAACGACTGTTTCTGTTTTCAATTTGTTTCTGTCATTGGTTTTGCAATGCTTCAGTTCACTGAATATTCGTTCGACAGATGAATTTGAAAATGGCAGTATAAAAAGTAAGTTAAACACTTTTTGTATTTCTGTAAACATAGCATCTCCAGCGACTGTCTTTAGACTGAATACAGCCTTCCAATATTGCATAGCAGACTCATTTGCATCAAGTTTATGCTCTTTGAAGTCTAGCAAAGCATGACTTTTCCACTGATTGTCGAGTTTTTGGACATCAACAACTTTCTTCAGAACGGGAAATCTGTTAATGACATGAGCCAAAGACCTTACTTTGAAGGTTTGGGCACTTTTTGGCTCCAAGACACTGAGGACAATCAAAAACTTCATCAGAAAAATCAAATCTAGATTTGATTTGTGTGACCAATTCCACATAGAAGCTTAAAATACTTTTTAAGAAAACTTCAATATCTTTCTTTTCTGCATTTTTCTTTAATTCATTAAATGTTTCTGTTGCCTGAATGCCTAAATATATTTGTTCTAATTGCAGGAAATGACGGGGGTTTGAATGCTCAATGGACATGATGGGTGTATTTTTAATGTAGTTTAAGTCCATGTAGTTTGTACACAGATCTTGAAGCATCTTGTGAACCTCTGGTCGCAATCTATGGAGAAGTGGTGTTTCGGATTGGAACATTACATTAAAATCTGTTAGCATACCAAGAACATAAGACATAAACTCCAAGTATAAGTAGATAAATTGGTTGTTCATAGCAGCTAACATGCTATCCACTGTGTTTGACGGGTCTTCGACAGAAGCGGTCAGCAGGTAGGCCTTCAACGGTTGAAATTGTTCAATCACTCTGTCAACGCAAGATTTTAATGACAGCCATCTTGTTACTGCTGGTGATAGTATTTTGTGGATTTCCTCTTGAAAAAAACTCTTGGAACTGTACAAAGGCAGACTGTCTCCCAAAACTTCTGCTGAAGTGAGCCCCAAGATTTCGGAGCAAATCCTCCACTGTCTTTGGTAACTTCATACATGCTTTACTTGCCGCCAGGTGGATCATGTGGCAAGAACACTTGACACATGCAATGTGAGGGATTTCTATTTTCAAAAGTGAAAAAAACCGAATGATGCTGCCCCACCATCACATTACATGTGTCAGAACTAAATCCCACTAAGTTTTCAATGGGTATATTTTTTGATTTCAGCGAGTTCATCATACCAGTGAATAATTCATCAGCAGTGCTAGATTTGACTTCAAACATGTCAAATAAATTAGTTTTTGGCGTTCCAGTTACATCATCAATATAGATAACTGTGAGGGCACATTGATTAACCGATGCCTGATCCGTTGTCTCATCCATGATCAAGGAGAAAAACGATCCTGGTGCCCTTAGTTTTTGGTAAATCAATTCCATGAATGCGGGACCTAAGGCTTTTTTAATCACAGTTGTTGTTTTAGTGCGTTTCATACACAGTTTAGCAGCAATTTCTGAGTCCGGAAAGACCGATTTGCACAGCGGAATCAATGTATCCATCAGCGAAAAAGGGCAGGTTGTTGGTTGCAATTAGGCCGGCTAATTTTAATTCTGCTCGTTTGACACTTTTATCTGTTGTAGTTCTTTGAACAATTTTTTTTAAGTCTTTGTTAGTGGCTATCTCCTTGATTAATTTTAGGTGCTTGAGGGACTTTCCATGACGCACAATCTCTGTTTTATGCGCCCCCATGACTGCATCACAGACACTACAATATGCCATGTCTTGTCCGGTTCTTTCTTTGACTTTTTTTTGTAGCCAGTTTTTGAACTGGGGGTCATTCAACCAGTTTGAATTGAATTTTCTTTCTTTTTTACTAGGCCTAATGGTGGCAGTATGGGTAAACCTAGACACAATTTTAGGCCTAGCAGCAGTTTTTTGGTTGGGTGGTATTTGAAGTTGAGTGTACGGCTAGGTCTGTATCAAGCTCAGTTTCCTTGCTACTAGCAGCAATATTAACCTGGTCCTCCTCACTAGAGCTTTGACCTAATGGTTCTGGATCATCTGGATCTATTCCTAAGTCTTCGTACTCCATTGGGATTGCAAGAGAGACATTGAACTAGGCCAAATAGATTTTTTGCTCGATTCACCATGTGAGCTTTCTACAAACGACTTGCTCTGTCTACTTTCATCATCTTTGTCTTTTTTCTCATCTTCATCTTTCTTAGGCTTAGGCCTACCTTTAATAATAAACTTATCCATCTTAGTAACTTAAGTTAGTCCAATTAGAGATTCATGTCAATAAAGCTAGTTCAAAGTTAGATGGATTGTAAATGGAAAATGTAAATTAGTTAGGCCAACACTAACTATAGTTAGGTGATGTTTAGTTAAGCTTAGGGAAAACAATTATGAAGCAGAGCAGATAGGCTAGTAGTAGGTATTACAAAGCATAAATAGGACTAGGTCGTTACCTAGCTATAGGCCCCTAATCATATTTACAAAACAAATGATTTGTATGAACTTAAAGCAGCAAAGCTAGCTCTCAAAAGTGTCATCTACACTCTAAAAATAATAGTCCAAGAAGAAAAATAGCATTGCAAAAAAGAGATCTACGTTCTTAAGTTATATGCACTATAAAATAATGGTCCAAGGGGAAAAAGATTGGCCAAGCACTACTAACAGTTATGACATGAACACAATAAAAATAATGGGCTAGTCCGAGAAGAAAAAATATTGCTACATTTTTGTAGCCTATACCTTGGCCACAGTCTACACAATTTCACTACATACTTTACTATTCTAGGTCCACGGATTAAAATGCACGATAAAGAAAACTTGAAATCTTACGTATCTTGGAAAAACGTACTTAACTAAAGCCAACTCACACGGCTATGAAATCTTATCATCCATTAAACTGATCAACTTATCTCAACTGAATAACTTCACTAGAAGAAATAAGAAAATAGAAACCAAAATTCAAGAGAAGAAGAACACTAACACTATTACTAACAGCATATAGACTAAATATCCCTGGTGTTGTTGTTATCATAGACTAACTATGCCAACCGTCAATTTCTATCTTAGCATAGAGTATTAAAAACAACAACAATCTGAATACATATTGTAATATTATATCGATTGAATGTGTTGAATGGGAAATCAATCAGGTTACCTGAAAGCGGAAATTCTCAGTGTTCGTTGTTTTCCCTAATTAATTTAAAGTTACCACCAATTTACCACCGGGGCAAAATTACCACCTGAAATACCACCGAGACCTTAAATTACCACAAAATGTGGTAATTACCACCCGATTGGCAACGCTGCTCATCTAGGATCAAAGATGTCGTGCGTGGCGTAAGGTCAACATTACAAAGAGGAAAAAGATTATAAGGATGCCTCCCAAAGTTTTCAGTGGCGTTTCAATCAAGTTAATACATTTATAATTCACACTATAATAAATTAAAGAATCAGCATTTGTTTTCTAGAATAAACACTTATTACCTGAAGGTCAAATCACATCATTTAATTGCAGTTATCAGTATACATTATTATGACTCAGCTAACGTGTCAATTATTAATTTTTTTTATTTATCCCACATTGAGACCACATTCAAACTTGCGACACTCAAACATTAACGCTCCATTCATTCCGTGCAAATTACACCCACTTCCAGTGCTGGAGTCCAGAGTTTCCGTGTTTCATTGCGTGGTCTCCCAGTTAAAACCAACAAACTCGTCAACACTGTAAAAAACTTTTGACGCCAGGCAGAGTTTGATATGTTGAAATATATCAAGCTACACAACGTATATATACGTTGTAAAAATGTTGATACGAGTTTTTACAACATTAGGCGTTGAGGCTTTTTTAATTGAGTTTGGCAATCTGGTTATAAAAGGAACACCTGCCCGTTAAGATAAATGTTCATAAACCATTGACATATGTGTTCCCAAATGGCAGTTACCTTGTCCTCTCGTTTAAAGCACATTAAGACAAACGAAATAATTCGTTTCTAAGACGTAGAGTCGTAACAAAGTCAACAGTTGCAATTTATAACACTGTCCTGCATGTTTAGTTCAAATGAGCCATAATGTGAATTGCTTTTTTGTAATTTGGAAACTCTTATAAAATGGTTGCTTCTTCAAGCTCCCCACAATACGGTTTTATATGAAAGGCGGGGAGCAATTAAATAAAGTATATATCTGACTAGGGAAACATTTTGCCAAAGATCTTAAGACAAACTCCTGAGAAAATCTGACACGGAACATGATCAATGTGATTTTTCCATGTCAACCCTTGATCAAGGTGTATTCCAAGGAATTTTGAAGAATAGACTTCCTCCAATAATGTATCTGCGATCATAACAGCAAGGCCGCTTTCAATGTATATAGAGCGCTTTGAAAAGTTCAGGATGTTTGGTTTTGATAAGTTTATTTGAAAATTGAGGCTACTATAATGTTGGACACAAGTGTTAAGATCAAAAAAGGTAAATCCAAACTTTGTTTTGAGCTTCTTATAAAAAACACCAACTGCTTACTGCACAATCCTTCCATTCAAATAGTGATGATTAAATATAATTTACATAAATAAGAAAAGATTTTACTTAATATTGGTCACTGCGCGGGGGACTCTATAGCTCTATAGGTTTGGAAAAATTGGTTCAAAATTTGGATGACCCGTGCTTTATGGTTTAGGAATGAACTAATCCATAAACGCTACACGCCTCGGAGGCCGTGAGAGAATTTGTCAACCAGTATTTTGTGGTCAACACCATCAAATAAAAATAATTATTTATTTATTCTCTTTCTTCGCATGAATCAAGTGTATGAATCATTCTGATGAAAGCTTCTGGGAATCCGAAAATTAAACTATAAACACTGCTGGGGTTTCTGTTATATATATATATATATATATATATATATATATATATATATATATATATATATATATATATATATATATATACACACACATATAATTATAATCTTCATCCTCATCCGCAATTAATACATCCATCACAGTAAAATTAACTAAGTACAAATACAATATACTATACTATCCAGTAAAAGTAATAATTTACCTCTATCATGTATTACCTTATGTAAATAATCGTATTTCGAAATCTTCACATTAAACAAACCAGAATAACAAAAAAATAGAACAAATTTATAATGTTTTTGGTTATTTCTGTTATCTCCTATGCACTCCACGCATCTGAACATTAGTAAATAAATTAAATACATTACATCATAGACAAATGAAATCATTTTGCTAAGAAGGCTTTGAGTATGTGTTTAACTGGTTAATGTTACTCATGCTATTAACAAAACTTAACTGCAATATTATGGGGGTTTTAAACTGAAAGAGGCTTAAACTTCGGGGAAGGGCTGATTAAAAAACATATAATAGGACAATATAAAAATAATAATTGTGGTTTTAACCACACAAGAGTTAACGTACTTCAAGTTATTTCTACCGTTTCCTTTGTAGATTTGAAATGCTATCTTCTGACAGTAATTGCTTAAAATCCTCGTCACCTTCCAAATCCTAGTGGTAAAATGCATACGATGAAATATTAGTGTACGGTGATACTCCTGAGTTGAGAAGTGAAAGAGTCATAAGTTTGCCCACATTAGAAAATGAAGGCGATTGACAGTTGACAGAAGTACGCCTATCACAGTTGAAAGTAAAGTCAAAGAGAACTCATTACTGGGTTTGCTAGACATGACAGAGCGGAAGAAAAGGCAGAGAAAGTTTACTTAAAATAAAGGGGTGGCAAGTAATCGAAGTTAATTCGCTCTCAATGAGAGAACCTCATTACTCTTAGTTGATTGATATTATTGTTGTTAAAATGTATACGCATTCATCTTATAACAGAAAAAAGAGGGAATGAATTTATTAAAATATACACGTATTCATACAGTGATGTTTGGCCTATCTATAAGACAACACTATCTCTAGACTCCAGAACAGCTAGATACAATATAGAGTTAAATCCTGTTTATGGTCGACCATACATAAAATTTAAATTATACTTAGTTTTGTTGAGTGTTTTAGTGCGTTTGAGTTTCTTTGTTTGTTATTTATTTAATCGTATGTCGTGTAATTTTTATTCATTATGACGACATTTTCAGTTTTTAATGATTTGAAAATACTTCAACTCCCAATACTAGCGCTCCTAAACTAATAATCATTGAAATAAAAAAAAGTCGGTTTTACTATGGAAAAACGTTAACCTATTTATTTTAATAGTCAAGTACCAATCCAGGAGGTAAAATGTGTAATTACTGTAATGTTGGAGACATTTTCAGCTCCTCGATTCTCGTCAAGTTTCAGTCGATTGGAAAAATATTATGATGTAAACAGCATGTAAAACAAAACTTGTAATGAAATGAAACTTACAATTTTTTAAATAAAATGTTAAGTAATTAAATAAATAAATACAACTAAATCACTTGGTAAACGTAATAAGTATTCGAAAATGTATACGTAGTCAATATTACAATTGCATGTTTACTGTATACAAGTCATAAATAGGTTTGAGCGTATAGCAACAAACAAATACAGAAAAACGTTTAAGTCGCTACTTATATTGAATTGATGAACACAATTGAGTTGAGTATCGCTGAATAAACTAGCCAAAAACATTCCTTTCGTTTCAGTTCTTTTATAACTTTACCAGGTCATAGCTTGAAGTTTTTTTAGAGTCTAATATTAATTTAAAACAAAATTCACGTGTGTGAACATGGATACTGCCAACTGAATGGAAGTATCGATATGTCCATGAACGTCCCTAGTAAAGTTCAAAATTCTAGGTTTCGGTGTAAACACTTTTTTATAATGTTCAGCCAAAAAATATGATTCTTGTTACTATTACTTTCAGCCCAGGAACCAATGTTTTACTTAAATAAGTAAAGAAGTAACATGTCGTTTCACACATTTTCAGAAATAGTAACTCCACACGGTATAATATATATGAATTAATTTAGCTGCCTAGATACCTTTCCGCGGTTAACCATTTAATACCGCAAAAGGTTAAGTAATCTTTTGTCCTTTTGTATTACGCGGTGATCAACATCAATATTTTTTACTAATATGATATATTACAAAGTGATTTTTTTTAATCACGCTTGAGAATATTACAGGAATTGAAAAGACGTAATAAACAAAAAATTTTAATTAAAAATGTGGAATAAAGTGAACATAATAATCCTCGGTCCATATCTTCAATAACTAGTTAAGCTGTAATAAGATGTTGTATATTGTAGGTTTCCATGAAATAAATTAAATATAAGGGCATTTTTGAGAATATATAATCACAATATATACATGTAATTAGGAAAGTTAGCTGGTCACAGCAAGATATAAACAAATATGTTATCATGAACACTAGTAACATAGTTTTGCTCCTGAAATGTCTTTTAATTTCTCCACCTTGTTACTTATAGTCTTTTTTTTTTAATTTAGAACATGCTTTGAAAGGAATCGGGCCTTTCTCTTTAGTCACGCACGTGTGACGGTCCGGAATGGTCTAATGGATGATTTAAGTTTTGTTTTGCGTGTTACTTTAAACCTTGAATATAGTGAAATGCACTGTTGTAGACAAGAAAGCAATACACTAGAACGAATTCACTCATAAATGAGAGTGTTAGCTACTGTGATGTGTAGAATGATATTCCAGCGGTGTTAATAAATAATCAAAACAAATATAAGGAGTATTGGGCATGCTGTTTTTTCCGGAAGTAACTTATTCATTGGAAGTGACCATGTGAGTTTCTATTCCAAATATTACACATTTGTAAATATTTTTTTAAAGAGAAAGACATTTTTTAGTTATATTGTTATTAAGTTTAGGTGCAGTATTATTTTCTTAGAATTTAGTGCCTACATTTTGAGTCAGTGTTAGTTAGTCTAGGATATGAAATGGATATGCATGTTAGTTTTCTTTTTGTAAAATTGTATGTGTAGAATATTATGTGTAATATAGTATGTGTCTAAAAAACTGTAGCCTTATAGAATATTTCTGCTAGTACCCCTATGTTTACTGTTATTGGGTTGTCATAATGTTATTTTTACCTATAGGTGTTCTTACATGTTTGGTAGTCTAGGCATAGAATTTGGCTTAGTTTTATTTACTTTAGTAGTCACCAAGACATTAATTTTTTTTTTTTTTTTTTTTAAGGAAAATGCTTGAAAATTAAATTTAAAAAATAACAGAACAATACAGTTTTTGGGTAGGGTACAATAAGTGGACCCCGGTTTTTTATATTTAAGAATAGTCATCGATACCTAATATTCACATCTCAAATCATAGACTATCAATCGATATAAAAGTACCTATAGTCCTCAATAACAATCATTTGTTTTAAATTAAAGTATGAATTTAATATTTACATTGATCAAACAAATTATTAAATCCAAAATTAGGAAAACTGAAGGCGACCATATTTACTCCTCTCACAGTTACAGTACAGTTGTTTCTTTCCTATAAATTTCACATAATGGGTTTTTCAGTACGAGTCCAACATGTTGAAGCCACGAAAAAGCAACGTTGTGTAGTTTTCAAAAATTGACTGCCATTTTTAATAATCAGAATTACTTCATGTAAAATTGAAATATTATCCTATGTGTATTATTTTAGTTTTTACAGCTGTTGATATAGGTTATTTTAAGTTAATAGTTCAAAATAATTAATCAGTATCGATTGATTATATTGATGGTTATGATTAAGTAATATCGTTTGCCCATTTCGATATAAAAAACCGGGTCCATTTATCGTACCCCACCCCAGTTTTTGAAAGACATTTAATCTCACAAAAGACACTAGTAGTTGAATGGTCTAACAGTAATCCCTCCTGCCATCAGCAAGGGCCGGCCTGCAGTATAATAAGAGGCCACCACCACAATAGAATCATATTTATGATTATCATAAACTATAGAAACAAAAATGTTGACACGAATTACGTTATATAAAAACTATCGGTACTTTGGGATTATACCGACCACACCAGTATGAAGAAACACAAAAATAGAAATTTATAGAAACAAACATGATAGAACGAAAAAACAACTCTTGGTAATTCTAAGCAATATATGGGTCAACCTCGATTTTTCTCATATTACAATATAATGTTCCAATATTCAATTAGAAAAGGAAATGACTAGAATTTCTTGCCGGAAAGCAGTTATAGGGAGCAGGCAACTCATATTACAATATAATGTTCCAATAGTCAATTAGAAAAGGAAATGACTAGAATTTCTTGCTGGAAAGCAGTTATAGGGAGCAGGCAACCGCGAGAATTACCTATTAGTGATCAGGGGCACTGACGTGATCTGGGCTTCAAATTTGGAACTACTCGAGTTAATTTTTTTTTGTAAAAGAGCAAGCAGCGCGAAGCGCTGCGCAGCGGGCAAGCATCGTGCGTGATCTTCGTCACTATACTGAATTGATTCAGGCCAAAGGAATGACACAGATTCCTTTACCAGATTTTTACGGAGATTTTGTATTGGGCGGATTATATTGGTTTACTTTGCTTTCCAGCATGTAATTATGTGTTTAAAATTGTTTTACATACATTACATTACACCTACATTATATTGTAATATGTAATAACAATTTATCAGAAATTTTTAATAAAAAAAGGATCACGCACGATGCCTGCCCGCTACGCAGCGCTTCGCGCTGCTTGCTCTTTTAGAAAAAAAATTAACTCGAGTAGTTCCAAATTTTGAAGCCCAGATCACGTCAGTGCCCCTGATCACTAATAGGTAACTCTAAGCAATATATGACCGTCTGGCGGTTGCCTGCTCCCTATAAACTGCTTTCCGCAAGAAATTCTAGTCATTTTCCTTTTCTAATTGACTATTGGAACATTATATTGCAATATGAGAAAAATCGAGGTTGACCCATATATTGCTTAGAATTACCCAACTCTTCAATTACAAAATTACAAACTTACAAGCATTTCCAGGTATTGTGATCGGTATTGTTGTCGCTGTTATCTTATCTTTCTCGAGAATCCTGATTACGGCAGCCGCGCGCGCGGCATCACGTGATTTGCACGGTACATCATTGCCTTTCCATTACAATTCAATTTATATTTCTGATTAGCCCCTCTAGAATTTGATATTTTTACTGATAGGTACTATCTCGAGGGATGTTTTTCTTTCGTCGACATCAGCGCGGGGCAGCACCGAAGGTGCTGCCGAAGCCCGCGCTGATGGCCGGAGGCACTCACATTTTTTGGGTGGCGGAATGTGATCAAGAATAAAAACAAGTTTTGAGTGTTTTTTTAATAAAAAGTTTAGTTTGGTAAATGTTTGTTTTTGTTGAATTTTTGTGTTTGGAGAAATGTAGAGGTAAAACACGGAAGTACAACAAAGCGATGCACCAGCTGAACGGGCGGCGAGAGACTCTGCAATCACGTTATCTACTAGACGCTCGACTTTGACCTCTGTCTGAGGATGGGGAGGTGTTTGCGATAAGACAATTCCTGTTTTATATTGACGAAATATTGTTCTACGCTAATCTAGTAATCAGTAGAAACGAAATGTGAAAATAACGATTCATGTCTGGGTGTGGTCGGTATAATCCCAAAGTACCAAACTATCTATTAAATGTTTGAAACAAAACTGGTTAACATTTACTAGTTACTTTTTACTGTTTTTAAGGGTATACTATGATTCTATTTTGGTGGTGGCCTCTTATTATACTGCAGCCGCACAGGGCTATGATGGTGTCCTCGATAAATAAAAAAAAACTAATGCAGTATGATAAGTGGCTACAACCATAATTGAATTAACCCTTTTAATGCCATGCCGCAAGCCACACTTGATGCGTCGACCACCAACGATATCTGTACGAGTAGTTGCGTTGACCGCCAGGCCTTTGCCCGGGTGTGCGTTGCTACTCCGCCACGGCATTTTTACATTATCACTTATATTTTCGTTAATTACAAAGATAGAATGATGTTGTAGGTATCGTTTTCGGTAAATCTTAAGCTCAGCGACTACCGCTCCAATCGCCGTAATTTTTCGCATACTAACACAGGTTAACGTAATTTCACCCGAAAACAATAGTCCCGATTATCGCTAACATATAAAAACCAGTTTTTTCGGCAGTAAAATGTTGGCAATATAAAACACATAAATAACGAGATTTTCGACTATCAAACTAAAAACAATGGCCGACTATGGTCGTTTTGATGAGTTGACAGTAGTCACGTGACAAACAGGAAAGTTTTCGATTGGCCGGGCGGGTCACGTGACCTAGGACGGCTTCGATTACGTAAACAAACAAACCCACATGGACAAGGAATATTAGTGAAGTTATGGCGTGCAATGGTTCTTGTCACACGCTAAAAAGACCCTAGCTTGCCTATTCAAAACTCAGATCACGCGATGCTTGCTCGCTGCGCAGCGCTTCGCGCTGCTTGCTCTTTTAGAAAAAAAATTAACTCGAGCTTGCAAAGTCCAAGCCCAGACCACGCCATGACTGCTTACACACACAAAACTCAGACAGAACTAACGCAGGTTTCATTACAGGCAAAAGGTAAGCGGCGCGCGTTTATCACTGATAAGATAAGACGAGTTTATACTAGAAGTAGTACCTGGACTACTGCCCTACGAACTAATAAGACCAAAAAAAACGAGTAAATGCAATGTCAGTCAGGTTTTTTTTAATTTTATTTTTTCCAAAATTTTTTTTGGGGGGGGAGTTTTTTTTCGGGCTACGGCGATAATCGGGATTATTGTTTTCGGTGAAATTACGTTAACCTGTGTTAGTATGCAAAAAAATTACGGCGATCGGAGCGGTAGTCGCTGCTGAGCTTAAGATTTACCTCGTTTTCTTTATTTTTAAATGCGATAACTTTCTATGTGTAGATGTTGGCTGTAATACAGTTTTAAATACTGAATTTTTTAACTTAATTTTGATTTATGTTTTTAATACAAAAAAATATTAACTTTGAAGTGTTATAAGTACCAAAGTTTGTTCTTTTTACCACAAAATCTGTATATAATACTATTATACATTTAACTTAGAAGAACTTCAGGAAGTTTTCAAAAAATAATTTGACCATTTGAAATATTTATTATCCTCTTTATTGTACAGGTACAAAACAAAAATTTGAGAAAAATTACAATGTGTTTTGTAAGTTATAAATCATAATATATACCAAATAAAATATTACCTTGAAATAAAATATACTGTGGATAAAATTAAAATGTATATAATAAAGACTTGTATAAAAGATATAAAAAGATACAAGAACTAAAAATATAATTTACAAAAATGAGAAAAGTTTAAAATATTACGGTTTTTACATATACTATAGACTTATTGACAATTTTACTAAGATTACAATATTTTAAAATATACATATAGATGATTATAGATTACATTAAAAAAGTATTACTAGCCTATGAAAACATACTGTCTTTACACTTTGTAAAATGTCGTACGTGATATATTACTGTATTATATCAATATTATTAAGAAAGCTCAAATTGTCCAGAATGCATTAAAATGAACTAAATCAAAATCAGTGGAAATATCATTATGTAATTAGCGAAAGATTAGAGAGCCTATATATAGGCATGGCGGTTTACCACCACCCATGACAAAGCCTATATATAGGTTCTTGGCGGTAAAAGGGTTAACTTATGATTAAAACCATTTAAATGCTGTCAGGCATTTTTATACTGTAAAATAAATTTTTGTAAGTATAATATTGCTTGAACAGTAATAATAAAGTTGTATTATTTTCTACAATCTGAAATGCATATATTCAATCTTAAAAGTGTATAACATAATTGAGTTTGACATTATTGTTCCAAATGAATTAAAACAAAGTTAAATCATTTATGGTATTTGAGTAATGGCCACTAGAGATGGGAAATACTGTAACTTTTGTTAGGCTGCAGTATAATAAAGTAACCACCACCATCTAATCTCATTGCTGTTATTTCATGTATATAGTGAGTAGGTTAGTGATGATGAATATGCGGATGTTTAGCCCAAAATGTATTTCTAAACATAAGCAATGTTTTAAATACATACTTCGTAGGTCCACTAACTTTTGTAAATAATACCCAAAATATAGAATCTAATTGGAGAGCTACAAAGAAATCCTTATAAATGTGTCAGAATTGACTGCATTGCTGATCATCTTGCACCTTTTACTAGATGTTTATCTACTTCTTAGACTTTTACTATAATAGAATCAATTTAATTATAACAAAAAACTATAAATTTTCACAATAAACTATTATTGGTAATAACTTAAATGAACAAATTATTTAATGTGGCTTGTTAATGTTCAAGAGAGTAAAGAGATAGCTGGCAACAGTGCAGTGTTATAAATTCCTCAGAATAGCCAACTCAAAATCTTTCAGAAAAAAGTTTTAAAAAAAACCTGTCAAGTAATGGGGCTTTACGTGTTTCTGCAACAAAAGTACTTTTCAACTAACTAGTTTTTAACACTATCGGAAATATAGCACTTGACAGATTCCTGCTCTTAATAATGTGTTTACTGCTAAAAAATAATCATCCTCATGTATAGATAAAACTCATTTTTGGTTATGTTAGTGCTTGACAGGTTTTTTGACACGAACAAATGTCCTTAGTAAATTTTTAAATTACCTTTTAATTTCTAATCCATATCTACATTCTCACCCACTCCCCACCCACCCTTCAGGAGCTCATAATTGGTATATATGTGAATGGCGACCACAAGGTATCTGAGCTGAGAATGTTCTTGCTCTATATTTATTTATATGCTTCTTTTACAGGATTTTCTGTCTGAAATGGATTCTATACTTTTTTCCTGTTGTTTACTAGCCATTATTGTCTGTCTTTTCTTTCAGACTGAAAAAAGATTTTTATACTCTTTCTTGTATCTCATCTCATTCTTTGTTCCACTGTTTCAGAGCATGACACACTGGGAGTGCGATACCGATATCCCAATCTCGTGCTGATGAGAGTTGAGGTTCACTCTGCTGAGGCATAAGTCATATCCTAGTGCCATCCACTTCTAATCTCATCAGGAAATGTTCAATAGAGGGGAATATCAGTGTCCCTAGTATCATGCATAAGCCTTAATTCGTGCATGTATTCCTTACTTGACAAAAGAGTTAAACTGGAAGCCATGGAAACTGATATAGGGTCACCACAAGATTTAACCCTAGCAATGTGTCACTCTGTACTGGCGGCTCTATTTTAACAGCCTCGCAGATGTTTTTTATAATGTGTCACATTTCATAACTGTTAGTCCAAATATAAACTATTATATGTCAATGTATTCACAACTATATGGAGAGCATTATAATAACAATAACTTATTGTTTTCATGTAAATATTGCGTTGTGTAGCTGCTTAGCAATAAGCTTTACATCAAAACTGTAAATGTATAACTTATTCAAAATTTTGTCCTGATTCCAAAAATATATAATTATTGTAACTTTGACCTCAAAACGTATGTGTTACAGGGCTTTGTAATGAAAAAGCGTGCGTAATTACTTATTTTCAAAAATGCGTAGATTTCTAAATAAATATTATTGTTCGTGGGCAAACATAATCTTATGACTGCATTTATACTTATATAAGTATGACAGATAAAACAAAAATAAAATTAAATAATAAATTTTAATCTTACATTATTATATGTACAATATATACAAAGTTTCATTTTTCACTCAGCAACACAACAACGTGGTTGGCCCGTATTACATTCACGACAGCTACATTCACATCAGCTGTCCATAGAGAACAATGTTTTACGATAAACAAAGAAGACAATAATCGAAGTAAGAACAGTAAATCGGTACTATAGTTAATGCTCTTCCAGAATATATCAAAATAAAAATCATTTATATGACCTTAACTGCCTAAAATTTCAATAACTGTACATGTCTAATTTGGCGACAAATATTCGTCCTTGCCAAATCGGACGGGCCTTTGGTGACGAAAATTCGTTTCATACCAGCTGGAGGGTTAATAACATGTGTATAAATATCATATAATGGAATACAAGTTTGATTAAGGCATAAAGAAATTAGGCACTTTCTGTGTCCTTTCATAACAAGTATATTGACATGACTCATTGTTTGTTTGTCATATGTAAATATACATGGAGTAATACTTACATGTTGACACACATGGTCAACAACTAGGATTAATTAATAAAAAAGAAGAATATACTGTTGTGTAGCATGTAATATATATTAAATTTCTTTAGATGTCATATGAGAGTATACAGATATTAATGCTTACAAGTTGAGATCCTTGGTAATCAACTATAATTAACTTAAATTAGAGTAATAATATTTTGTTATGTATAAAATGAACTATTGACATCATTTATTGATTAGATGTCATATGTGAGTTTAAAGTGGTTTATGCTTACAAGTTAAGATCCATAGTTAACAACTATGATTAATTTAAACAAAGGATTAATATTCGGTCATGTATCTTTTCAAATATTGACTTCACTTATTGTTTAGATGTCATGCGAGAGTATACATTGGTTAATGCTTACCAGTTGAGATTCACAGTCAACAACTATAATTGTAAAAGATTAATATTCTGTTGTGTATTTATATGATGTTTTGACATCAAATATTGTTTAGATATCATGTGTTAGGTATACAGATGTTAAAGCTTACAAATTGAGATTCATGGTAAACAACTATGATTAATTTAAACTAAGGATTAATACTCTCTTTTGTAACATGTAATTAAAAATGACATCACTTATTGTTTGGATGTCATGTGTGAGTATACAATGATTTATGCTTACAAGTTGATCCACAGTCATAACTATGATTAAATTAAACTTACGATTAATATTCTGTTGTGTATCCTGTGAAATTTTGACATCACTTATTGTTTAGATGTCATGTGTGAGTTTAAAGTGGTTTATGCTTACAAGTTGAGATCCATAGTTAACAACTTGATTAGTTTAAACAAATGATTAATATTCTGTTATGTATCATTTCCAATATTGATATCACTTATTGTTTAGGATGTCATGCGAGAGTATACATTGGTTTATGCTTACAAGTTGAGATCCATAGTTAACAACTAAGATTAGAAACGGAGCTTATAATTGGTTACTGTTAACTTACATTAAAACATAAAACCAATATTTAAGACTTTTATTTATTTTTTTTTTGTGAGGCCTTTCGATAGCGAGGATATCTTCTTCAGACACATCCATTATACTTTTGTGATGTGTCTGGAGAAGATATCCTCGCTATCGAAAGGCCTCACAAAAAAATAAAAGTCTTAAATATTGGTTTTATGTTTTAATGTAAGTTAATTATGATTAGTTTAAACAAATGATTAATATTCTGTTATGTATCATTTCCAATATTGACATCACTTATTGTTTAGATGTCATGCGAGAGTATACATTGGTTAATGCTTACAAGTAGAGATCCATAGTAACAACTTTGTATTGTTGATTAATTTAAACAAAGGATTAATATTCTGTTATGTATCATATGATATATTGACATCATTTATTGTTTAGATGTCATATGTGAGTATAAAGTGGTTTATGCTTACAAGTTGAGATCCATAACAACTATGATTAATTTAAACAAAGGATTAATATTGTGTTATGTATCATATGAAATATTGACATCACTTGTTGTTTAGATGTCATGTGGGGGGAAACATTGATATAATGCTTGCAAGTTGAGATCCATAGTAGACAACTATGATTAATTTAAAAGAAAGGAATAATATTTTGTTATGTATCATATGAAATATTGACATCACTTGTTGTTTAGATGTCATGTGGGGGGAAACATTGATATATGCTTGCAAGTTGAGATCCATAGTAGACAACTATGATTAATTTAAAAGAAAGGAATAATATTTTGTTATGTATCATATGAAATATTGACATCACTTGTTGTTTAGATGTCATGTGGGGGGAAACATTGATATATGCTTGCAAGTTTGAGATCCATAGTAGACAACTATGATTAATTTAAAAGAAAGGAATAATATTTTTGTTATGTATCATATGAAAATACTGACATCACTTATTGATTAGATATCATATGTGAGTTTAAATTTGGTTTATGCTTATAAGTTTGAGATCCATAACAACTATGATTAATATTAAACAAACAGGATTAATATTGTGTTATGTATCATATGAAATAATGACATCACTTGTTGTTTAAATGTCATTGTGGGGGGGAAACATTGATATATGCTTGCAAGTTGAGATCCATAGTAGACAACTATGATTAATTTAAAAGAAAGGAATAATATTTTGTTATGTATCATATGAAAATATTGACATCACTTGTTGTTTTAGATGTCCATGTGGGGGGAAACATTGATATATGGCTTGCAAGTTGATATTCCATAGTAGACAACTATGATTAATTTAAAAGAAAGGAATAATATTTTGTTATGTATCATATGAAATATTGACAATCACTTGTTGTTTAGATGTCATGTGGGGGGAAACATTGATATATGCTTGCAAGTTGAGATCCATAGTAGAACAACTATGATTAATTTAAAAGAAAGGAATAATATTTTGTTATGTATCATATGAAATATTGACATCACTTATTGATTAGATATCATATGTGAGTTTAAATTTTGGTTTATGCTTATAAGTTGAGATCCATAACAACTATGATTAATTTAAACAAAGGATTAATATTGTGTTATGTCGAGACGTCAGAACCAGAGGGTTCTATCTGCATTTTAACAAATTTTACAGTAGAGCGTTTTAAAGTTTAAGACCTTCTGCAGGGCAACTTTATATTGTACTGAAAGAAATTCTAGGTTATAAATAATCAACAGTTTGTTAGTGTTTACAAAAACCCCAGTTTATTGAAATATTAGTAAAAATACAATTTTTTAGGCATTTTTAAACAAAACAAAACGTGCAGATGGAACCTTTTGTCCCTGAGTACAAATCAATATTTAAAGTCCAAAAGGTCCTTAATTCAAAACTGTATTTAAATAGTCTACATCAACTGTAGGCATCCATTTCATCATAGATTTTATGTCTTTAATCTTGTCTGAAGGTAATTTCTTCCTGTCCTCCGCACTACGTTTGCTCCCCAGAGAATTCTCGGCAGAGTAGTTGTTTGCTCGTCCTGTAGATCTGTTCGACTTATTTTTTTTCACCAAGTTAATGCAGTTCCAAGGTTCCAAAGGATCATGGCTGGTTTTAAACTTTACTGATAGTAAATTAGATTGGCAAAATTGAAGTTGGCACACCTTTAGTATAAGGGCAATCTTGATACGCAAGGTTCTTGCTTTGTGCTTGGAAAGTCGAAGAAGTCATTTGTCAACATTTGGATTACTGAATAAGGTGACTTTTTATTAGATGCGATGATTACTCTTAAAAGAGAAACAGGGGACCAAACCTCAGTTACTTTGAGTGCCTTTTCAATGTTGGAATGCACATTATCTACTTCCTGTATGCATGAATGGCCTGGAGTAGAATATTTCATTGTTACTCGTGTCAATGTGTTTATTTTTTGCCATAAATAAAGAAATGGCAATATGAAATGACAGAGTTTCTGTTTTGGGGAACACAACTGTCACTCCCACAAAATATAATCTTTAACATCTGGAAACGCTGAACTTATTTTTTCCATTATTTTTACCACTGCCACTGGCAATATCATTCCCAGAACGACCACAAAGCGCTTCATGCCAAAATGCGCAATAGCCTTTTTTGTCTTTTGATCAATGTGCAGTTAAGTTGTATTCGTTCAACTTTCTTTTGTAAAAAAAACAGCTTACGTTAGCCCTAGGTTAGCGCTATAACATTTTGTAAGTCAAAACATACAACGACTTTCATTACTCTCTCGGTCTTTTTTTCTTTCATTTCTCAATTTAAATGTTTTATTGAACATATGATTCAATCATATTTGGCA